>NC_089689.1:20533670-20843849 GCF_031753505.1 Anomalospiza imberbis | reverse complement strand
GTTAGAAGATGGTGATTCCCTGGCAGCAGCACTCGTAACAAATAGCTTTTGAGTGCCCAGAGATAATCGTGGCCAAGCAAGGCAGTCTGTTTCATATTTAAGAACTCTCTAGATCAAAGTTGTTCCAGCTCTGGTCCCTTCTGTACTTTGTGTAGGGCACTGGGGGCTTTTTCCCCCAGATTAAAGCAGCTGTGTAGTTGTGCTGTGCCTTGTTAAACAGCCACTCTAATTCACACTGCGGAGCTCCACTTCATCAGTGAATAAAGCAATGTTTTATTTTCTTTAATTCTCTAATGGGCCTTACAGTCCTGGGAGACTGAACAGTGCAGTAGAAAAACAAGAATTCCTCACTAAAATGAGTGCATTCTTAGCCACCCCCAAGAAATAACCATCTGTATTTCAAAAGCTAGTATTTGGCTTGTCAAACAAAAGAATCAAAAAGAAACAAGGTATTTCAAAACTGTGTCCTTCCTCTGAAATCCACAGAATTGCTGCTTTTTGGATTTTTCTTTATGCTTGGGGTGTCATATAGTAAGGATGGCGACAAGCTCAACGGAAAGCAGAGCACTGTCTTTCAGAGTCTGTATAAGGAGTAAAGTTGCATATGACCACTGATTGTAAAATCTCAACCAGTATCTCATTATCCTGATTTGCACTGTGCTCCTATTAAAATACCTGAGACACACTGAGTTGGTAGTGAAATGTCTGAGCCTATCAAGGATTTGGGGCAATATCAAGACAGTCTACCAAAGAAGATATCCAGTTGATGTTCCAAAAGGCACGTCCACTCTAATAGACATTTTAACAAGCCACAATATCCTGCCAGAGAGGATCAGCTCCAAAAACTGTTTTTACACCTTTTTCTTGTAAAAGAAACAAGCTCAGAGCAAATTGACATTTGGGTTTAGAATTGCATTTCAGGGAAAATATAACAGCAGCATGTAAAGAGAAAAGGGAGGAAGAGTGAGGAGGCTGGGAAGGCTTACTTGCTTTGCTACCTTACCCGAGCGGAGTTGCTTGATTCGCCCATTGCTGGTGGCAGTGTCCACGGGCAGGAAGTCCTTGAACCAGGAGATTTCGGGATCAGGGTTACCACTGGCAGCACAGAGCATCGTGGCTGTGCGGGCCTTCTCCACCACCTTCAGCTGCGGGCCCATGTCAATGGTTGGGAAGCCAGCTGGGAGGTGGTCTTCTGCAAGGGGAAAAAACACACAAGGTTAAAGAGAAACACTCCAGCTTACCAATGGGATACAGTTGCAGTGACAGCAGTGCCACCCTACAGCATGGGTGCCTCTGCTGGAAAACAGCAGCCTGACTTCCCTACTGAGAAGGTTATCAAGCCCTTAAAGCACATTAGGCTCTATAATGAGCATTCATTACACCAATAGAAGCTTCCACTAAATTTAACTCCATTTAAATCAACTGCCTTGGGAAACGTTCATAATTTTCATTGATATGTAAGCTCCATCCATTGTTGTTAATAATTCAGTAAAAGCAGGTATTTGACTTTTTGTGGGAGGACTGAGTTGAAGATAACAGACAAACACAAAGCCAAATAGTTTGAGGCATCTTGAAAAACAACAACTAAACAATAATACCCCTTAGGAAGGTCCAGAGAGGCCCATTTTTTTTTTTTCTTTTTTTGGACTTGTATCATTCTGTCACATTGGTAGGATAGAGTGTAAATCTCTTCCTCATGCCTCCAAATCTGATTTCAAAGGCTTTTAGAAACTAACGACTGTAAAGCTAATGAGCCACACTCTGCTCATGAACCGCCTGGCCAGACTGTGCTGTGGCAAGCTCCTGGTGCATTTTCTGGGCTGTAGAAAGCAACAGAGGTGTACAAGAAATGGCCAGTGCATGCTCTGGCATGGCTTACTACAATACTGTGAAACAAAGCACCCCCTTAACTGCTGAAATCATTCATACAGTAGGTAAAAAAGCAGTTAATTGGGTTTGTTGCTGCAGAGCACGCTCAGGTAGGCTGGGTGGAATACATTAGGCAGCCTTCACTGATAAGCCAAGGCATGCTCCAACATCATCATTCAATAGCAGCTGCAGAACTGAGCTCACTTATTCATTCTGTGGCAAGATGTACTGTACTCTGCTAAGCCTGAACTGCAATCAAAAGAACATACTTTCGCAGAAATAAAAGAACTTGAAGAACATTAAGAAGCTTTTAAAGCACCAGAAACTCAATTATTTTCAGTATGTTTCTTTTTTCCCTGTTTTAAGGAACCTTAAGCAAACTTCTTCTTTGGCAAATCCGATTCTGCAATGCTCCCAGCCCACTGCAGTGCTTAAACAAACAAGACCTTAGCATCTTCCCAAGTCCCAGAGGAGTCTGAACTTGCTGCAATCTAATTTTTCCTGCTATCACTGCACATCTATACTCCTCACAGGAAGATACTAGCAATAGGTCACCTCAGGTGCTTCCTTCTACCTCTGCTGCCATACCTGCAGCACCAACATGGCCTGTGGTAGCTAATCTTGCATATATCTACCTAAGATCTCAAGAGAATTCCCAAGACCCTTGACTTGTCTGCACATCAAGACTGTAGAACAAGGCAACATCTGCTATAAACAAAATAATGCCTGGGAATATAATTTAGACAAGAGTGACTATGAAGCATTCAAGGTTTTCTACAGGAAAAAAGGTTCCTGATGTTTATTAAAAGCACAAACTGTATTTTGTCTCCCAGATCGACCTTCTGAGAACCTCTCTCATCATGAGCAAACATAAATGGAATTATTTTTTTTAAATGGAAGGTACTATGAAATTTAGCTCCTTTTAAATTTGCTCTCCATTGATTTTCAGCGACAAAAGGTACATAGAGCTTAACTGGAATGTCACCAGCACCAGCATTCAATAGCAAGCAACAGAAGCACTCAATACTGAGCAACCACAATGTATACTCCTACATGGCTGAAAAGAAACAAAAGAAGGGTACACACAAAAGTACAACATGGTACAGACTTAAAAGCAAAGGAAGATACATAGAAAAAGCAGCAAATAATGACAGTCCCTTGGATTATGGCCAAGTTTGCCTATAGTGCAGCACCTTGCCATTTAGGGTATTGAAAACAGATGTTTACTCTGGGGAGGCTGAAACCCTGAAGTGATCTAATCTAATCACCACGATTACCATTGACAATCTATTCGGGTTTGCACAGGATTTTACAAAGAATGCAATGAGCTAAGTATCACCCAGTTAACTTCATCCAAGTCTATGCAGAGGCTTAGCACATAGCTAAAAGCAAACCCGAAACAAACCAGCATTTGTACATGAAATCTCTTTCCTGTCTGCAATGATCCCTGACCACAGACAGGAGAGAGACCAGAGAGTCCTTCACAGTGTCTGATCCACAGGTACACGACCAGTCTGCTGCACTGGAGTGACTGTTCAATCAAAATTAGCAGTTTGTGATGAGCTACAGACCAGTAGGAATTACACCATCTAACCTTGACTTCACAGAGTACAACAGAGAGACACTGATCACAAACACCCAGCAGCAAAGCTGCCTTTGCTGTACTAGAACTCTTGGTTCAAGCCTTTTCTACACTCCAAAGTTAAACACAATGCTGCCCCCACACCATCCACCCCCTGCATGCCCAAGTCATTACAGAGCCCAGGTGAGAACACTGGCACTCATCAGCTGAACAAAGGGCACAGGTTACCACCACGTGATGATCCTCAGCACCCACACCCCACGCCGTGCTGGGCACAGACTAGCACAGCCAGCCATGCAAGGTTCATGCAGTGCACAGTCTTTTCCCTCTTAACTGCATACAGACCCCAAAACTATTGGGGCAAATGACAGTAGTAAAGAAATGGTGCATCCTTCATTGTCAGAGCCACAGCACGTTTCCTGGGCTAGCACTGGTACTGGTACAGCCCAGTTTCCGTGCATGCCTGGAAGAACTCCAGCAAGCAGTGCTGGCATGCCTGCATCTACCAAGCAAGGACTTGCCTGATCCCTTGTCAATCACACAGAGGCAGCACTGGTGTTTAAGAGCAGCAGTGTGATTCTAGGAGGCTGTAGTCCCGGGTCACATTTTTGTGTGATGAGATGCCTAGGGAAATCTGACAGCTGGTCTCTGATGACACCTCAGACACCCAGAGGCTGGAGTTCACCTGCTGTTAGTTCCATGGTAGCTTCAAGGGACGTGTGCTGGAGACAAGTTCATAACATCCGGGGATGTAGCTCAAGAGGAGGACAAGCACCTTCTCCAGAGGTGGTCCAAGGTGTACCTGTACCATCATGAAATGGGGAGCCTCAACCACTCCAGGTCTCCCCCTGTATTGTGTGGCTCTGGCAGCCCACCAAAACCCTCCTGGAAAAGAGCGGCTTTGGAGAAAACCTGAGCTGGTCACACCGCAGAGCACAGCCCAGAACAAGTCCCCGCCTGCCCCGTCAGCAGCACTCCTGAAGAGATAACAGGGCTTCATTCCAGCCGGGCTTGGTGCTGCTGACTTCACTGGGACAGCAAGGGATGTGTCTGTGTTCAAACACTACAGACCACGATAGGAGTTCAGAGCTGTTCTTGCCGTGCCTTGCCCTCAGGCAAAAGTCTAATCTAGGTATAATTATGAGGCTCAGTCATGCCTCGGCTCCTTTCAGCCTTTGCTCGCTGTACTAACTTGTCTGCACAGGGAGCTTGTCAGTAATAGCCAACCTCCTATTCCAGCCAATACGAGGATACTCTTATTTGGGAAAATGAGGTTGTCAGCACTTGGTTTTATTTGAGGATAGCCAGTGTGCCTTCACTGAACATTAGAACAGGCTATGAATCTGCTTTCAAGTGCATACCATCGAAACCAGTTTTTATTTCTGGGTTTCAGGTACTTTCAGAAGGCAGACATTAGGTTACAGCAAGCAAAATCTAGGCACAACAGGATTTTTGGGGGCACTGCAAGCTCTAACTGCCTCTATAGACTGGTGCAGCAGCAGCAGAAATAATAAAGCAGGAAGAGGAGAGAAGCAGGAGGAAAGGAGAGGGAAACAAAAAGAGAGAAAAGAACAAATGAGTGGGTTTTGCAGTTACAAACTGAAACTTAGAAAATCCACAACCAGGCTAAGGACTTCCTAGCAGAAGTCACCAAGGAGACAGGAATGTCCCTTTGGCATCTAGCATGACAGCATGGGCAGAGGATATCTCCTGTCACTTGACAGCTCCCTTTGCTAATCTTCTTTCTGAGGTGACAGAAATCTAACCCCTGCTCTCATACAGCTCTTTTGTGCCAAAGATTTCTCATCTTTAAAGGAAAAGCTAAGGTAAGAAATGTTTCCCACAGCCCCAAACTGGAGTGGAGACCTCCTTTAGAGCAGCTACAATTACAGGGCTTGTTCCCCAGCTCCCCAGAAAACTACCTTTCCTGAGGATGCTGCTGTGAGAGACATACCCCTCAGTGTGTCCTTATTTTCTGCATCACTCGAAATATCAAGTGATGATAAGGGACATAGAGGCAATTGCAATTTACGTCTTACAAGAAGCACGGATCAGCCCCAGCATGGAATGGTGTGTAGATAACAGCTGCTTGCAAAAATGGCCTGCAGAGGAGTCTGTGGTGAGCACAGCTGTTGACAGCTGAATCCTGCAGGATTACCCCCAGGATTTTGCTGAAAACTTGTAATCTCTCACAGGACAGAAAAGTTGGAGGAGCTGAATATCAAATTGCTACCAGCACAAACACTGTACAGCACTCTCTGCTCTTGCAGCCAAGCAGCAGTGTTTTGGGGGGTCATATCCTGACTTGGCACCTGTAAAACCTTCCCCATACCACTGTTTATTTCCTCTGTGTCAACGTAGGAAATGGTATTTTAGAAATGATAGTGCAAACTGTAAACACGTTTATGGGAGTTATTTGTCACATTCTTCTTTCTATAAAAGCCAGGCTTGCTTACTATCATGAGTCCAATTGTTCAGACTGCTGAGGGAGAGTTAAAAAATGATACCAAATATAATTTGAAAATAGGAAAAAGTAACTTTTCTATACATTACAGCTACAGCTGCTAGGGTAAATCTCTTGCAATCTATCAAAACCACTGCCCCACTGGAAGGGGTGCTCTCAACTCCTTTCAAGTGAGATATTGGGCCTTATCCCCATACAGGACTGGAAATGGCTTATCTGGGCCACTGGCTGCCGCCAGCCTGCATCAGCTGAGGAACTTCCAGATCAACATCAATTTTAGAGTCTCGGCAGGGACGATTAAAACACAAAGCTGCTTTGTTTTCAGTTCTGCCAGCTATCTGAAACCACTCATGAGTGTGTGGTGCTAGGGACAAGCCAGGAAATGGATTGAGGGCAGAGAGATCTCTGATAAATGTGTTTGACTGTGGTCAGCATTGCACAGGAGCAGGATATACAAACCAAAAGCTATTTCACATCTTCCTTATCCATTTGGTGAGGCAGGCTGGGATCACACCCAGCTCACGTCACCAGGGCTGAACTGATCCTGCCCAGATGCGGTGGTTTGATGCACTGTAGCACAGGATGTTGCAGGGACAACCCTTGTCTACTGACAGACTCTTTCCTGATGGATCAAAGGAATTACTTTGCAAATTTTGCAACCTTTCCAAATCTCTCTTTGCGACACAGAAACGCATTTGCAAACGCAAAATTATCAGTGCAAGGACGATAGCCTGGGTAGTTGGCAATATTTACTAATGAAATACGCAAGCCAGCAACATTGTAAGCACACCACAAAGCAGGACATCTGTTTGCTGAATAAACAGCCCTGATTCCTTCAGCACAGGTTACACAGCACAGCTATTCAATTACCTCAAGACAATCAAAAGCAGTCGAGCAATCCAGCGGCCCAGAAGAACGGCATCACTTTACATGATAAGAAAACCCTGACATCACTCTGTTCAGGTTCAACTGAAGCTGCACAAAGAGCATTTTATCAGTCATTTGGAGGCAACGCTCTCTTTCTGCATCCTTCTTACACAAGTCCCTAAAGAGGTGCACCACAAATATTATCCAAATTCATGGTCTCCAAAGGCTGCCCAGTATTGGGCTACCACCCATGTGGGGAGTGGCGGGCAGAGCGCATTTGTGTGAGTTGGCTGCAGGAGCCAAGTCTCATCCAGGCTAATGAATACCCCCCTCGACACTGGCACCGCCTTGCAATTGCCTAAGGAAAAGGTGGGGCAATGAAACCAAACTGTTTCAAAGGCAGCACAGTTTTAATTACTGGTTAGTTAAGTATAAGACAGTTTCAGGCAGGCAGAAAATACAAACAGTCATCTATTGATGACAAGGCTTTTAATGACAAATCTGCTGGCTTTGTATGACATCATGCCAACGTGACATGCTGAAGCCGTGTACTGAAAATGGGGAGAAGGGCACAGATGAATGGGTGGGTGTGGAAACAAGCTCCAGAAGGACTTCTCTGTTTCATGGTGCAACCACATGAATTACTGCACAAGAGCTTACAGTAAACAAAGTATTTGCTATCTCTTACAAAGATCACAGCACCAGCAAAACAGCTCACAAAAGAAAGAATCTGAGTCAGTTCAAAACAAAGAAAGTACTGTAAGGAAAATTCAAGAAAATACGAGACTAGACATGGCAGAAGAGGATAAACTGTCAAGCAGATTCCTGCTCCAGGGGCTCACAGCGTGGGAGCTCACAGGACCTGCTTGTTCCAGAGCTTATGAGTCCATAAAACACCCAATGGAGACAGTGATACCCTTCCAGTGCCAGAAGGGCACTGCTGACATTGTCCTCTCATGTAAGGACAGCAATTATCTCCATTTATAAGCTACCAACAGTTTCTCAGTAGTGTACGTGGCCATCCCAAGCACCTGGTTATCTCAGAGGGAGCAGGATGGCTTTGCAGAGGCAGGTGCTCCCAAGAGTAAGGCAAAGCAGCACCTCCCAACTTGCTCTGATGAGGAATCAGGCTGTGCTCCTGCCAGGTCCCTGCGCTGCTTCTATCCACACACGGTGCTCAGGTAATGCACAGTCACTGCAGCAATCTGTCCCTCCCAGGGCTGAGCACCCCACATCTGCCATGTTCACCGGCACTGGTGAACAGGCAATTCCTCTCTCTCCTCTCTCCTTCACAGATAACCTTGTGCTTGACAGAGGCAACACAAAGATGATTCACAGCTGCTGAAGCTGACTCAGAGCAGAGGTAAGTCACAAACCTGGCCAAATTAAAGGTATGCACCCACAACCCACTGTTGTAGCTCTTAGTTTAGGGATCTTCCTAAGTAATAACAAGTTCTGCCCTGTATTGTGTCAGCTGCAGAGTCTGCTGCCAACTAGGAGACCTCAACCCATCCTGGAAGAAAACAATTATTTACAGCTTGATCAGATTAGATTGCAACAGTCAGAGGTGGCATTTATGAAATCCTTACCACCACAACATCCTTCTGTCAACCCAGCTATCTCTTCTGGCTTTCCATTCTGGTTTCCTCACAATGACAATCAAACTTGCAGCCTTGGTCCTTAACTCGAGTTTTTCCAAGACTGAGATACCAAATATCTCTAAAAGAATGTAAAAACTCCAGAAGAAAGATAATAGCAGAAGCTTCTCTGCTTAGGCCAAACAAACTCTGTGCCACAGGGCAGAGCTTCTCCAAGCTGATGACACAGCCTCACAGAGTACTGGGAAGTGTGATACAAAGCCTTAGGATGTGAGGAACAGCCTGGACCTCCTGCTCCAAGCCTGCTACTCTGCCACAAGTGTAAAGCAGTGCACGCAAACAACTCAAAGCCGAAGACACATCGAAACAAGCATTTTCCTGGAAGACCAGAGAAAGTAGTTGTCCATGTTAGTGAAGTACTAAAAGAGCCTAGACTGTATGGCACTGAGAGTCATTTAAGGGTTCAGTGCATAGCACAGCAAAAACTCCATCAAGAAATGTCAGAAATGTGGATGAGGAAGAGCTTGCACAGAAATAGAACATATCTGCAAGACTCCCTGGCTGAGCAAGCACCCTTTTTTAAATCCTTGTTTGGCAAGAAAAAAAAAATAAATTATTTCCTCCCTCAAAATTACAGCATGATTTCAAGTAGGTAAAAATAGAGCTTTCTGGGTCATATCCAACAGCTGATAAATAAGGCTAGGCTCTTTCAGTAACTACTACAAAAAACTCCTCATCAGCTGGAAGTATGCATTGAAAAAACTCACAAAAGTTCTTCAAAAGCATGAATTCAGAAGGGTTTTGCAGCCAGCTATTAAGACTCCATAGTAAAGGAGCAGTAGAAGTCGACCACGCTGTGCTTTCAGGCAGGACTGTGCCATTTGTTGGTACCAGCTGTTGAATATAACTGCCTGTAGAACTGTTTTCAAACCATTGTTGCATTCTAATATTTTATACCGAGAAATACAACATAATTATTGCTACTGGACGTTTCCTTGTGACAGAATATATAAACACAACCCCACTAAAACATACCAAAACTTCAATCCTTACAAGGAAAAGCATGGCAGCAGCTCTTACTCGTAGTCGAAGTCATTTATTAATCCACTGCATTTTTCATACTACCTGCCCTGATGTGAGGTGTTATTAGCATAAAGATTTTCAGTTTTAAGATGTGCAATCAATAATGCATTACCATATGCCATTAAATCCAACGTGTGGTTAAATTAATACAGCATTTGACTTTTGATCCATGTATGTTTGGTTGCAGTTCAGTGCAGGGAAAAGGGCATGAGAACGGAGTTAATCTGACAGCAGAGCTCTCCCACGCTTTCTAACATCAAGTTTCAGATTAAAGAGAAGCATTCCTGTTGCCACTCAGCTGGAATACTAAATCTGTTCATTTCCACTTCACAGGCCAGAATGCAAGATTTTCAGTCACTTAACTCCTACTGAAAGGGTTAGATTGTGCTAAAATCTGATTTACTTAGTTTCTGCAGCCTGTTGCATCATTGTCAATCCAGGGCTTCTCCTGCTCTGGGGAACATTGCAGCCTGCCAGAGCATCACTGGTCAACAAGTCTCAAGCAAAAACTTTGTTTAAGGATGTGAACAAGTTGTGTGTTTTGACAAAATGTCCTGCTGAAAAAGTCTTCTTTTCCAGCAATTTTTCCAACATGGGAAAGAAAAAGTATTGCTTTTCCTTGAATCTAGGTTACTGAAAAAGGAAGGTATTCAGACAACATGGATGAGCAACGACTGCTGACTTTTAAGGAGAGAATGACCTCCCTCTTGTCTTTCACCTTCCCTAGCATCCCCAAAGCCCCTTGAGGTACCACGTAACTGGAAGTCAGCTAACAGCACAGGGATTGAGGGCATCATGTCAGTTTGCAGACCACACCTGGCTGGGTGGAAGTGTCCATCTGCTGGAGGGTAGGAGGGCCCTGCAGAGGGATCTGGACAGGCTGGACTGACTGGCTGAGGCCAAAACTTATAATAAACTTATTATATTAATAAAATTAACTTATAAATAATGATGTTCAACAAGGCCAAGTGTTGGGTCCTGCACTTGGGTCAAAACAATACAGCACAGAGCTACAGGCTGGGGGCAGAGTGGCTGGAAAGCTGCCCAGATTGGAAATGGAAACTTAAAAGTTGTGCTCAGGAGGAGCTAGAGAGTTGTTAGAGAAAGCACAGAAATGCTCTACTTCTGACATTCACAAACAGCCAGAACTTTAAAGGAAAACAAGGATTCCCTCTGCTCCCAAAGAATGTTCTCCTGAAACACCTTTTTGTTCTCTGATCTCAAGGACTAAAATGAAACTTTTTGGAATCAATCTCCAAAATTGCCAAGCTATGGGATGGGGTTGCTCCGTGATGCTGTGAAACTTTGAATCCCAAAGCCAGCAACCAAGGTGTGTGGGTGTGGGAAAGGAGGATGAACACAGTTCTTACAAAAGCAAGGCTCCTCTGCAGCCAACAAGCTGAAAAGCATCAGCCCAGGTGCTCAACAGCCTGCTCTGCTACCTCTCCATATTGCCTCTTCCTTTACACCCTTCCTCCAGCACCATCCCTTCCTGCCTTATCATTAGATTCTCATGCACTTGGTTCTGTCTGCCATTTCCTTACTTGTAGCCAACTCTGTTTTGAGCAAATGCTCATAAATCATATAAAATAGCTAGCAAAAACAGTACATAGAACCAGTCCCAGTAAAGGCCAATACAGTAAAACACAAATTAAATTTCTAGTCCAAAGCATTATTTCTTTGTAGTATTCAGAAAGAAAGTAACCTTTAAAAATCTCTAAGAAATATTCACATATTGACATAAGGTAGCTCTGTGACACTGATAAGGTTTCTCTGCTATCTTTTTTTCAGAGAAATCCTATTTTCAAATGAAACAATAAATGTGAAGTTTCAGTGGACTTGTTCTGTTGCAGCCAGCTCAGGCACAGAGGGTCTGCTAGCATGGAAGTCACTCAAGAACTGCAAGAAGAGCTTTAATTTAACCTCTACACCAAACAGATCAGTGACATGGCATCACTACTTTCCATGCAGATGTTTCAAAATACTCCATCACAGAAAATATCTTGGGTAAATAACTTTATTTACTTGGTGGGACACTGACTTTTTATAAAAGGGAAAACAGCAAGCCTTGACCAGAGTCAAAGACAGAAATATCCTCTTATTATGTTTTATGCCTAGTGTTAAACCACCACTCTCTAGAAAATCCATTAATTGCACTGCCTCCAACATCACTGTAGCTGGAGCCTCTGGTTACCCTAACAGTCTTTCAGAGACAACAGGATGTAGTCAGGCCCACAGTAAACCAATGGCTTCATGCAAACACAAGAAAGACACTGTTGCCAGACAAGTGATGGTTTTTAATGCTGGGATGATGTAATTACTCAGAGTTTAACAGAGGACATAGTCTTCTTTTTACAGATAGCAAGTGTTGTAGAGGCTCAATATCCTATTTACTGCTTTGCCATAACACCCATCTTTTCAGAAAGATGTGCAATAAAAGGAGTGGCTGACAATTTCAGCCAAGGTTCTAAACAAGTCCCCAGTGCAGGCCTTCATGAATTAAAGAGCACAAAATAGATAAATGGAAAGCTGGCAGTGAAATCACATCAAGACCAAGTGGATTTAAAAAAAAAAAATTAAAAAAAAAAAAAAAGGCACCTCTTGGCTCCTGTGGTACTCATCTTGATATAACCAAATGCAGGAAATCAGGTGAAATTCCTTTCCTGTTCAGGGAAAATGCATTCCCTAAGTTTAGACATATTTGCTGGTAGTCAAGGGTTCATTTTATCAAACAACTATTACAGAAATTGTGGGTTTCTCCTGCTTTTCCCTGGCAAGTGAGGAGGGCTGCACAGCTTGGTGGCATGGAATTCTGACTTGTCAGGTGGGAGGTTGTCTTTTCTTTAAATATGGTCCCTGCCTTTTCCCCCAAAGTATTACATCTGCAAAATACAAACCAAGAAAGCTACACAGATACCTGGATTTGGCAAGCTTCAGCTTCACTGTGCTGGAAAATTAAATTAAGGGAAGCTTTAAAAAGATTTTTCCACTCTTGAAAATGGAAGGATTGTTTGCCTTATAGTCTTAAAGACAACCTGCCATTTTGCAACTGCATTGTCATTCCAGCTTTCTTTAGGAAGATCCCTGCACTAGCTCCATACATTAGTGGCTGGAAGAAGCGCTTTCCACAGTAGCTATTGAGATTTCCTTAATTCTTATTTTTTTTTTATTTGGGAAATCACAGAAGGGGGTAAGGAGGAGGTAGCCACTGTGGACTTCTCAGGATCTACTCATGCAACAAAGTCAAGGTTCAGGATAAAGAAAATTGAGAACAACTATAAGGGGATGCTGTGCTCTTGCCCTATCTGAGTACTGTTTCATTTCTGACTGATTTGCAGGCAGTATTTGACAGACATGGGCTAAAGCTCCATGGGGTTGCAGGTCTCAGAAAATGATTACAGAGGGAAATGAGTGCGTGAATTGGTTTGTCTGCCTTGCTCTGAACCATCTTTCCTTCTGCCCCTCACATACACACTGGCTACAACTGCTCCTGCCAGCCCTTTTTCAGTGTTTTGATGGAAGCCACACACAGCCTGGCTTGCAAGACCTAAGGACTCTCCAGGCCCACATTTCCTTAAAACCCTCAGATGTTTACACAGAGCTTTACTCTGTGATGCAGGGTGATATTACTGTGGTTTTTTTCCATTTCCTGGTGTGTGTAAAGTAGCCAGCCCTGTTGTGGGACAGGACGTGGCGCCTCTGCCCCACTCTGCAGGTACGTGCAGGGGTGCAGGGCTGCCCATGGCTGAGCAGTCGCTCACACTTTCCCACGTTTTCAGCATGGAAGTGTTGCTTTTGGAGCCACGCAGTCGCAGTATGTGCTGTTGCTGCTGCTGCCAACTCAGGGAAGTGTTGCTACATCTTTCTTTAACCCAGCTCAGGTTAGACCAGATTTTCCGGTACAGATAACAATTGCACTATTTACATTTCATACACCTAAAGGGCAGACACCCGGGCTTTGCTGGAGCAGATGTCTTAGGAGGAAGCTTGAAGACTAAAAAAGCATGTAAAAGCCACAGCTGCCTCTCTGACCTGCTCCAGCACGGCCCAGGTGATTTTGTCTGCACAGACTGCCCAAGCAGCTGACACGCACTGAGCTGCTCACTGCAAGGTGTCAGAAATGATAAAGCAATGGCACAGTTTGATTTACTGCTGGGCAAACACCGGCTGGCAGTGACCACACACGCAGGGGTCAGGCAATGCTGTCCTTTATTAGCGCGTCAACCATCGCTGTGCTAGCACACTCACGGATTAGACTCCCAAAGCTGGATGTGTGAGCATGCTCGGGTATAACTAATTGGAAATAGGCCCTGAATTCCTAATAACCTAAGTTATGGTCCCTGGGATTTATGCCAAATTAAAGACAATTAATTCTCCTCTCTTGATTATTACACACCTTAATAGCTCTGTCCTTGAGTCAGCTCCATCCTTGATGTGCAGAGCCCTTTAGCTCAGTCTCTAAAATCTGATGTGCATGAAGAACGGTTAATAAGAAAACTCTGTATCAAATCTGAGTTACTGTATCAAAATCTCTCATGTTTTACAACAGCAAAAAACACAATTGGATTCAAAGCCTACTACAGATCCCAGATTATAAAGGCATTTGCTGCATAGCCTCTGCACTATAGTCTTTAGAGGCCTTAAACAATTCCATGTTTCCCTTTAAGATCTTCTTTTAAAATACCACACAGCAGTATATACAGATAATCAGGACTGTTTTCATTAAATGATTTCAGTGAAGTTCCCTGGCTTTGTTTGATATACAAAAGACTATTTACCCTTCTCCCAAGACACTCTACTGATGTAATTACAAGCAAGAGATGAGGCATGGCTTTCCCAGCTGCAACCACTAACAGAAAAGAAACTTTCTGTAAGCAGAGGCCGCTGTAAGTCTTTCCTACAGGATGTCAGAGGCAGGTATCTCCTTGCAGATAAAAATAATGTGAATCCTTTTTTCCCCAGCTCACTATGCAGTGCATAGGCTACAGGTGTCAGGATAATTCAGCTAGAGGAGAAGTGCTGGCACTCCTGCCTTAGGCATCCTTCATGCACCAAGTAAACAAGACCGTGTGTCCCTTTTCAGAGTGCCAACAGGAAATTCTGCAGGGCAAACTCTTACTGCAGCCCTAGAGACACAGATGGAATTTTCAGAGCTGATGGGGTGTCGACTTCCTCTTGTCCCTTGCCTGGGACAAAAGGACACCCTTTCCAAGGACAGAAGTGGAATAGGCTGAATCTCAGCTGCTCATTTTTACTGAGCCAACAACAATAGAAAATGCCAGGAGGAGACACCCTGCACAAGGAGTCTCTGATGGTGGAGATGATCACGGGAGGCTCAGACTCCGTGGGAAAATACCATCTTTCCTTTCAGACAGGGGTTTTTAGACCCATGACGTGCCTGAGGGAAAACAAAGCAGATCCTCATCCTATCAGTGAAAACCAACAGTCCCAGTCTTCTCCAGACAATGCTCAGTTCCTCGTGAGCAGACCCATGGCTCAGCATCTGGAGGAGATCTCAGGGATTTCTCTAGGAGACAGAAATGGCAGGAAAACCACAAACCCATGCAATCTGACCTAACTGCTCTTGAAGCTTCACAATGCAGACAGGGCTCTCCAGCAGACAGACAGGCAGCTGTTGGGATTTTCACATCTCCCCAACAGCAGACCTGAGGCAGATCTCTACAGAACCCATGCCTTCCCCGTGACAAAGCAGGAAGGGAATGTCCCAGAAAAAGCCATGAATGTTGCCATGTGAGAGCTGAAAATCCCAAGTTTCATGTTGTCTGCTGAGTCCTTGACACAAAGCAAATACAACTCTCCAAAACATTTCATTTCCTAGGCTTCTCTCTTTCTCTCGTTTTTGCTGAACTCTGCTCAGCAACATAACTGATTCCATGCCTTGTGACAGAAACATGCATCCTAAAATAATGGAAAGAGCTAGGGAGAGAAAATCTCTAAGGTAATGTGAGGCAGGGAGAGCAAGAAAGCTCCCCCTCAACTTGTGGCTTATGAACAATCCTGGTTTGCTACAGAATGGCAAATCAACAGTTTGCCTGCCCACACACTCAAGCAGCAAGCAAAACCAGAAAAATAAATGAAGCACGTGAAAATACAATTTTTATTTGGTACCATGAGGCAACATTACACTGGGTAGTGTAATTTTATTTTTTTTTTCCAGAAAGGTCAGAGAGGCCTCTGATTAAAACACCTGAGAAACCCTGGGTTGGGAAATAGAGCCCTACCAGCCTGGGAAGCTGAGCTGCCACAGGCACAAGCTTTGGACCCAAACTGTGACACATCGAGCACAAAGGATTGATCCTCCCTGGCAAACTACCTGCAAACAGAACAACAGCATCATCTTACATTTACACTGAGAACAGAAATTAAATTAGCAAGTAGATTTTGATCATGAAGTGACCTTTAAAAATGACTGAGAGAAGAAAACATTAGCGACCATTATTTGTTCTGATACAGATCCCTCCTGAAGGCAGCTTTGTGGGCAAAATATTATTGCTAATTTTATTTCATGTTTTCAAACTTATTTTAAGAATCTAAGATAACTCTTATTTTCTCATTTTTTCATAGACAGCCTTTGCTGTCTTCTTTTGTCATCTAAGCACAAATTGGGAAAAGTGCTGTAGCTGAACTTAAAGAAACCTGGTCAATTTTATGATATTTAATAACATTTGTAGCTAAAAAGGCTAAGAACACTAAGGGTAATGAGATCTCACACTCTGGTGCTTAACATATTCTCTTTTACTTGTGCCACACGCTGAATGGTGGAAACAGTTCACATCAGTATGGGAAGGAGAAAACACACTCTCCTTGGAGACACAACCAGGGGCTGGCCACGGCTGGAGGTCAGCCTGGGAGTCAGAGCCAGCCAGACTCAGGGCAAGCGGCTACACCCTGCAACCTCCTCTCACTCAGCCGTATTTATGACCGCCATCAATATACTCACAATTGCAGCATTCGTTGCACAAATCTTTATGAGTTTTCCAAATGAAAGCGGGCTTTTCTTTCTTCCTGCCTTAAGCAGGTTTGTGGAAAGACTGCCAAAAACTGCACCTGGTTTATGGCTTCAACAACATTTCTTTTTGGTGCCCCCATTGTACTTCTTCCTCACTTACATAAAACTGCAAGGATTATGCAGAATTCAGGTTTGCTTTGTGACATGCTCTTTGAAAAGTCAATACCATTTAGAATTTGCTTTGACTTTGCATTTAGACAGACATAGTATCATGTACAACACCATCCTGCACACAAACTCCCTCATTCACATGTCAAGAAAGACAAGGATTTTGACTGCAAATGCCTTCTTGTCTTTGCATGCGAGGCCAGTTTTGCTTACATCTCAAATTAGGGCAGGCTTGCACTTACAAAATTGGGTAACCTCTTAAGGTAGTTACCTTTATTTTAATTTAAAACCTCCTGAAATTAAGAGTGTAATCACTGTGCTGTAGACCAAGAACCATTTATAAGCATCGTCTCTAAGCCATTTTGTCTTTGCAAAGGTTTCAGACATTGGATGTCCAGTGGCCACTTCTTCTTTTGCCTTTCATATGTGATGTTTTAAGTAATTAAGCCTGAACTATCAATCCTGTTTTGAGGGTTGAAGCCACACTGAAGATGATAACAGTCAGGTTGTACCAGATGAAGCAACAACTCTTTATGAATCAACAAACATCTCAGCAGAGATCTGAAGTTCCAGCAGTTTTTCTACTTCCTATACAACTAGTTTCAATTCTCTGGGGTTGCATTTTTGTTCCACTGCCTAGCTGCATCTATCCCAAATCTCTTCACTCTACTGACCCTATGTCTATCTCCACAATCGTTTTGTTGGGAATGTCAGTGTGGTTCACTTTTGCTGGGCTGTCTCTCAGGAACACATTCCTGCTTTTTAAACAATCCTGCTCTGAAAGACAGTATTTCATCTGGATTTGTACCTTTCTGGACTAGCCTTTCTAGCTATTCATCCAGTTACTTTGCACCAGCTACATCAGACACCAGCATGTAATGAAAAAAGGCATTAAAAATATTGTCCAGTCTGAACTACCTGCCTGTAGATCTCACTATTCCTACAATCATCTATCTCACTGCTGTCTATATTTTAGTCAACAGACCAAGGAACTGAAATCTCATATATTGTCACTACCTCAACTAACAGGAAACACAAAGTTTCCACATCCGTGCACAAGAGGCAGGAAGCAGCTCACAGGAATGTGGAGTTATTTAACTGGCCCTATGGATGTGGGGACGGAGAGCTTCACTGTCCCCATTTGCCAAACTCAGGAGGGGCTGGAGCCCTTTGGTGGAGTGCAGTACACACATTTCTAGAGCACCTGGAACAAAGCAGAAGTGTAAAGAAAAGTACAAGCAGGTGGCAAAGATTAATTGCCTTGCAGGGTATGGGGACATCCTGGGAGCAAAGAATGTGCTCCACAGCTCACAGGAGTCAGGCAGGCTGCTGTGCGCCTCCCAGGTCTACTGAAAAAAATCTGCTGTTCCTAGTGCGGCATGGAGAGGTGGCAAACACTACTCTGAATGTTTGGAGCAGGTTGCAACAGGCTGTGGCTCTGGTGGGACAGGTTTGTCAGCAGTGCCTGAGCTGCCTTCCCTGACAGCTCCCTGCAAGGCTGATCTTCTGAGCATGGGGGTGTGGAGGTCCGGGAAAGGAGCTGGTCCCCCGCACGCCCCGGGGCTGAGGAGATCAGCAAAGGCAACCAGCTGCAGCATGCCACAGCCAGGTGGCTGCCGGCACTTTGTCTTGCCTTGCTTTGTATTAGCATTGGACTAAGTGAGCTGATCAGGTGAGTGATGAGCACCATTTGTCAAGCCAACGTGCAAAGCGTGCCGCACCCCCCCTTGGTATGGAGGTGCTGGAGGCTCTTCCCAGGAGCGTGCTGCAATCCCACTTGCTGCTGCTTTGTGAAGAGCTCCTCGTAAACTTGCCCATTTGCAAGCTGCATGCAACACAAGGCATCGCTGCAAACTCATAATTAAATTCATTACTCCATACAATTTTAAGCCATTCTTCAAATAATTACAGTAATTTGATAAGCAGAAATCACATAAACCTGCTGCAGTTTTATCTCTCCCATTTGCTGTCTGAAGGAAAATGTGAGTAATTAGTCGGATGATAACAGTCTGGGTTATGCAAGCAAAACAAAATTAATATGATCCTTACTCAAAAAACTCTAAAATAAAATGGAACTGATGACTCCTTAGGCAGCGTGGGGTGGGAGCGAGGGGAATGGCAGCAGCCAAAGGGAGCAGGAGGATGGCACACTGCACTGGCCACACTCCCCACGGTGCTGTGCAGGCGGGATGCTCTCGACAGCCGCCCGCCGACCTGCAGCTATCGCTCCTCTCTCCCGGGAAAGTCACGTCAGGTAACCTTGGTAACTCGAAGGCAGGGGAGGCAGGAGGCGAAAGCTTCCTGCAATATTCACGGGACCATGACAGAACATTCATTAGCACTCTAATGTCAGGAGGAAGCAGCAGCCCGGGTGGCCGTGCCCGCCCCACTCTGCTTCTCACCTTGTTTATGAGGTTCCTGACCTTTCCTGCTACAAAGCAGCAAGTTGGCAAACTGCAGCTCATGGCACGCTGGGGCACAGGGAGGACAGAGCCATGAAAAATTCACACCTGCCAGCCTCTCCGGTGTGCTTGAACTCTCAAATCAGGAGCCAGGGGATGTACAACGTGCAGCATCTCTCAGAGGCCCTGGCTATCCTTTGGGCTCACCCACCTGCCAGGCTGGTGAGGCAAATCCACGGTAGTCATGAACATGCCAGGGACTCGCCATGATGTGACCACAAAGGACAGTGCCAGCACCCTGCTTTGCAGTAAGGGAGAAAGAGATAAAAAGAGGTGTAACTGGAGGCTATAAATATGCTGTGATTACCCCAGACTCCAGCTCCCCAGTTTCCTTGTGTCCTGCTCTGTCCACATGACTGCAAATTCAGAGCTGGAGAAGGCAGAAGTCCTCTCTGTACACCCAGACTCTCTGAAGCCTACAAGGGAACGTTTGGTGACTGAAGAGTTAACAAATCCAAAAACGCCGGGATGAGTTTCACTAGAGATAAGGAAACATGGAGTACATACTAGGCTGAAATAGAAATGTGGCCCGGCCGCAAGATCAATAAAGAGGAGAAGGCCAGAGCTGTGGTTACTTGGTGCTTGGATTAAGAGCATCATCGGGTTTCTGCAATCAGATCTGATGATCCCACCAAAGGAACAAAGGGAAGGCTCCAGGCCCTCATTTTAGAGAAGCAAACAAAGAGTCATCAATTTTCTGAAAGTGACTTTATGCCTCGTTAAGATCCATCTAAATTATATACAAGATGACTCCCAAGTAATGGAAAAATGAATTTGCAGACAGTTCTTTTTTTTCCTTTTACTTCCTCAAGGATGTGTCTCCAGCCAGCCTGAAACCAAATACTTGTTTTGGGAAGAAAAATTCCCATCCCTACAGGAAGATATTTCAAAATGAGCATTTCAGTTTTAAATGCAGCTGCACCTTTCACACTCCTGTTCTTCCCCTAGAGCTCTTAGCACCCTGGCCAAGAAAAGCTATTTGAGCCCTAAGTACCACACATAATAAGCAATTTACACATTGAAGCCAGATTAGCTTTAAATACCACTCTTTCCGGAGGAATTGATCTCAATGTGGCAGCCCCATAGATATTTTAATATCTTTATTTAAAAAATATCTTAAAATTAAAGGAATTTCACATCCTTAATTCGGAAATAAAAAAAAATCCTGAGTAAACCAGTTCAATGCAACATCAAAAGGAGAGGAACAATAAATATACTGGGACAGAACCCCACATGTTCTTTTAGCCTATATTTTACCAGCTGCTAAAATTAGAGTCAAATACGAATGCATGAAAGAAAAATGTAACACAGAGACTGCATCTCCTTCCACCACACAGCCATGGCCTGTGACACTTAACAGGATGCTGGGCCGACTCAGTGGCTGTCCAGGCACTGGTGAGGCTCTGCTGCTGCCCTCCATCCCCAGAACCACAGGACACCCTGGGGACAAGCATCAAATCCTCCTCAGAAAGCTGAGTCAAAACTGAGTCATCACCAGGAAGGATGATGGATTCACTGCTGCTTGGGATTTTTCAGAGGAGATTAAAAAAAATTATAAACAGTTCTTTCACTGCTGGAGAAGCTGCATCCCTAGTGCACATGTGTAGAAGTTTGGGCTCTTGGGACAGAAAGTGCTACCTGGGCTGTGAAGCCAATGCAGCACCTGCATCAATGAGAGGGCTGGAGGCTCCTCATCAATTCCTGTAGCACAGGGCTTCCAATAACTGCCTACTTTGCTCAGGGAGGAATTTTATTTGTAGCGTGCCCAATATTTTGTTTCCTTCCCAGTTTTCTTGAAGCAGCACAGAGCAGCCATAGCTATATCATGGGGCTGGGAGCAGTGGTTGGGGTGGCATCAGGAATGATCCCATGAAACCCACAGAAAGCTGAGGAATCAGAAATAGTAACAGATCTCTGGGGAGAAAAAGCAGATGGAGCCTGTGGGAGACGAAAGGCTGCTTCCCCACCAGAGCAGCCCAGTGCAGCTTGCAGGGATGGCATGAGTCCCCTGCAAATACCCCCTTGCTTCGCAGGAACCTTGGTATGACCAGCTCCCCTGAGCCTTCCATTCTGCTGGGATAGGTTCCTGCACAAGAACAGGCCTGTGTGTATCACAGGACTATCTGGTGACTCCCAGTGTGAAGACACCAGGAGAGATGACCTCATCTCCCTTCTGATCTCATGTTACTAAAATCACAGGATTCTGCTGATGCAGTGAAACCAGCAGCAAACTGCTATTTCAGCTGTGTGTTTCCACTGGGGTCTGTAATCAATATGAATGAATTGGGCAGCAGGAAACAACTGCTACCATTTGGGCTGCTTTCACCAGATCTAATCCTGTGTGCCTGCCAGAAAATAGTTAAAAGCCCCAGCTTGGGTGACAGCAGCGAGTCCTGGCAGCCCTGGGACAGGGCCACACTGCCGCTGGCCCTGTCGCTGCTGCTGGGCTGGCAGGGCAGCTGGCAGAGCACTGCAAGCCTGCGGCGCTCCAGACATTTGTCACAATTATTAGGGATTTATGAGGACAGGGATTGTGTCAGTTGTCTGTAATTTCACTCTGAATGATACCCCTCTCCATAGGTGGCAGTCTCTGAATTAAGCCACCCTGTATGTAGAAAGGAAGATGGGACATTGGATGCCTCTTTCATAGACATCTCATCTAAACAAGATCTTTTATGCAGCCCCAAACGGTGGCTGAGGACCTTGGAGTAACTCAGTGTCCAGCCCTGCAGGAAGCCTCACAGCCCTGTCGTGGGATGGCTGCTGGTGACCAAAGACTAAGCCCAGCCTATTGCAAGTGAGCACAAAGCCCCATCTTGACCATGCAGGGGATGTGCATAAGTACTAAAACCAAATGAAGAGCGCAGGGATCTGCCCTAGCTGGCTGTCTTTGCCAAGGATTGGCATCTGCAACTACTGGTTGTACGGGAATAGCTGCCTGTACAAACCTCCAAGCCAGCAAAAGCAACACCCCCAAAAGCACAGCATAAAACACTATGAAGAACAGGGATACCACATGGTATCCCTGCTGATTCATGTTTAACTTTTCAGAGATTATTATATGAATTCTTATTACCCATTATTTCATGTGTGTTTTCAATAATCCCGAGTTTTAACAGACACATTCAGTTGCAACACTACCTGCAGCTGCCCCATGTACAGAGCCCAAACCCACACTGTCCTGCCTGAATTTGCCTCATACCAGTTTGAACCACAGCCACACATCAAGTGCTTTGCTCCCTTTCCTAATTACTGAGACTTAGCTCTTGGAATGATACCTGATTGTAGGCAGTGATTTTTTGCAAATTTAACAGCTGTCTTTTCCATACCTGAAACCCTGAAACTCATCAAGAAGGAAGCACTCTGGGGGGAATACATAATGTAGTAGGAGGCATGGTATGCACCTCTTTCTATGAAACTGCAATCCTAAGCTTCACAGTTCACGCAGCTCCATTTATTGTACATAGAGGGACTTATTGCACTAGCAAAAATCTGGTGCAATTCCTTTCATAATCATCAAAAACCTCTTGAAACTGGTGTTTTAAACAGTTGTACTAGGTTTTCTAACGTTTTTGTTATATGGCATCACAGTAATTCTTTCTGCAGGGCTACATACTGAGGAACAGAACAGTACTACTACTGCTGTTCTTTGGATCACTAAACTCCTGTCTTTTAAAGCAATCAATTCTTGCTGATTCATGTTTAACTTTTCAGAGATTATTATATGAATTCTTATTACCCATTATTTCATGTTTTAAGAGGACATCAGTATCACCATAACCTCCCATGGGATACTCATTTGAGGACATAAACTTTGAATGTTCTATAGTACCTACAGCAATCTCAGAATTCCCAGATTGTATTTCAGTGGTATGTATTTTTACCCATGGCAACTGGCCAGTGACTGCATATTTATGACTAATTACCTGCACTGTTTTCAAGTGGAAGAATCACCTAGTACAAGGTACTAAGCAGAAATTCTGACGGGATTCTGAAGTCAAATAAATATGTATCTTGGAGTAAGAGAGAAGGCTGCAAACTCTCACAGCTTTCCTAGAAAACTATCTCAAAGCATTCTAGCTGAATTCTTCATTTAACAATCTGTATTTGAGTACTTCTAAGAGACTGGCTGTCTATATTTAAAAATATTCCTGACAACTCTTTTTCTAAAGCTGAAGGTGCTCCAAAGCATCCCTGGCAGAGGGAGCTTATAAACTGCAGTGAGGACATAGAGAAAGCTTGAAGAGTTCACAGGGCAGGAGAGGGAAAGCTGCTGTGCTGAAGCAGCACATGCAGCTTATTAACCCCTGCACATCCAAAGAAAGTGGGCAGGACTGCCAGTCCTGAGCAATGCAGCTCTGTATGAACGGGGTTTAGGACGTGCTACTGCCTAACTCAGCTTCCACACATTGCTGCTGTGTGTCTACAGCAAAGCTGCTGCCTTCTCCCCATGGAACATAACCTCAAATGCTCAGGGAAACTACTGCCCACTATGCATGCTCATAATGAAGGTGGGGCTGTGGTTACAGTAGATATTTGTAAGCATGGCTCTCTAAAATATATATTAAAAAAAAAGTCAGTTAAGTGTGAGCTGTCTTTACTGACAGATTCTCTTTTTCAAATTTTGCTTGAGCTGCATATGGCTCTGTAAAAAGATATTCCTTTCTGAGCATCCTGGCTTTGACAACCATAGCCCAGATTTTAACACTGCACACAATTCAGCCACCACAGAAATTTGTGCTAATGAGGAAATGTGCCACTGAACTGTATCATATTACATGGGAGAAGGAGGGAAAGCAGGGAAGATGTAGGCAAGGCACCAATTGAAAGAAGAACTCATAAGGACATGCAGGCTGGGCCAGATGGCTCCCCACAGGCCTAAAGTCCACAAGAGTGTCAAAGATGCTCTTCAGCTCAGAAGGTGGAAATGGCCACAGCTGCCAGTTTGCTTCCCACGTTCTCCTCAATGGGATCAGACTGGATGGGAACACAATTGACTTGACTGGTTTGCTAAGTCTTTCAACATCTTTCTAGAGATAAAGAGTCTAACTAGGCACCAAGCTGAAGTAACTCAGCAGCTACACCATCCCAAAGACTGTGCACAGATAAGCTGATTGTGATGCCAGCAATGAAGGAGAAAGTCTTAACACAAATGCAACCATTGCCATCCCCTCCAAAACTACACTCACCACATCTGATTGCCAGAAAGCATTAAGTCATTATGGAAATGCAGACAGAGATAGTAACAGGGTCCCCACAACTTATTTTTTAAATTTTGTTTTGGTTTTCACCTTGGGGGAAAAGGACAAAGACTTATGGTCAGGCAACTTCACAAACACAGTACTCGGAAGAAAAGAATTTCATGTTTCATCTAAGCCCCTCTGGGCAGAGCTGGCATTAGGTTCAAGTGAAGTATGCCACATGCCTCAATGGGAAAAAAGCAGATGGTGATCATAAGTGGTGGAATATTTCTGCTTCCCATCTCTGAGTGCTCCATTTACTCTTAACTAGCTGTTTCCTGCTCAGTGCAGCAGATATTGCTCCTGCCTGAGCATGGTCAACTGACCTGAAACGCTGTGGCAAGTTCATATCATGGGACCACTGGGGTCTGGGTCTTGGTTCCACCAAGCATGAAAATGACCCTAACATCTTTCTGTGTTATTTTAGCTATAGATACAAGTAATAGGAGACATACAATAATTTGATGGAAATAGCCCAATAGTGAGTAATGACTGCAGGAGAAAGGGTGAGCTTTGTGTTCTTAACCTAAAAATGGAACAGTGACATGGTAGTTATGAGCCATTACCAGAGGAAAAAGGGACATATCAAAATCTATACCTGACAACTGAGGTTACTGACATGCCAAACAAGGCAGCTAATGTCAAATAACCTCAGAACAACCATGCTGGCACAGGCTTAGCTTAGCCCACAGAGCTTAGCAGTGCTCCTACAGGCCCCCTAACTCAGGTGAGCAGCGATGCTTTTGCTAGCTGGAGCATGACTTTGCCAACGAGCAAAGTTAGGTTGCTTGCACCATCTGTTACCTGTCAGGTTTTCCACAGAGTTTTTTCTAAGGTAGTGTGTAACCAGCCAAGCTGGAGGATGGATCCTTTACTTCAACCTTTAGTTCAGCCAGATGTGCTGGCAGCTCTGTGCTATGTTTTCTTTTCCTCCTAACTGACAGTTGAGGAAACTTGACAGCATTTTCTACCAGATGTGGCATTGCAGCTACATCATTTCCCACTCTCAGGGCTGCCAATTTCTCTCCAGTAACCTTGAGAAAGATTCCTTTTCTGGGAAAATTATGACATGCGAGCCCTGCATACATGTATCCCATTTATCCCTGCTATCTTTTCCTGAACAAGCTGATTTTAGTTATGGTCCACGTGAAGGGGATGAGAATAGGGGTTTGTTGTTAGTGGTCAATCTCTTACAGAACACGGTCTCAAAAGTCAGCCCTTCCCTCTACTCTGGCTTTACTGGGAAGTCCCAAACCAGCACTGCACACTGTTTCACAGCAACCTCCCAGGATCACTGCGGAGCCAGTTCCATGGCTCACTCTCACCTGAAACAGGAACATCCACTCTGGATATCCTGCTAAGACTCAAGGCACTCTGATCTGGCAGTGTGAGGTCTTAGCACAGCTACCATCTTTCTGGGACCCCAGAGCAGGGACCTGCACTTCTACTGTTGAGGAATTTAAGTTGCCATCTGATGCAGAGATGAAATTGCAAGATGGAAGGACCTAGTTAACCTTGTGATCGAAGCCTGCAAAGATGGCAAGGATGATTTGCAGCTAATTTGTACGATTGCTTTCTGGTTTCTCTCCATGCCACCCCATCAGACGTTACTTACTGATAAGCAGAAATTTAATTTCGTTGACACTTCAAAATAAGCCAAGTGAAAATCAGTTCTTTGCTGCTTCCAAGTAGAAGATCTAACAAGAAGCACAAAACTAAATTAATCCAGAAATTACCTGCTATATTTTCAGGTAAAAATTACAAGACCAGAAAGAGTATTTGGTCACCTTGCCTGACCCGCCACAGCAAATTTCATGTGGCAGCCCTTCACACTCACCTTGTGCTCTATTTCCACGTATGCTGGGCTGAAAGGTCTTGCAGAAATGTGTTCAGCATCAGGTAACATCAAGGGAGAGAGAAGCCAATACTTCCAGTGGCAAATCAGTCCCACTGTTGGAGATCTGAGCCTTATTTCTGCTTCACTTTCTCTGGTTTCAGCTTACAGTTATTGATTCTTGTTCTGGCTCTGTCTGATGGATTAAACAGCCATTCCTTGCAACTAGCACCTTTTCTCACTTTAGGCACTCATACTCCACAAATATTTCACCTCTTGCTCCTCTTCCTGCTAAGTGCAGCACACAGAGCTTCAAGTCTTTTGTTGCACGGAATATTTTTTCATTTGCAGATTACTTTTTGTGGCCTTTTACATACCCCATATTGTAGTCAAGGCCTCCATTCCTCATTGTCAGAAATAAAAGTGGGCACGTGAAACGTTTGTTACTGCACTTGTCCGTAGGGTAACTTTGGGCAGTGTAACAAAGGAAAAGAACCATCTCCTAAATAAAATCTATTCTCCTAGAAAGAATGGCTGTCCTCTCACTCTCATTTGTGCTTCCTCCTTTCCCAGCAACAACTTAGCTCTTCTGTTGTCATCTTCTACAGCTCCTATACATACTCAACATGCACTTCACATATACATAAGGCTCAATCAAACACTGGGATGGAGAGCAGTCCACGCAGGAAAAATCAATTATAAACCCAGGTCTATTTCTGACACTTTGGTCTTTCAGAGAAAATGTTTAATGAGGGATTTTTTATGAAATATAAGAAATGTAATAATTCTTTCTACAGCGAATTTGGTTTTTATATTATCAGTCCTGGCAGGGTTTCAGGAGTGGCTAGCTACGATCATGGTGCCAGCTCCTTGTCCTTACAAAGTGAGGAATGGCTTGCTCTTGGCTGTCATTACAAGAGCATAATGTGACATTTGTCTAAGTAGCATGAGAGGAGCTGGTGTTTATCATTAACGCCCATCAGGCCTCTGCAATGGCTCAGGTGAGAGGACAGTCTGACCCTGTTGCCCTCACTGGAAACCAACAAAGCACCCGTGCAAGGAACCCTCGGGGGATGCCACTGCGAGGTGGTTCAGCTCAACTACTGCAGGCTGGTTACAGGGGACATGCAAGCATGGGCATGTTTGAAACCCCCATGTCTGACCTGCAGTGTGTCACACTGTTGGAAACCAGCTGCAGCCTCTGAAGATTTTCATCTTGTCCTGAAGCTTACATCCTGTGAAACATAATGAACCTCCAAATCTTACCCCACGTGACAGTAACAGCATGCTTTGGAGAAGGAGGGATCATACTAAAGTATAGGCTTTGTACTTGTGCTTATAGGTTTCAGAGAGACAGGAAGAACACCCCAGGTGTACAGCAGAGTGTAGGGATGTCAGGTAACCTCTGTGCCCAGGACACCACAGCTACAGGCAAGACCTACACCAGTGAACAAAGCAAAAGGCTGATTGTACTGGCACAGCTAAAGAACTAAGTAAAAGAAACTACTGGAGAGAAGTTGTGTGAGACCTTTGAGTGCAGGGCCCAACAGAGCAAACTGCATGAGAAAGGTTAAAGAGAGCCAGAGCAGGATCTGAAGAGGCACTGATGACCTCCTGACAGCAGGGGAACAAGCCTCTGCTCCACTGATATCTTGATTATAATGGCAACTTTGACCAAGACAGACTCTTAGTCTCACTTTCAAACACATTTAGTGTCTGAAGGAAACACTGATTGCAGAAAGACTTAAAACTGTTCATCCCCTCTTCAACTTTTTCTGTTGAAATTAGCCTCAGGTTCAACAGAGACAATAATGGAGACAACATGCAAAAAGGAGGAAGCAACACTCTGAGCAAAAATCTAGCAATCAGGATTATGGTGACAACTTCAGCCAGTAATTAGTAAAATGGAATGTTAATTATTGCTACTCCCCTCTTCCTTTCACCATGGCTCACACAGCTGTTCATAAATTGATAACCATAGAAATGAGTGTGAGCCAAGCCTCGGTAGTTGGTTGGTATTCACACAGTATCAAATGAACACATTTGCATTCTTTGCCAGAAGAATCAATTTACCTTGACTGATGATTGAACTTCAATAAGTTCTTTAATATTTTGGTCATTAAGTGTGATCCCATAACAGTGTCACCACCAGAGTGCTGTTGTATTTCCCACCATGGCTCTTGTTAGCTGCACTCTGTAATATGCTTGAACTTCTGAGCCCTTTTAAATACTGATAATCAACGTATCTCAAAGATGATCCTTCAAAACAAAGCTCAGGCTGCCCAGAATGCTTTATGAGCACAGTGTCCTGTCACTGGACAGGCTGGACAGTGCAGGTAGATGCACAGGGTGCTGCTTGCTAAAAGCAGCAAAGGCCTCTTTCCCACTGTTGGTTTTGTCATCAGTTCACTTTCCCCAGTAACACTGAAACATTGCTTCTGACTACAAACCCTGCTCCTGCTTCAAAATTACCTGCAGTAATTTCATTTTCCCTCTTAGCAACATTTCAAAATGAGAACAGTAGTAATACTTCTCTTTATGCACTGGGCTAAATGTGGGCAGACCTAAAACAACCTACCTGATGATAGATATATGTCTAAAGTCAAAGAGATAGAAGCACTTAAAGTTGCTATAAAAGGAAAAAAAAACAAAATAAAAGACACTGTTGGTATTTTGCAGTTGAAAAATAAGTGAAGGAAATAAAGAAATAGTAGTTAATGCAAACAGCAAAAAGAATCTTCAGGGCACCAGGCAGCTCGACTTGAGTTGCAACAGCAGCCTTAGCACCGGACTCCTGTCCTGTCCTGGCTGAGCTGTAACACATGGGCTGTTTACTGTTACAAGAAAGCATGGAACTGTTCCTGCTACAGATATGAATGCCAGTGATGCAAAATCTGTCCCTGCAGAACATCTCCTGTTTGTACTGCAGCAGCACAGCTCAAGTCTATCAAAGTTGAACCCTGGCCTAAAGCCATGGCAGATAGCTCAAGTACACCACTGCTGAACTGGGGTAACTCCCAAGCAAAGTAAATTAGCCCATGTTTATCTCCACATGATCAAAACAAGATCCTTTCTGAGAGCCAGCAGAGCACTTGTGTACTGATCCACATCACGTGGTGCAGGTGTATCCTCAGCTTTCCAAGGATACAGCCAGCTCGCTTCCCGCCGCACACGAGCATGGCAGGAATATGAAAGACCAAGAGAAAAGCTGCTAACATTGCAATGCTGCATTCAGAGGTGAGACACTAATGAAACTGAGATAGCAGTGCATTTATTAAAGCCAGGAGACAGTGGGAACCTGCACTCTGCTCCTGCTGCAGGAGAACTGCCTGTTGGCTGGCTGTTAAGAATTAAAATTGTGCTGTCAACAGTCTAAGTCTCGCACGATTACACACCTTTAAAGCCAATCAGGAAGAAAATAAATTCAGATGTGTGTGGCAGGAGTTGAATAGGGAAGATACCACAACAAATTTCCATTACCTTTTAAGAGCTGGTCAAATATTAATCACTATGAAATCTCTTGACAAAACCAGCAGTACAGTTCAGCCTTTCCAGATATGCAGAAATACAGAATGTGTGAGGATCACACGATCTTCCCATCTGTGCCAGGCAGTGTACCAAAGCACACTTTGCTTCTCCACTGGCACTGACAGAGAGTTGATGCACTGTCCACAGCAGAAATACATCCACTGAATGTGGATCAAGGATTTCCTGGCCTATAGACCTGCTGCTGAGGTGACTCTCACAGGAGAGCCTCTGCATTGGAGCTGACCGCCCCAGTCCTGGCAGCCTGCTCACAGTAGTCAATGCCTATAGCTATAAGCAAGAAAAAGAAAGTTGCCCTATTTTATCTAAATTTTCTTCTATCCCTATGGAATAGTTCTAATTCTTCCCTTACCCAAACCTTCAAGAAGGGATTATTTTTTTTTTTAATGTCTTGTTTGTCTGTGGTATTCTCTGATGAAAAAGTAAAGATGCAAAGAAATTCTTACCTTTGCATCTTTTGTTTTTGCATCTCTGCATATTAACAGAATATTCAATGAACTCATTTAATACTTCTCAGTGATCTACAAATAATCCTTTGTGGTTTTGAAATGTGGCTATAGGCAGAAAAAATGACTGTATCATTCTTTTAACATAACTGTTCTGTTCCCTGTGTGTAATCAGTCATGTCTGCTAAGTATATTTACAAAAAATGAAGCTAAACATCTTCCCATCCTATTGTTTTGCAAAATAAATATAGCTCTAGGAGAGAAGGCTGGCATCTATTCTGGCTCATACATCATTAACAGAATTACATGCAAAATCCTGAATTGCTGTATCACTGAAGTAATATCCCAGATTTACTCTGTTTTTCACTGAGCCTGCAGTGGTGGTAGCAGAGACTACCACCAGCAAACTTTTCATTCTGAAGTCAAAACCTTTCTTCTTCCCTATCTGGAGTTAAAGATGGAAGTAACAAACACCCACTGCCCTTCCAAATGAGATGAACTCTGTAGAAATATGACAGTAAAAAAGCAAGCTTTTCTGAAGAGCTGGCACATATGTGCAAGCAAAATGCCTTAAACAGAGGCAATGGATTTGGGGAGATGCACTCTGAGAATCCAGACACATCTCCAAGCACACTGACATGACACTTTCCCTGAATCAGCTTCCTACCAAGGTGTTCTCACACTGAGGCAGTTGCTGGGGTTCAGCAAGATGGTTCTTGATTCAGCTTATTATGGCTGAGCCTGTAGGTGACTTCGACCATATTTTCTCCCAGGTGCTGCTGCATTAACTGTATGAGGAATGCACTATGCACTGAAGCTGACAGAGACTTACAGCTCTGAAACAGAGACAGTTACAGCTGTCCGTACATGCGTCTTTTCTTATTAAGAAAGAAAAAAGTGCTGCTGTTTATCCTGTTAGGATCCCTACAGCAATCACTCAGTCAGCCTGAAAGTGCAAATGCTGCCTCTGCTGTGTCCTGCCTGGCCCTCTGAGCTGCGCCAAATCCAAGCAGCACAGGGAGTGTGCCCTCTCACTGAGCTATGAGTTAATCTGGAGAGGTCACCACTGGGTCCCATCTCTTGTATTCCTGTGAAATCCTCTGGATTATCTCTGCATCTTGTGTCCAGTTCTTCTGCAGCTGGTCCCTGGAGAAAATGAGCCCTTCTGTGCTCGGAGGAGGCTCAGCACACATGCAAAGCCACTGGGAGGGACAAGCTCTGCAGGGCTGTGTTCTGACTGCACAGAGAGGGCAGCCCAACTCCAAGGGACCATCCCGGTGAGGCAGATCACCTTCACCAAGCCAGGCAAAGCCAAACATGAGGAGCAAAGATGCAGAGTGAAGAACTGAGTTTTCAGATGTGCTAACAATAGCAGTGACTTGTTGCCAAACAGAACTGTGATTTATGCAGCAAATTTGCTTTCACACAGGCAAACTCAAGCATCTGCCCAGACTTTGGCTGAGAAAATGGGGGGGCAGGACCCTTTGGGTCCAGCACACATATCAGCAGGCATCTGTGCATGCATGAGTATGTGACAGTGAGAAAATACTCACAAGTGAAGATTTTATCCTTGATTCCTTCAGTTGAAATCCACCACCACTTATTTTCTTTTTTGGTTGGATCAAACTTGGCATTTTAAAAGCTTGTTTTCTGGTTTGGTGGTTTTTGTTTTGTTTTGGTTTTTTGTTGTTTTTTCCCCCTTTTCTTTCTTTATCCTTTAAACTCAGTGATATTTTGAATTTGTTTTAAGATGAATGTTGCTTTCATTCCCCTCCCTGGTTCCTAGACTGCATTTCTGAGCCTCTGCTGCAATTTCAGTACGTTTAGCACTTACTAGGCAATTATCACTGAGTCAGGTAGAATGACAGCATTTTTTCAGTTCAAGCACACAATTCCGTATTTCAGCGAGATGATTTTTAAACTATTTAAATGTTAATAGCATCCACATTATTGTACAGCTCAGAATGTCACCAGGTAATCCTTGTGCCTTCCAGCTGACTTCTGTCAGCTGCTCTTTTGCTTTCGGTATCAATGCCAGGATATATTTTTGATCGTAATTATTAAGGTGAAGTCAGAAATACTTTTATTTGTATTCCTAGGTGCTTGCATCTTTCTGCTCTTAAATATCACCGCAGAATCTCAAAGCACTGCTAAGGCATCACAGGGTGGAATTAGTTTTTACTGCAATCCTCCATTTTCAAAACAACCAGTACATGATTGCTACAGTTCTCAGGGGAAACCAGCTTTAATGTGTGTTCATATTCCCCCTGCATTTCAACTCAAAACGTTGTAGAACATCCAACATATTGGACTGTGAGACAACAGAGGAATGTCCATTTGGGATCACAGGAAATAAACCACCTTCCTCTGCCTCCTCACAGGTTTTCCTTTGTTATTTTTTTTAATGGAATTTAGACATAAAAAACAGTATGAAAATCTTCAGACAGTTTCAAGGCAAATGTAGTTCTGCTACACCACATTTGCAGTACAAGAAATTGTTTCAGCAGAAGGGTATGAGCAAATCCTTATAAGCCAAAGTATCCTGCTGTAACGGGAAATGATGAGGGAAAATGGTTTCAAGGAAAATCTATTACCATTCCCCCGTGACGGCCAAATAAAAAAGTACATGCTATTGCCACTGAGTCACAAGAAAAGTGAAATTAGAGAGAGTTCTGGTAATGTGCAGATTTTGACATGCAGCTCCTCCAAAAGGAAGTGGTACAGAAATAGTAACTGTCATTCAGTCATTTATTAATAACTAAATTTGTTATACTTATGCTCTGTGTAGACAGATTCTCCCACCAACTCAGTCAGTCTGGTCTGTGGGAACAGGGAGGGCAGCGTGGCTCCACCACAAAACAAGCAGTTCAAAAAACCCCCAAGCACGACAGAAACAACACAGGATCAAAACAAGGAAAAGCAGCACAGACGAGTCAAGAAAGTGGAAAATCTAGAATGACTTAGTGCTGCTATGAAAGTTGTGGGAAATGAGAAGATAGATGAACTAAGTAACAGAAAAGCAGGTAAAAAAGGGAGAACAGAGCTTCATGTAGGTTTCAAGTGCTTGAGCTGCTCAGCACTTAAAAAAATGTATAGGAAAGAAAACTCAGTTTTAATGCCAATGTGTTATGGGAATTAGCTAACAAATTTACTATATACATTGAAATTGTTTTAAAATATGTAGAGAGGTAAGTCATCTGAGAATCCAAAAAGCAAAAGAACCTACTGCAAGAAAAAGGAAAAAGGGTGATCCAGGAATTACTGCCCTGTAATGACAACACTGTAACAACAAATGTGAGTGACAAACCTGCCTATACTGAAGAGCTAGCAGGAACACAGGACTCATTTGGGATACAAAAACAGCAGGTGAGAAGGAGTAAAAAGCAAGCTTTCCCTTGTGGTTGGATTACACAGCCAACAGAAGAAAAGTGTGCTAAAGCACTTCTTTAAAACATTCCAAAAACTGAAATTGACTGGGATAAAATCTTGGTGTAGATGGCTGAAAACTTACTAAATGTCCATAACTAAAGGGCAAAGATAAATGATAACACGCTATCCCTGAGACTGGTGTTAGGGACAGATCTTATTTAACATTTTAATTAATCTAGGAATAGGGAAATCATTGCTAGTCACATGAGGAAAACCCAAGTGGCAGGTTATAATTAACCACTAACCCACCAGGAGTCTACTGGGAGGAGGAGGCATCAGAATCTTCTACGCTGATAACTTACACACCACTTATATTTTCCTTGGGATTATAAAATGTTTCAGACTGTATTGTATTTTCACCCTGCTTGTTCGGATCACAGCTCTGACTTCACTGTCAAAATACACTGCAGTGAGAAATGAGGCAGCACACATACCTCACTGCGTGCCTTTAGCTGGCATGTAGCATTGATACAAGGTCTTAAAGAATTCACCAAATTGGTCAAACGTCAGGATACAGCAACATTTGTATCTTGGATTTGTGAAGATGTGGGGTTTCTTTTTTGATGAAAAGCACCTGTGAAGTGCAGGGTTATTGTGCTCTCTTTTGCCATTTCTTGGATAAATGTCATCATTTTTAATGCTACCAATCTTCTTCTGTAGCCTGCAGGAAAGATTTTCTAAGGCAAAAAAAATGACTTGTAGGTGCTTAATTCCCATTAAAATCTACTGGGGAGATAAGTACCAAACAGCTATTGTAGCCTTTGGGAAAGTCTTCCTCTAAACCATTGTTATCTACCCTTTCAACACCTGAAATAAGTCACTCATGTAAGATCTATTATTAAAAACAGGAGATGTTTGAATCTGCGGTGAAATCACTGTGGCCTGAGAAGGAGTTTTTTGGCATCCCCATGCAAGTAGGAGACAAGATGCACTCGAATTCTGCTTCTAAGAAGATCTCTATTTTAGGCAATGTAACCTGAGAAGGAGGATGTGTCATCTATCTGACTCAGCACAATTGTCTTATTTGAAAACTCCACGGCAAGTCTTGACTGGTATTAATGAATAATTGTATTTGGTTTCGAGGTGAAATGCTGTGTACATTAAAAAAAGAGAGCATAGAGACCATGAAAGAACAAAAGAGCTGTGGACAAGAGATCTGCTATTGCCAGTATTCTTGCTGGTTGCCTCGCTTGTGTTTCCAAGGAACTACTTTTTGCTCTGGATGCATGGGTTCTGGCATTGATGATGAAATACTGATGACTTCAGGAGAAGTTGCTAGGCCCCCACTCCCCTCCACGGAGAATATGTTCTTTGTCAGGGCATTTCACAAGTGGCTGGTGCTGGGGACCAGATTTAAAAATTGCTAGAAAGGCATGTCATACAGTCTGACCTGTGCACTGTGTCTGCACTCCAAGAATCCCTCCCCACTACCTTCATGTTTCTCCCATGGCACTATTCTTCAACAGAGCTCAATGGTTTGTAAAAGAGAAAGCACCACAGTCCCCTTGGACAGACCTGGAGCCCTGTGAAAGAAAGTAATTTTCTACAGTCACCTGAAAGATCTCTTGTGGAGCCACAGATACCCTTAATGTCTCTGGGGACCCAACCCCAGAAGAGACAAACAGGGTTTTGTGTCTCTTGCCGTCTGCTGAGTCTGCTGGGGAGATGGCCATTGTAATGGCAACGCGTACACTGCAAAAGGCTGAACCTGCTGGAGCAATACTGAGGTAACAAGTTCATTTCAGACAGCACATACAGGGAAAATCACTGCTAACTTTTAATCAGCAGCAAGTTAAGACAAATTAGAAGCCATGACCTACAAAGCAAGGCTCTGCAAATCCCTCTGCCAGCCTCCTGAGGATGGCAGCTCCCCCAGTACACAGCCACGATAAACGGATCCTTTTACAAGGTCTAACTCATTTAATCATCCCCTCTGCTTGCATTAACCACTTCTGCAAGGGTATCTTTCCTGTGTGGATTGCTTAAGTTAGGTCAAAAAACCTGGTCTTGTTTTCAAATCCACATTCATGATGAAAGCCCTCAGTCTAAGACTTCTATTCTTCTGAGACCCTTAGAGTTATAAGCACTGAGAATAATTCTTTTGCTTTTCCTCCCAGCCTGCTATAGGTCTGTCTCCCTAAAGCACAAAACACTTTTCCTTGTTGAATTCTCTCCATGTGTGTCCTCTGTACTCAGTGAAATAGCCTTACATGATGGGCTGGGTCGAGGCATACAATGACCAGTCTCCCTTTGAGCAAGAAGCTTCTGTTCCCAGCAGAAGGGCTGAACCCTGGGTAATCTATTCACTCCCTACATGGCAAGGGAAGCAGCAGGAGAATAAATCACTGCACTTTTAACTGAAAAACTGTCACAGAAGAACAAATCTCAGACCTGAGCCTTCAACAATGAACTTTAATTTGAAAATGGCACCAAGATTTGACCTGAAGTGAACAGCTTCCCTTGATGAGGTAGACAATTAGAGAGAAAGGAGCAATCTCCAAGCCTTCACACTGCAGCTGGCCTGAGCCACTCCTTGGCAGTGGCAAACACTTAGCTGAGGCTTCATCCTCCTGAGATGATCAGCTCCAGGGCAGTCACAGGCAGAGCCGTGAACCACTGGAGCCTAGTGAGTATGACAGGTTTTGGGTGGCTCGAAAGGCACAGCCAGAATGATTGTAGAGCTCCCTGCAAGGCAGGAGCCTGTCCGACTTGCACAAGAGCAAGGCTGGCACCGGCGTGGCGCTGCTTTGCGCCTACATGCGCTGTCTCCCCTCTGATTGCACGTACCCTTGATTTTGGCAGCATGTCATCTAACCCTAATGGCCCTTCCTAAATGGAATTTTCAAATGCTTATGTTTCCTTCTTTTCCGCACAGAAATTTTCAGTGCTTTGAATGTTTCAGGGATTCAGCTACAAAAATAGATACCGTAATCTTGTAACAACACACTAGATTACATAATTGCAATTAGGATGGGTAATTACACAGTGCCCATGTGAGGCAGACAGCTTCGACACTCCACATCACAACTGTGTCAAAATATTTTATTTACAGAATGCCAGTATTAACTCTACAGGCTACCGTAAAACATTAATTTTTTTTTATATTGTTATACAAAAATAATAATCAGGAAAGTCCTTCAAGCGCTTTCATTGTGTTTCTACTTTGTTAAGAAATGACACACTGTTGGGGTTCTCCCTACCACAGAACACTTCAGCAGCAAGCCAGTTTTCACAGCCCTAGTAAGAGCGCTCCTGTTCACTGTAGAAATGTTACATATTAGAGACTATTATAATATTTTCCTGAAGTAACGCTCACAGAAGAAATAAAAAAAATGACCCATGGTAGTTACGTTTGTCAATGTATTTAGCTCTCGTTATGATTTGCTGATGACCTTTTACTTGAGTGAATCACAACTACATCCTAATGCCAGAGCTAATTCACCAGCTATGAAAACAACCTGGAATTGCATGGAAATTTTATTTTTTCTTTTCCCTTATGGCCTCAAACTTATACTACTTAGTGCTCCATCAAAGAAATGTCAAAAGTCACAAAGATCCTCTGTAAGACAGTGAAGCAGGGAGAAAAAACTCTCTATTGGCAGGAATTACATCAGGTGTTTGTTACACAGCCAGCAGCATTCTAAGGAATGAGATGAGGTTAAGTAACACTCCAAACATGACTCAGGAAGCCTAAGGAAGGGTTTAGGCACTGCAGCCCAACACTGTAAATGTCACTATATACTGCTCCACAGAAAAAAAGCGTGTGCTTGGTGACTCCAACTGACCTGACATGGGCTTAATTGTATGTTTATTTCACATACAGAATAGGTTAGACTAGTATTTTCCATACAGCTAACCTGGAACATCGTTAAATAATCATGAAGCTGCATGAATACTGAAATGACAATCCTCTAATCACTGTCACATTCAGTGCATCACATGAACTTTTGAATCGACCATGACAAACACACACTAGAGGTTCTCACAGTGAACTGCTATTATGTGAAAATACATTTTTCAGAGGTTTTATGAAGTTTAATTGCATGGGATGAAACATGACACCTAAGCATTTGATTTATTACTAAGCATGACTCTATATTAGCGAGACTGCAGAGCATACAGTGTTGTGGAATTATTTTTACTCTATCATGACAGATGGAGTCAGCGTTTTGTAAAGACTGCGTGCAAGTGTGCAGACATGCTGCAGGTGGGATCCTCTGCTGCCTCCTCCAAGCCAAGCTGTTATACTTGAAAACAGCACATTTCAGATGACGAAGAAATCATCATCTATGTTTTCGAAATGGCAACATAGATTTTAATCTTCTCTGTATGAAAAAAAAAGTCTGCCTTGCCTAGAAAGAATCATAGAAGAGAGATTTAAGTCTTAATGATTTGAGGGGATCTATGGAACAACGATCTTTGAGCATTGGTTATAATCCTACCCTATGACAGGTGTACATTGCTCATGCTGCAGTGGTGCACACAACTACCCCAGTGACAGACTGTGACTTCAGCTTCCAGCACACCCATGCTTTGCTTTCTGTCCCCTCACACACACAGCAGGGGACCCCATTTTATGAACTGCTCTCGACCATGCAGGACAGCACCCCATGATTCTTCCACTTTAGAAGATGAACACATTACAAAACATGAGCTTCCCTGCCCAAGCTGGACAGCAGAGCTGTCCCATACCATGGCAGGACTATGCACTCATTTCCACTTTGTGCCTTTAAAGCTGGCACACTGACAGCAGGGTTGAAGTGCCAGAGCAGCACCCTGCCTGCAAGGGCCTGAGGAGGAGCCTGGATGTGTCTGTGGGGGCACAGTTCTACTGATGGCTCCTCTTACAAAAGGAGATACCACCCTGTCCTCTGCCCTCTCTACAGAGATGGTATTTAGCAGTTGCATTTCAACCAGCTTTTCTGTCTTTCCTACTTACTTCACCATTGTGAAAAATCCTCCAGGACCTCCTCTGCCATGCCCCAGCATGTACTGGTCACATAGTCTCTACAGTTAGGGCAAACCCCAAGTCACCATTTCATGTAAGCTTTCACTTGAAATTTCTTCAGCAGGGCCTGTATAGGATAATTTTGAAATTCCTACTCCATGATTTATGAGAAATGTACTTAATACTTGAAAAAATGCTTTTAAAACTGAATTCTCAAGTGACACTTTTAACATACTGTTGAAAGCCAGCAATACCCTCTCTCCACATTTCTTTTCTGAGCTGACACTAGACTTTTCTACAAAGCTAATTATATCGCCAAGAAAGGCATCTGACAATGTCCAATAGGCTTAGAAATGGTCTCAATCAAGGCCTTTGGCAGCAAGTTCACATTCTTCTGAGGAGAAACTTTATATTATATCTCCTTGACATCAAGTGCTTTGGACTGGCCCCTTACCAGTAGCTCAGGATATCACTGCCCAAACTTAAGGAGCGCTTTGTTCCAGCTCGAAGCAAGCTTACAGCTAGATCAAATGGAGGTGGGAGTAAATCTCTGTATTTCAAGAAAACAAGATGACATCCACTTTAACTCCTACTTTTAAGAGAGGCCAAAAAAGGGCATCAATTCAACAGGATCAGAAAAACTATTGTTAGCTAGGATAGTTCAGCCTTGTATTCAGCAGTTTTACCAGTTCAGTGTACTCTTGTGTGACTAGAAAAAGCTGTGCTCCCCCAGTAACTTGTTTCTGGGCTGTTCTGACAGAAGGGGGACTGGCTTTAGTCCGAAAGCAAAGGTGCAAACTACACTAACAGTCAGGGAAAAACCACTGAAACAAATGCCCATGGTAATCTCTGAAGCTCAAGCTCTCAGGGCAATTCAGATGCTTACTATTCTTTAAGTGTTGAGTTCTTTATGGTTTGGCTTTGTGCATGTTTTATACAGATGCTGACAAATACTAAACCAGCATTGTAACATTTCAAGGCTGATTCACTGATAAAATGCTCATTCCGAGGACTCCAGGGGACTAGATGTCATGTTCCCTTTCAAAAATACGGCTGAAGTGAGTATTCTGTAAAAATTCAAAACAGATCTTGGATACAAAGAGCAATGGAAGATAAGCGGTGCATAAGGGGACACTGAACAGGTCATGGAATCTTCAATAAATATTACTGGAAGCACTGAGGTTCGATTCATAACATCTCTAAGGACATTTATCATTATTACTGGCAGATTACGTGCTTTGTTTTAGGGGAAGCTGACAGAGGACTGCTGTTATAACTGTTCCTAATAGCTGATTACGCATCATTACGGATACTTCAGCTTTGATTCTGGCCAACTTCTGTTGATTTATAAACACCATTGCCTACTTTAAAGCCCGCAATCAACCACATTATGCACTAGATAATGAACACACTCCCTAGCTTCAGGTAATAGGCAGAAACTCCATTAGACAATAGCTGAATGAAAGGGAGTTCTATATATATCTCTGTCTTCCCAAGTGTTCTGGTGTGACATTCCTACTGTATTTCTAAGAACAGTGTTTCCTGCCAATCACTCTGAATATGAGCTTAAGTCCTTGTCCTCCTCTGAGATAGAGCCTGCTCTGCTCACAGCTACACAAATCATGCTACACAGGTGGACAATTGGGAAGCCTTGGTGAACCGCTTCCAAATTCTCTGCACAAACACATGCTGGGACAGAGCCATACCTATACAAAACCAGGGATGAATTATAAAAAGCTGCAGAAATGCAGCATAAAAACCTCCTCCTTCTTAGTTTGCCATAATTTAAAATACAGAACAGAATAAAAATGAAGTAATTGGATGGACAGATGAGAAAAGGCAGGTCCTCAAATCTCACTCAAGAGTGGCCAAAAAAAGGGAGTCAATAGTAATAATCATACAAAACTTAAGACCTCCACTTTTTTTTCCTCCCTCCTCAGACGTTTCCCAGCACATCCCTAACCTATTAGTTCATCTAGCCAGCAGTCATTCTCCTTTTCTGCGATGTACAAGGCCAAGCACATTACCAGTGCTTAACGAGCTATAATAATGATTGATGATTACATATGGACATGGCAAAGTTAAGATGAAGAACCACATTAAAACAGCATCAGAATTTCAGAGAACTTTATCTCATAAGTGCTTAGGAATAAGAAGAGTAAAGAAAAGTAGCTACAAATACCACTAAGGAAACCCTCCTGCATCTATCAAGGAGAAAGAGAGATACACACAAAGAGAATTAATAAAAAATGGGTAAGAACAAGCACTGTATATCCCCCATAATCTCTCCTGCTATCATGTTAGCTGCAAATCTGTATAGGCATAACATATGCCAAAGCCTCAAACTACTCTTCCAAGCAAAACATTGTTCAGCCTTAAAATATTGTATCTAATTTTAAGTCACTACTGCTCAGAGGTTCCACTCCTTTCTATTCAGACTTCTGCATTACGAAGCAGTGAAATTACATAGCTCCCAGTGGTGTGCATGCTGCAGGCAACACATCTATGACTTGTCCAGCAGAATTCCCTTAGAAGGAACAGAGAACCCATTTGAACTTAACTACCTAGGTGTTTACACTATAGCTTTCTGGCTGCTGGGGTAATATTAAAAGGTAACACTTTTTGGTAAAGGTCTTTTTTTATAGCTACAAAGCATCCAGTCTTACTATACTTCACATAATTTCAGGTCTTCTTATGTTAACAATTACTTGATATGAACTGAATTCCTAAAGATGAAAATCTGTCTCCAAGATGTCTTCTGTCTCAGTGAGCTTTGGGGAGAAGAAGTAGAGCTCTAGCTTTTTGGTGTTTCTAAAACAAAGAAGTCTTGCAGAAGATCCAAGTCCATTCTGTTGTGCATGAAAGGACAACAGTCTCTGCAAAAAATATAACACTCCATAACAGAACAATTTTCTCTTTTCTGTCCTGTCTTTTCACTCCTCTGTGTTTAACATGAGAGTTGTTTAAACCATAGCAGCATTGTCAGAAAGTTAGAGTTAAAGGTTTCATCTTACCATTTACAAACTGCCACATGCTACAAGCTTGTTACATCCAACTTTGATTAGCTGTAAAATGAATCTGCAGACAAATTACTGCTGTTTGCCCAGATAACTTTTCCTTTTTTGAGTTCAGGATTTGTATCTGTCATTTAGCTAAGTAGCAGAATTACTGGCAGAGTATTCTCTTCATCCCTGGCCCTTTAGTTTCTGCTAACTGTGGTGTAAACATATTACAACAGTGTAAGATCCCTACTGTCTGACAGCCACCATTAGGGGCATTATATTGTACCATATTTATTTAACACAACTTCTACAACCCCTTTCAGAAGATACAAATAACATAGCAGGGAATGCAGAGGGTCTGCAGAAATCTAAAACTTCTCCCTGCACCACATGGCCGGACTCCCTTCAAAGCCTTTATTTACACCACTCTGCCTTGCTGTCACTCAGCATCATCACAATGAAGGCTGCACAGCCCATCTTTCCCAGTTCTCCTTTTCCTCCTTTCAGTTTCCTTGGCAATTGACAGTATTAGTGCTGTCCCTGTTGTCCTGCCTGAGGCCCCTCTTCCTTGGCCTTCCAGGCTGCTATGCATTTCCCATCCTATACTACATTAAAATCACTCCATTTTTCTCTCATCTTCACCCTGTGAAGTTACTGCACTGATTATCTCCCAACGAGTACAGTAGCTCCTCTCTTGATCTTCTAAATCCACCCAAGAAACCAGCACCCTTACTGGTTGCTCAGGTGATGCTTTGTGAGCTCTGCTCAAGCTCCTTCCCACAGGAAGCACTGCACCATCTTCTGCTTTTCTTACCCTCACACATTTAAGATCTCTGTATTTTCCTGCAAAGCTCTGCCTAAGGCTGTCACCTGCATATTTCTGCGTGCTGACCTTCCAGAACCTCCTTGAATTGGAAACAGTGCCAGATTCACTTGGGGTTTTTTCCTCCCAGTTTATTCAATATACCAGACAAGGAATACAAAGAAGGGCTGTACACCCAGATACAAAGAGAGATTTTAAGGTCTTGAGGGAACACGAGATCATCAGTCTGATACCTTGTTTCATCACAGACTGTAAAGCAGCACAATCTTGCTATTCATACAGAAAATATATGCTTTAAAATATCTCCAAGAATATCATCCAGGCATCACTACAGTCACAAGACGATGGAGAATTTGTCACTTCCAGTGCCGGATTGTTCCACCTTGGCCACCTTGTCTGCTAGAGACCTATGCCTTGCTTCTGTTTCAATTTGCTGTGATTTAACATTTCCAGTTATTAAGTCCTTGTAATGTGTATTTTCACCTGATTAAGAAACCCTTAAAAAGTCCTTTTTCTCCCCATGAAATGATTTATAAACCACAATCAAATCCCTCATCATCTTCATATTAATAAAGCAAGCAAATTTATCTCCTCCAGTCTACTATTACATCACATTTTCCTCACTCTTAGATTATGTTTGCACCTCTCTTACCTCCAGTTTAGTGCTCCTCTTAAAACACAGAGAACTAAATGCTCTTTTGATCTTCCCTGTACCAAAGTGAGGATTTTTTTTGAATTTTCTGTCTAGGTCCAAGGACACACTGTAGTCCTTTTCACCAGGCTGAAATGCTGAGCAAGTCACAAGGAAAACCCAGCTGCAGGCACCACATCAAAAAGGGCTGCTTCTGTATGATGGAAAGCTGGATTACTCTGCCCAACGACTGTGCAGCCTTGTGCATGGCTCTGGAAAAGCTTTTAGTTATAAAGCCATGTAAAAACTTTACCCTCTGCACCAATCATCTCCTTACATTTGTCATCCACAAATACTAGATTTACTTCCCATCTCTCTTTCTTTGATGGAGGAGTTGCCTAGCATTGGAATCAGTGCCAGTCCCTGCCAAGTCCCACTAGAAACATCCCTGTTTGATGACTGTCCAACAAGAATGGCTTCTTAGTTCTGGTCACTGATCAAAGGTGACACGCTATCTTTCAGCACCACGAATTCCAATCAGATGCATTAAGTCAAATGCCTTACAAAAGTTATTATGTCACTACTGCACAGTTATCTTTATAAATTAAACCTGCAGTGTCAAAAGATGGAAACACTTTCTATAAATCTACAGTAGCTGGAATTAGCATTTTTTTGCCTATAAAGACATCCTGGGTCTTTATAGACAAAATCTGTCACAAAATAAAAAAATATTTTGATCTAACACGAATATTAGGCTTAATTAATTGGGTCAACCACTTGTTTTTTTAATATTAGTCTATCAAGGACTTTGGTAGTATTTTAAGTTTTATTAACAGGAGCCTCCTATTTTTAGAAGCTTAAAAATGCTTTGTATGTGACTTCTAGCCTTTGTATGTGACTTCTAGTATCCTTCATTTTAAGCAAACAACACCAATCAACATTTGCACACAATACAAACCCAGGTCCTTCTTGTACCCTTATCAAGAGCATCTGAAACAGTGACTGAAGATATTGCAGGCTTTTTCTGCATCACCACTTTGTACTACAGCGGCCCTTACCCACCAGGGCACTCAGAGTTTTCAAGCCTAGCTAGTCCAGCCTCACCATTATGTGATAGGAAAAGTGAAGTTGTGTGTGAAAAAAAGACAACAAAGGCAGCTTTAAGGAGACAGGAGGAGGCCATGACAGATAGACAAAAAGCACCAAGATGCAAGCATAAAAGCCTTGAAGGGAAGGATATGAAGTTCAAGCTTGCTAGGCAAAGACATCAATGCATGAAATTCAGGGACTGGCACACAGTGACAACTGGCTCAGCACGCTGGAAAAGAGATGTTATCGATATTCTGTGGGTGAACTCACACATACACATACTTTTCCCAATACACATGGGCTTGGCAGTTTCTCTCTTCAGTTCTCCCTTTCCAGAAGTTTGTCACACTGCCATGCCAACAAAGTGTGCTGAAAGCATCACTTGGCAATGCTTTTACAGTAAGCTCTCCTGGCTGGGGGCTATCCAGACTTCCTTGGCTCCACAGACTAAATGAATTATCACAGCAGTATCGCTTTCTCTCTGTAGAAGTACATGACTTAGGAGATTTGATGATGCCATCAGCAAGCTTCTCTGCCACCATTTCACATTTACCTGACTGACATCTGCATCCCATTACACAAGCAGACAGGAAAAACCCCAATCACCAAATCACAGATTTAAGAACCAAGAGTTGCATAACATAACAAAAAGTTTGCTTCTCTGCTAACTTCAAGTTTCTGTCCTCATGTTCTTGTTGCTTGCCTGAAACTGCCCTAAAGCCAACACAACTCAAGCCCAGCAATGCCATCACAGGCTCGTTTCATCCCAAGCAGGATACATTTCCCAACTCCTGCTGTCACTTCTCCAGCAACACTCTGGAGAGATAATTTTCCTTTATGCATCCAAGATCCAATTAATAAACTGTTTTAATACAGGTTATCCCTTGAACTGCGCACAGGGCTCCATAGTGAGCAGCACACAAGGGGAAAGCTGTTCTTCCTTAAGCTCAATGTGGTTGCAATTGCTTAGCTTTCCCCAACAATCTTGTGCTTTTTTCCTAACCTCTGAGTGTGAGGGAGGATCTCTGTCATCTTTGTTTTCAGGAAGAAATTAGTGCTCTAATTCAGTTTTCAGTGTTTTGGGGTCTGCCGGCTTTGAGAGCATGGGCTAATGACATGTAAATCTCAGAGGATATTTGAATGAAAATTATCATTCTTTAGCTTTTAAATAGAAACTGCTATCCCTTGAGAGCTGTTATCCCTCATTGGGTTAAGCATGTGGAGACAAGCTGCCTTGAAAATTTATTTTTGACAAGTGATGATAATGCTCCCTTCTAAAGCACTAGAATAAAACCTTCTCAAGGTATGTGGATTCCCAAATTGTCCAAGACGTAGGTGCACATAGACCACATGATGAATTCACAGAAGAGGATAACAGGACAACCCTAGAGTCTTAGGACTCTCTGTCAGCAGAAGCACTGTGACAGCACAGCTCCTCATGTTCAGCTCCCACTGAAGGGTAAGTGCTTTGAGGCACAAGCAGATGCCAGGAGATAGGACAGAAAAGACAGGAGAAATTCATCTTTTTTGCATGTGTGTTTGGTGCTAGTTACTGAGCTAAGTGCAGGAGTGGTGTGGATGAGCTACAAACATGAGCAGGCACAGCCCTGCAGTAGATGGACCGATGCCCTGATCTGACACGGCAGCTGAGAACAGAGAGTAATGAGAGCAGCACGACCCTACAGTGAACAGCCAAGGGAGAGGAGCAGATGCTACATCTCTTCTTGGGAAAGGTTGAGGGGCAGAAACCTTTGTGAACACCATTCTCCCCCCACCCTGTGAGTTTAAAGGGTGAGTTTAGATGAAGTAGTATATTAAGATCAAGTTAAAACTCTTTCCATATAAAACTATATAATCCATAATGCACAGACCACACAGCTACTGACCAGCACGATAACCCCCAAGCCTTTGGCTATCTCCTCCATGTATGAGTGTGGTTAACCATTGATGCGGAACATTTTATTAACTACCAAGTTAATATAATCAGGAAAAAGGACCACTTTGCTTTGACCTGCTTCAGACAAATATGCAGACTCACAACAGGTGAAACTCCCACCCTTGTCAAACAATTTGTCTTGCACGGGACCAGACCAGTTGCAGGCAGGGATCACAGCCTGGCTTGGCCTGCCAGTACATCCAAGCACTACTGAAAAGCCCTTGCGAACTCTTACTGAGTGCAACAGGGAAATGGTATCGTGCAGTGCACTGGTTATTGACTTTTCAATGCCACACTCATAAACTTCCGTGAGCATCCCTGCTAATTCCACATAAACCAATGTGGTAAAAAAATGTCAAGGCAATAGGACCACCTCTCCTTGCAGAGAAAACTGATACAGAGCAACACACATATTTGAACTCCAATCTATCACTCCAAAAGTATCAGTGAAGCCAATTCTTCTTCTGGAACCCTTCCTTTGCAAGCCCAGGAACTGCTCACAGAACAATCCAAAAGGCAGTTTACAGCACTTTGTGTGCCTGTGTTCCAACAGCAAGGTCTGGTTGCTGGAATGAAACCAAGGATAGAGTGGTTTTCTACCTTTAAGCCTGAGTTTGGACTGGGTCTCTTTGTGGCCCTCAGGGATAGCAAAATTCCCAATTCATCAGTGCTAGAACATGACACCCACCTTACAGCAGGTACAGCACACATGCTACTTGTACACTTGCTAGGAATCTGCAGGAGGAAGAAAGCACTCAAGCTATCTGTGCAGTCAGTCTTTAATTCCACTGTCCTAGTTCACTGGGCAGTTGTGACATGTCATAAAGAAGAATGTTACTATTCCAGCAGAAGTCCCAGCAAAAGCTTAGGGGCTACCTCTTTCCATGGGGTAAGCCAGAGACTTATAGCCTCCAGAAGAAGATAGTGAACACAAGACTAAAAATTCCTTTACCTTCCCCTTTATTTATTTTTAAAATTCTAAATGTATGGCTACTTCAAAGAATTACCCAGGCTTGAGGACCCCGCCTCTCTTGGAGAGGTAGCAAGAGTGTTGTAGGATAGAAGAGGTATTCCACAACCTGAGCTACTGTGTGCCATAATACAAATGCCAAATTCACAAAAACCCGTTATCTGTCAGTACAGCGGTGTTGGGTTATCTCATGATTTTGTGCACCAGAAAAGCTGCTGTTTCTTAGTGGGAATGCAACATGAAAGAGCAGATTGGAACAAAACATGCAACCCACAATCGCTCGATTCACATAATTAAAAATTAAACAGCAGACAGGGAAGCAGGCGCATCTCCATGTGTCTATGTGGGTATTCAGTTTTCAACAGAAACATCTGGTGCCTGAATAAGATATTTCATTCAGCAAAATCTGTTGGGTATAAGTAGTTTCTAAAATATTTGGGTGCCTTGAAAAGCTCTGAAGACCTACCAAGGAAGAGTATTGGAGACTGATGCATGGTGCCCACCAGCATGGCATCCCAACCTCGCCACATCTCTCACCACGGCCTGGATTAATTCTATCCTCTACAGAAATACTGGCTGGGGAGAGTTGTTCTGGCACTTATGTGCCTGTAATGCTTCCCGGTTTGTATTTAAAGGATAAAACCCTGTATGGAAGGCACTTAAAGTATCCAAGAGCACAGGAGAATCACTGCTATTTACATTTTTTCCCTTTTAAAAACAAAGCCAGGCTTCAGCTGATTGTTTTGTTTACAGTAGAAGTAACAGAAGAGAGTTTTGCTCCTTACAGCCCATTAAACCTGTTTTTCTCCTACTCCTGTTCTCCTCCCCCTCTTCAAGCCATTAACAAGCCAGAGGAATACAAATCAGGAAAAAAACCCCAAAATCTCTCTACTGATGAACTGCTTAGAAAAGGTTTCAACTCAGCTGGTATTAACAGTGCAAATTTCCGACCTATTTATATCATGGATAATTGGTGACTAGAAATATTTGCATTGCTAATTTCCCTCCATTAAGAACAAACCTAGGGTCCCAATAATATGGCTTAATAGCTGCATTTAAGTTACTACCTCTTCCCCATCTTCCTTTTTTTCTACAAGGAGTTTTTCCCCCTCTCTACACTTGAGTTCCTAAACAAAGAGTTCATTCTTTCTTTGCTGCCATTACTACCAAGTTTACTGTTATAACAACAAACTTGACTTTCTCCTACCTAAGTAGAAAACAAAAGAGAGAATGGCTAGGAAGAATGGTAATTAAAAATTTGTTACTCTATGTGTTGCCATTTCCTTATTATGAATTAAATAAGAATAGTAATAAATAAATCAGCACATTTTTTCCAACATGTAGAAAGCTGAGTTCTTGTGTTAGGTACTTCAGTTTTAAATTTGATGCCCTAGAAATACACGAGAGATTTGAACAGAATGGTTAAACCAGGCTTTCATTTCCATTAATAAGGGCCAGCATCACCCTTTAACTGCAGCTCCCCGAGGGCTACAGATGGCCACTGGTGGGTGATGGCCCTGTAGCCAGAGGGCTCTAGGAGCTGATTAGGAGGCTGATACGGCAGAGTTTGAAGTCTTACAAAAAGGCAATCAGCCCAAGTGCCCCCAGGGAGAGGGAGAGCACGGAGCAGAGTGCCTCTGACTTCAACCAGCAGCTCTGTTTCACATAAAGGGACACTGTCAGGTCCCTTTAGAATCACGTTAAAATAGATGAGGCAGATTTGAGGGCTAAAAAGAAACTTTTCTTACGGTCCACTGAATCTGCATGCAGAGCTCATTGAAAACATTTGAGATGCATACCAAATTAACTGTACCGCGCAACCAGAATTAATTGTGTCCTTGACAGCGTGGCAGCCGATACCATTTGTTATCCTGTGAAGTCACTCAACCCACAAACAAATCCCTTCACTGCCATTTATGCCCACTGTGCTCCCATAAAGCATCCAGAACAGGTACCTACACCTATTAATAACGCTGTCACCGCTGCCACATTACAGAGGAATGTGAGCTATCGTGGTTCGGTGACATTTAGCTGATCCCTTGTCCTGCAAATTCAGCTGACCAATGCCGCATCTCAGGAATGAGTTTTGCAGTGGTGAGAAGAGTTATATACCGAATCAGACAGCAGCCCAGCAAGCACTGGCTGTGCTGATTTACTGGGGCTGGCGACTGCATTGTATGGCATTGCAGCTGTGCCGTGACAGCCGCCCCTCACGCCGTCCTGCTGGAAATAAAGGCTGCTGCCCCCCGCACAGAGCAGTGGAGATGTAACACTTCTGAGCACAGGCAATCCAATCCTTCCTGAAACACAGAGGCCTTTTCAAAGAAGGCATCTGGAGGCTGCACAGCGCACCTGAATTAACAGCTAATCATCACAGCTGTAAAAGGGGAACAGACTCTTCCAACTCAGCCAGCCGGCAGCACAATCCAGAGCTCAGAGAGATAGGTGGCAAACATTTAGCAGTAATGCCAAAATCCAGAAGGCTGGGAATTCTTTGAGAAAATCAAGAGGAATCCAAGCAGGTAATTCCAGCTGAGCTAAAGATTGTAGGATGACTGTCAGTCGAAAAACAAAACTTAGATGAAGTCACAAAGCCTGCAAGAAGAAACCAGTATGAGAGGAAGAACACAGATTTTTGTGTGTGTGTGTCACTGCCAATACCACAATATTCCCCGTCATATTTATGGAAATATTGTAATCTCCCAAGGGGATCAGTTGTTTCTACAGATCTTCTAAGCCCAGAAATGACATTCCTTCTTTGCTACAGTCATAGCAGGCCCCACGAAGCATCTGCATTCTCAAGAGGTGAATGTATTTTTCTGGTTTAGTACTGATAAAACCGTAGCAGTGTATGAACATAAAGATATATTATAATTTGAATTCTAAGACCCCTGAACTCAAAAATTACCTCGCTAAAAAGTGACTCCCGTGACCTCTAAGTCCTGCACTGATGTCACATTTTCCCCAACAGGAAAAAACCCCTCAAAACTGGAAAGATGCTTTCCATAAGCATCTCACCAGAAAATACCATCTTTGTCTGCAAAGCACCCAAGCAGCAGAGCCAGCAGGGCTGGTGACAGTACAGCCACACTTCTGGTGCCACAGCTGCCAGGCAGAGAGATCCACTGAGGGCAGGCACCTTTGTGGGAACGGGAAAACCATCAGGAGCAAGACACCACGACAGCACAACACTACTGCTTGAGATAATCGAGTTGGCTCCACTCTTTCCCTGTCTGTCCCAGAAGAGCTGCTGTGTATTTCAGTGAGGCCCCATGAGTAGCACTGGGGGAAGCAGAGACCATGAATACCAGCCTCTTAAAATGATTACAGATGGATTTGTTAGTAATACATAACATATAGCTGAGCCCTTCTAAGTGATATAGTGCCAAACACAGGGAAGATTTTGTCCTGATAAAGTCAGACATCTTGAGTACGTAATAAATATGATATTCCTCCTCTGTCTAATGTAGGTTATGTGAAGCTGCTAAGACTGCAATTTTTAGGCTATCACTGTCCTTAAATTATTAAGCAATATAGCATTAGAAAGCTAGACTGAAGGCTGTGCATTGTAGTTTTGTTTCATTTTTTTCCATGTGTGCCTGAATACTAAATGTGACTTTGGAGAAGGTATTGTGGTGCTAGCATGTATCAGGAGGATGCTTGGAGACTGACACTGTGTCAGGTGTCACTGTTGCTTACATTTATATTTTCCTTTCTTTTTAGTGCTTATGTGGTGAAGAAAAGCACTTTGTAACCCACACTGTAAGAAAGCAAAAATTCTTTGTTTTGGCAATATGTTGTATTAACTGTTTACATGTTTTAACTGGTTTGAAGCCAGCTTGGTAAACATGTCAGGATATTTTAAAGCCACCTAAAAATAGGTTTGTAGTTTGGTTCTAAGTTATTTAAAGCCTGAAATAGAGATCTCCACGATATCAGTACCTTTCCTAGGAGAATAAGGAAAACAGTATCTAAGAATGCCTAGCACAGCCTATGGCACCTCCCCATTTGATTCAGCAGGCCCAGGAGGCAGAAAGTGTAGCTCACTCGCATTTCTGTCAAAGCACTTGCGGAAATCCAGAGGTTGCTAATGCTTGTGAGCAGCAGCGAAGTCTAGTCCTTGGTTATTTCCTTATCTCTCAGTCCCCTGAATGCAAAGGGCTCTGGAAGAAGTCTCATTTCATATCCCATTCCTAATCCCAAAGACACCTGGGCATCCCATTCCTCCTCCTACTCTGCAACTGAGTAATGCTGTCTTCCAGCAAGGAATATCTGTCCACAGAAGAACTTTCCAAATGATGACAGTAAATTCAGGGTAACTTCATGTTCCAGGAGATGTTGCTGTCCTTCCTGTACACATAAAACTCCCAAGCAGAGACTGTAAAATTCAGGTGCTTAATCCATACTGAGCCTCTTCATTTTTTCCTAATGAAAATGTAGTATCAGCTGCTTTTAATGGAGCAAATTATTCCTATTGCTATCACTGTGTATTATTCAGCCTCCAAGACAGAGATATAGAGCAACCTAGTTAAGTCTGTTCACAAAGAGACAGCATTAATCTGGGAATTACCTCTTTCTCCAAAGGAAAAGAAAATGAAGTAAAACTGCAGCAAAAGAAAATGTGGGGGTGCTAAGGATTTCTTCATACAGCTGTGGAGTAATGGGGTGTTTGTCTCAAAAACCTCTTGTGGACATGCTATTTTATATGCATTTTGAGACAGTGAGATGGTGTAGAATAACCTGACACTACTCCAGAAAGATGGTAGCTTTTTTATTGTTTTTTACCATGTTTTGAATCCTAAGCAATCTTTGTTACACAGTGTATTTTAAAGCCTAATTTAACCATTAAAAGCAGAACTGTGGTGGCTGTGTGTGGGGGTGGCCAGGCTTTTGCAGTAGCTGCCTTTTTCATGAAAGGAGCTATGGGCCACTTTTCTCTGGGGTCATTCTGAGACACCTGTAACTGAGGGAGACTGCACACACAGCTTTTCAAACTTTTAGCTTGTATAGCTCCTACTTACAATCATGCTTTAGGAGCTAGCTGAGAAATTTTACCATTTCTCATGCTGGCTTGCTGCTTATAGGAAGCAGTAAACACACATTCATCTGATGCATGGTCAGAAATGAGCTAGAAATCCTCTGGGAAGAAAAGGGGAGAAATCTAGACACTTTGCAACATTTATTTTGGGAACAGCTGTCTGCAGAGATGTCCCTGCTGAAGTATATGGTACCCTTTGCCAAAGACTGGCAATAACAGGGCTACTTGTTTTCAAGGGGCTTCTCCATCAAAACATGATGAGCCCCATGAGTCCTCTTCCCACTACAGCCATATTACCACAAAGACAAAATACACAGTGGTGCCCGTGCTTGTGAGCACACATTCACGTGTATATACCACCTATGTAAGCTGCTCCAGATAAAGAGAAAACTGGATTGAAAGCTAAACATCAAAACACACAAGGGGAGAAAAAAGAAAAGGGATCATTCCCACCCACAGTTCTCAAAACTCTGCTTCCCTGCAGGCCACAGAGGGAAGGAAGTGCGTATGCAGAGAGGCGAGTGGTGCACAAAGCCCTCAAGGCACCCGTTTATCTGAGCTGCTTCTAAACCTTACTAAATAAGCCTCTTAGCTTCCAAAACCTGGCAAGTGAGAGAACAAGGCCCAGAAGTATGAACTGAGATACACTGTACTGTTTCAAGTGCATTTATATGCAGTACCAACTTCTCTGCTGACTGCCCAAAGGTCATCTGACAAACAGTGGTGAGTTTTTTACACCACGTTAATTTTTGATCCAACACCACTTGCATACCAGATGGTTTAAAAATATGTATTTGCTGCCACTGTTTCTGCTCTGTTCAGCAGTGCCTGCCAATGTCTCGAGTTTATGATATCTGTAGCAAATGTTTTAGTGTTGACATCTTCTGCGATGTGAGTGAAGATAAATTGCATTAAACGCTAAAACATTACTTACAGATGGAAAATAGACTGACTTCCCAGACATTTGCAAGCAGGGCATCTCCAGTTACGTTGTGGCAGAGGCTGCAGCAGAGACAACCCAGTTTAATACGCAAAAATCAATTGGCATTTACCTGGGAAAAAAAAGCCACCTTTGCTTTCATTCCCACTTTGGGAAATGCTGCTCTACCAACACAGGGTGCTGGAGAAAGACTGCTCTCTTTGTGTACACAAACAGAGCTGCATAGGAGCAGTGCTCTATTGTGTCAGAATATGCAGCTGTAACACACTCTGCATCCTGGTGATACTGGAAAGCCACCCCCTGCTCATCCCTCTCCTTTATGAGAAAACATATTTAAGAAAATTACTGATAAATATTTTCTCCTGTCCCAGTTTTAAGCCCAGCTATTTAGCGTGGAGCACAGAATGGGAATTCCACATCCTGTTACTTCCACTGCATTCCCTATTCCCCTTCCCCATTCCCTTCAGTACAGAGGTTCATGATACAAATGTAATTGCTCTAATTTTTTCCACATCCTTTTGGGAGAGAGAATATTTCTTCTTTTAAAGGGTATTAGTAACCCTCTGGCAATTCCATTTATCTCTTCAGCACAGTGAATCTGAAAGAATCAGCCAGGCTTGCTCTTCCTTTCACCCACTGCCGTGGTGGAGCCCACAGAGCACCTCTGGAGAGGGTGGGAGCTTCCCCTGTGTGCTACACACACACAGTCACTGCGCAGATGAGGCCAACAACACATGACAGCTTCATAAATAATGAGGGGCAGTTACTCTGCAATAAGGAGGAATTAAGAACATACATATTTTATTTTTAGGACTGGCAGCAAGAGATGTGCTTGTTTATTTGACAAAGGTAAAAGATTTCTGATACTCATGGGGCAGCTGAGCAGGGAAGGAGTTAAAGCCAGGGTTTCAACGGTAAAACAAACAAGGCTAAGCTTCTCTGTTTCTCCAAGGTCTCCCTCCTTCCCTGCCCTCTGCAGAGGCTATAAATAGATTGCAGAAGAATGAAGGATGGGTGGGACCAAACTAGCCAGTCCCTCTATTTTCCCTAGGGAAGGGGGAAAAATAAAAATACCATTTGACTCAATTATTTCAGATTATGTAGAAATTACCACCCCATGAAAAATCTACAAGTGCTACTCCCAATTACAATATGCAGCCTTCTGATTTATCATCCTACTGAATATTCGTCTTTGAATTCTCCTTCCCTTCCTTTGCATCATTTTTGTGCATAGCACACATTTACTGAATCTTGCAGTCACATTTCTTATAGCCCACAGATTGCCTGTAAGGAGGAGAGGTGTGCATACACAGGGACTGTAGGTGGACAGCATCATCTTTCCCATGCTCTGCTTTGTTAATTCTGAAAAAAACCTACCCCACTATCCTACCCCTAAATAAATCTGAAGTTTAAGAAAAATGCATTTTGCCTGTCACCCCAAAGGTGAAGCGTCATTTCTCCAGCAGTGTTGTGGAATAACACATTTAAAGGCAAAAGATTCAACGGAAATATTTAATGTACAACCTTGTATGCATCAAGGTAATCAGTCCTGACTTACCTTTCCAAGCTACTTCTTACAGCATCACCAATTAGCAGAAAAGTTCAAGAAATTGAGTACTATTGGTTTGTAATTTTTGATTGCACTTGAACTCACAAGTGAACTGTTGCCTACCCCTTGAAATCTCTTTGAGAGCAAGCTGCTCTTAATAACTGGTGAAGACAGTACAGGCACCAGTACTAACTCTCTTGACTAAACTGCTGGGGGCGGTGGACTGACTCCACCTCTCTGAAACCAGGGTTTGCCCACCTGCAGCTTCCTCAGAGTGGGAGGCATAGGAAAAGGATACCAGGAAACACTTTTCAGTAGTTAAAGCTCAGGCTCCAGGTAGTGCATCTGGAGATATCACCACAATTAATAGGGAAATATTTCTAATGAGTACCAATTACAACTACAGTGAGGGTCAGAGTTTCTGAGAGATTTTAACCTACTAAATTCAAAAAGTGGTTTGAAACAGAGGATTAGTGGAGGGTATCCTTTTTCTTATACTCTTAGACAAGGACCCTGCAGTTTGCTTTCCCTGAGCATTGTCAGGTGGTTCAAGCAATTCAGTTTTTCCAGAAGGTCTGTCTTTGTGGTTTGCAGGCATGCCTTCCTTGGGAGGGAAAACCAAAATGCTCCAGGTAGTCAGCACCTGCATAAGCACTCTTCACCTGCAGCCCTGGAAATGTAATGAGCTGCCTTACACCTCATGCATATAAAGAGTACCTAACTGCTAACTTACCCTAAATTTATTTCTTTTGAAAAAAAAAAAGTTCCATTCTTACACTCTCAGGCTTCCTTTCTTTAGTATTTGGCTTTTTAAAAGCCAGTCACCTCCTTTAATGTCTGCAGGGAAGAGCAGACATAAGCACCTAATTACAAAAAAGGCAGAAGATTCATTACACATGCAGAGGGGAATTTGCATCACCCCTTCCTGGCAGATGCCTGTGCCCTGGGAAGCTGCATGCACCACCCACTTTGCAGCAGTTCTTGTCACAGACCAACTGAAGCCGGCCCTGGCCTGAGCAAGGGGCTGGGTTTGGTCACCTCCAAAGCTCTCTTCTAACTTGTTTCCTTCTGTCCCCAGTCCCAGACTTAAGATAATAAACTACTAACAAGGAAAGCAGACCTGACACCTTCCTCCCAGGAAAGAATCTGTATGGCAGCAAAACTCCTCTTAGGGGATCCAGATAAACTAAGCTGCCATCCACACACAGCCTGTCCTGTTAGAGCATGGAACCCTCATCACACAGACAAAAACAACCTGGTTAACCTCCTAGTGCAAAGCCTTATCTTGACTTTCCAAGCTGAGTTTGCATCAGGTTTTCACTGTCTGGTCTCTGTAGGACTAAAGCAGAAGTTGAGCTATGCTGGGTTTATGTGAAGCATGAGTACTGTGCACATAATGTTTTTATAATGCTTCAATAATAACTTGTTAACTGCAGAGGAGGCTGTATAAAATGGAGGCTACAAAAGCATTTCTCCATGAAAGTTCGATTTTTATAAGCACTCCAATTAATAAGTGTTCATTTTTGTTCAGCCACATCACTCTCGACCTATGACATCTCTCAAACATAAGGTTCAAACCAAGAGGCATAAACTTGAATTTTCTGCCCACAGGGAACTGTGCACACATGCACCAACACGTGCAGGCTGCTGGGAAGCCTGGCCACTGCACACACATTTTGCATTTCAGTCTCTTGTCCACATGTTGAAGCAGACAGGAAAAGTGATGGGCACCCATACAAACAGCCCAACAGACATTACTGCCACAGGCCTGCTGGAGATGTGCAGAGCCATATGCACAATTCATTTTGTTCAGAGGTGCTGTGAGGGAGTGAGCCAACATCACAGATAAGCAGGGCAACATGAAAAAGAAGAGAAGGTATTACTTTAAAAGTAATATAAATCCCAGTTCCTTCCTCTAGTTCTTTTTTATCACGGTTGTCATGTTTTTCCCACAGGCCACTGTCATAAAGAATGCAACATACTCTCAGAATAAAAGCCCTGAAGGGATGCAGAGAGCAGAAAGCACACCTGGTCCTATCTACCCAATGACACAAAAAATTAGGGAGGCCTGGAAAAGGTGGGATTCCTGTTTCTCACATGTGACACTCCCAGTTTCACCCTCTCCCCAGAACATCTACTTACTCACCCTGGGGCTCTAAACTTCCAAACTGGCTCTTCAAGGCAGCAGGGAGAAAGCTGCAGAAGCCAAAATCCCCATGTAACATAATTCAGTACTGGTCTGCCCAGCAAATGACACGATGTATGAGTATCCAGTGCTCAGTGGGAGATCGCAGCCTTTAATTCAGTAACTTCTCTGTCTGGTTGAGGCAGGCTTCTCCTCTGCTTTTGTTTCCAGCCCAGGAACAATTTCCTGTAAGTCTTGCATTCACTGCTCCCAGCCTTGCTTTAAGAAAGAGCAGGTGCTGGTCAAAAACACCTGCAGGATGGGAGGGATGAGACTGCATCACAACCACAGGACTGCCAGGCTTGGAGAGGATTGAGAGGACTGTAAGAGCATCAATATCTACAGCACACAGCAGCATCTCCACCTCACCTACAGAGCACAATGGGCCCTGAAAGAAAGGCTGAGTGACCAAACTTTGATTAAAAAGCTCAGCAACACAAGTGCTGCTGTGTCTATAGTCAAATGCAAAGACACTTTCCTGGGTCGGGGACAGAGGAAAGCAAGCACACAGAGGGCTGTGAAGAGTCTCAGCTTTGGTCCTTCTACCCTCTCCTGCAGCTTCTGCTAATGAGAGACACATTAAGTAATTCTGATTTCTGGAAATCCTTTCTGCCTGTACATATTTAGGTAGTTCTGAAAATCTTCAGGATGCAAAACCATGCAGTCACAAAGGAAGTGGAGCACAAAAAGGAGGTTGGTGTGAGATGCTTGAGGGAGAAAGATTATGAGACAAGTAGTAGTAAAGAGACTAATTTCAAAGCATCACTCCATATAATGTGAAAGTCATCCCAGGAGATACCAGCATAGGAATAACATAACATCCACTCTTAAAACATTTAGATTTTGAGAGAATAGAATTTTTTAAAAGAAGTTATCAAGATGTTAGACACCTTCACACAGATTTTTCTTGCATATACTTCAGAGAGACTGGAAGTTTGGGGTCTTGTCCAGAAGGCACCTCATTGTGTCCGAAGTCCAAGTACAGCCTGTCCAGTTTCCAAGATCTCTAGAGAGTGCTGTCTGTTTGCACAGGCAACTGCTCCCTGGATAGAGGGGGCTACTTCACTGTGTGGCCACTGACCTCACCTTAAAGCAGCAAAACAAACTTTGCTACAAGTCCACAAAGTGTCTGCTCCGGAGTGTGCTTGTCATGTGTCAGTACCAGAGATCTCTTTTTTAATCAGGAAGCTCTACTAGGCCAATTTCACTGCAGAGCAAATACAGCAGCTGAGTATTTTTCTTTGCAATCTACAGCCTCCAACTTGCTGTTAGCCAGGAATAACCAGCCCTAACTTGTCTGGTCTTAAAGTCTTTCTGGGAAACCAGAACATTTAGCAGGAATCTTCACTCTCATTTACAGGTAGGAAGCCCAGGTACAAAGAGATTAAGGAACACAAAAGCAGGCAAAAGGAGGCAGAAGAGTAAAAGCACTGGGAAAAAACCCCTTCAATCCCTTGCCATCCTAATGGCTGAGGTTAATACCACACCCTTAAACACCTGCAGTTCCTTCGGATAACAAGTATTTCCTAGCTCTTAGTCTCTGACCAAAAATACACACACAAATAGAAGAAGTTGTAGACTTCTGTATAATGATGTTTTAAGCTCACTCTTCAGGTAAACACCCCCCCCCCGCCCAAAACAGTAGCCAATGTATTTCTCTCACTTAGACCCCTTAATAACCTCACTGTGAACACAATTAAAAAAGCTAAAGCTACTCATTTCGTTACCTACTGCTCTCAGATTAATCTCCACTCTGTGCTGCACAATGACAAGGTCACCATAGGGTTTCCATGCCACTGGGGCTGTGTAAGGAAGTATGCAGCCTGTACAAACAAAAGCAGGGGAATTCTTTATTCTTGTTCTTCCTAACCTGTGGTTTAATTCCTTTTCTTTTGTAAAATGAAAACCAGTCTTTTCTCAGAACATAAATGATCAGTGCCAGCTTTCCCAAAGGAAAAGTATTACAACTGTGTACAGCTTCTGCCAAAGTTAAAAACCTTTCCTAGAAGGATCCTGGGTTTAAAAGTAAGCTCCAAGTTCTTTAAAATAGTCACACACAGTCTAAAAATGAGCAGGTGCCTCATGAAATGAAGATTAAGATTTAGAGTCCAAATCTGCTTCCTTTCAGGTAAAAGGATTCCTAAGGCAGGAGCTCATAAAGTGGCTTTTGTTAAGTTTTCATGCAAGTACCAAAAGATTGTCAAAGACTAAGGAATGCAACTGTACCTCAAACAATTATACCTCAAACAGCCCCCACTACTCCCCACCTATTCCATGAACCTACCATGCCTTCAAGCAAGCACTTATGAAGAAGCCAACACCACTTCACTGATGAGGGATTTATTCAGAACCCTGAGTGGAGAAATCAGGCTGGCTCTGGGTACAGCACAGCTGAACAGCCACAGCAGCTCTTCTCTGCTGGGTCCTGTCTGGGCTGGCAGTTGGCCATGCGCTCCCGGTGCCAAAGGGATTCTATTGTACAGGCATGTGCCAGAGGCACGTCTTCTCCTTGGCCTCTTCCCACCTGAGTGGGGTGACATACAAGCCCTTGATGTCAATGTGCACACCTCCATCTCCTCCACGACATGATGGTCAACACAGAATCTGAGCATGAACAAACCATCTGAGCTCAGTGTGGTACTGCTCACCTCCCTCGCACATCAATGTCTGCACTGCTCCACCTGAATGAGGAGCCCTCATGGTCAAACCATCCCCTGCTCAAGGGATCTGAGGATGAGAATATGCCTTAGCTCCCCTGGGATGCTCCCAAAACTCCTATTCTTCAAGGAAAGGCAGATCTCCAAGCCCTACAGCATGGAATGAGCCCTCCTCCTGCCTGCCACGGGAATGGAGGGGAGCAAACCCAACTTCCATTCCTGCTATGGGAAGTGAAACACAGCCGCACATCAGCCAGCCCTAGGCTGGGCCCATGAAAGGAACATAGCACTGGGGCTCCTGGGTAACTCTTCCTACCCCCAGCCTTCCAAAAACTGAGCACTGGAAATGCTAATGGCTTAACAGCCCAAGGATGACAGTGAGCTGCCCAAAAGGCACTGAAACAGAACAGAGGGACCAGACATGCCATTTTTTAACTCCGCTCATTGAAATTTATTGCAGCTAGAACTGAATAAAACAACTGAGATCCAGCAATACAGATAGCATCTGAGATTTCTTGCTGTCTCTGTCAACAACTTGCAGACATTTGAAAGTACAGCCATAATCCCCCTTTCACTGCAGCAGAGAATGAGAGTGAAACACACAGCAGCCATCATTTTCACTAGGAGATCAAATCTGTTCCATCCCAAACTCTCCCTAACCCACAGAGCAATGCCAGACAAAACCTTGAAAGCTCACTGAGCCCATGAGTCCCGTGCTGAGAAACTGGTGATATTTCCTAGGACCATCCTTCTGCTTAAAACACCGGGCTGATCTGTGATAAAGCTGTGTTAATGCACAGTTAATGTAGACTGGCTGGTGGAACTCAGTCCTTCCCAGAATACCTGGTTCAGAGCAACTCTAGTTTGCAAATGAACAAAGTTAATAAACACAGGCAATTTTACTTCTCATTAAGCATCCTAGCAAATTTACAGAATTCCCACACACTCTCAATGTTAGCATTCAGACTGACATACATATTAGGTACTGTCAGGTCCAGGTAGAACCTGGATCTACAACCCCCTTATCCCATCCATCTCCTGCCTTCCTGCAGAGAAACCCCTCAGCTGCACCATCCTGAGACACCCCACGTGTCTCTTGGCACAGACCATCCCATTCCCTTGAAAACACACAGGCAGCTTGAGCTGTGTGCCCCACCACACAACCCCACTCGACCAGCACGACAAGCCCTGTGCTGCTCCTCACGGCTTCCCCTTGCTCAGCCCCAGCACTGGGATCAGCCTTTCCATCACCACAACAGCCACGAGGGGACTCACAGAGATGCACATAGGTTATGTTAATGCTTTGTTTCTAGAGGGAACTTCACTTGCCATTGCCAGCTTCTTCTCACCAGCAGTTTCTTTTCTGCACCACTGGGTGAGATTAAAGATATTAATTCATCATCCAACACCATGAGGTACCACACATTCCTGTGAGACTCCAAACTGCTTAGGGATAAGTCTTCAGGAAACCAAGAGCAGCAATCAAAATAAGGCGATGGGCAAGCAGCACCAGCATGGGACAGAGGCAGCTTCCAGAGAGAGACCACAGGCCTGCATACATGTTCTCACATTCCTCCTCCAAAGGGAAGGGTTACGACAACCCCACTCATCACAGATAAACTGCCTTCAAGGGGAAACGAAAACACATCAACACAGACCTGTTCAAGCACACACCTACTGTGAAAAGACTGTCCTGACCTGGCCCCTGGTAAAAATATTCCATCTGCTCAGGATCTCACCTATTACAGAAAGAAGGCATGGATGTTTTCACTTCAATATTTCTACACTTATCACCACTGGGAGAGAAAAGAAACTGACGACTCAAAAACATTTCAAGTGTGAGGTAGCTATGTTATGATTTTCCAGGGCAGCAGCCAGGTGTCTGAAAAGGCACATCTCCATAGGCAATCAGTGACCCAACGATCATCGTGCCTTCAGAATATGTTGTGGCATTAACAGCTCTGTAGAGGTTAAAATCAGAGGATGTCAGCTTCCATAGACTGTAACAAAATATGATATAAAACACTTCCATAGGCTTCCTTTAGAAATAGAAGAACTCTCATTCTTAGGTCCTTCTTATTTATTTTCACTGTCAAAGCAAGAACATGCTCAGAGGTAAGAATTGCCCCAGCCTCTTTCTACATAACCCAGGGGAGATTCCTCTCATCACCCACAAACTCTTCCACACGATCCTTGTTACTCATGCATTGAAAACAACTAACAGGAAGCCTCATCTGAGAATTCTTGCCTTTTTCACTCCTGCCGAAAAAGCTAGCATAAAGCAAACTAGTCCATCACCTTTTCCCTACAGCATATAAATATTCAACACCCACTGACAGCCCTGGATAATGTTAAAATCAGTCACATTCTCACAGTGCAAGCATCTGTTCTTTCCTAATGTAAATCTGATTTTAAAAAAATTTGGTGCTCATGAAGGAGACCAGAAATGGAAGGTCTGGATCCTTCTCTCATTGTGTCTTCTGGAATACCTCTGGCTTTTCCCTTGTGCTTTCTGTAATTAAGCAAGCAGTATCAAGATTTTTTCAAGTATTTATTTTTCAGTATCAAAGTTGGAGGTGAGTCTCCAGAGTGTGGTGGAGGGGTGTCTGCAGCCCTTCATTTCAGCCCTTTATTCCAAAAGGAGTTTCTGTGAGGAATGGCTCTGTGTGTGAGGAGGCATCTCCTTTTTAGCCATACAAAGCATTGAACAAAACCACAAACCAAAGTCATGGCCCAAGTACTGGCAATCCTATAAAAAGAACAACCACCAGGGAACACAGTTCATTGCATCATGATGGCCCCATTGCAGCATGATGGTTCCCTTAAGGAACTACCACCAGTATCCCAAGGCTACCTAAAGGCATAAATACTGGAACATGCCTTTTTGGAAAATAATCAATCTCAGAACACCGTGCATCAATTATTACAAATATTTTACTTATTTATTAATATATGCAAAGCAATCAGATTAGAGCCACAGGAGGTAATGAAAAACCAGCTAAGAGATAAGGGCCTTTTTCTCTGTTGTGCTATGCATGTTTAGTTCCTATGTTTGAGTCTGCTTTTGCAGTGCTTGGAGTGAATGTCAACTACAGAATTTTCAAGGCAGGGAGAACTGCAATCCAGCAAAAGAAATATCATGATCCCTTAAATAATGCAGACACTTGACATGATGAGCCTCATTGCTAGGCCAAAGGTGGAGAATCCTACAGTAAAAGGATAGCATAAAGACTGAAAACAAAGGTCAAAGTAATTGCCACCAGTTTTGGTATAACCAAGCAGCTGAAAAGATGCAAGGAAAGCTAAGTTTGCAGGGGTGGAGGAGGATCTTATTTGATGAAGGGCTTCACATTCATTTTTTCCGTCTGTGTTATCTAGTCTAATAAAAATGTTATCACTTCCTACAGACGTTGTGTCTGAACAGCCTCTCTGTGAAAGGGAGCTACATGCTGAACACAGCACATGATGCTGTAACTTGGTCTCTACAGAGAAAACCACAGGAGACGGCTATGGGCTGCACCCAGACACCAGCAAAGAGCAGACAGACTGCACTGCCTCCTCCATGTTTGGTACCCCTCCCAGAAAGATACTGCTAACACTGAATCCAGGGCTGTGGGAATGGTGTGAGCATGGAGAAACACGGCACTTTACAGAGAGAAGTTCTAGGGTCTCAATCTGCTCACCTTATCAAAGAGAAGACTGAAAGGTAACCAGTTCAAAGTGACTAAATGCCATCACAGAAAGAGAAATGTGATTAGAGTCTAGAGAAACTTAATAGATAAAAGGCTGAAAGGCCAAACTTTTAACAGGTTCATTAACAATTGAAACAATATCCTATGAATTGCAGAGGACTGTATATTGCAGACAACTGTCAAATTATGATGGGATGCTTTTCTAGAATATCTTTTCCAGTTCAAAGAAGAAATGATCCAGAGAAAGCCCGCATGAGAGATCACAGCTTTCTGACTTCCATAATCTCCAAATGCAGCAGAGCAGCACTACTGGATTTCAGGACAGCAAAGCCAAGTCAGTTCAGAAAGGAGAACAGAATAATTCACTAATATCAACAGGAATATCTGCATGAGCTGGACTCCCCTCAGACTGAGGAACATACAGCCAAGGGGCTTAATTAAAATGACAAGCACAGAAAATTAGAAGGAAGAAACCTACTACCTAATAATATTAAGGTAAAGTAGGATGTTAACTTAGGAAGAAAGCTGACATGTCTGAAGCAAGAGGTGGCCAATGGAGTTTTCATACAGACCAAGTGAAACAGGAGGGAATAAAGATGTTATAGTGTTATTAGTTTTGTTCTGGGGTAAAAAACCAAGCTCACTATTCTGACTGGCAGATGCCACCAGCTCCTGCTGCAGGTCATAACAGGAGGGACTGAAACCAGGTACAGCATGAAGCCATCGCTTTGTAGGCTGTGATACTGTGATGCACATTTTAAATAATCTTTATTTAGTGCTGCAAGTGTTTCCCAGTTTGATTTATGAATCAACAAATCTGAAAAATGTTAAGTACCCATATCTGACCACAGAAAAAATTTAGGCTGATCCTGAAAGAAGAATCCAGGCATTGAGCCCTGTTTGCTTTAAAAACTACCAGAAAAGTTGCTTACCAAGCAGCCCCTAGGGAACAGTCTGAATTCCAAAGACAAACATCCTAGGAGACCCAGCACTAAAGGTATTCCCCACTCTCCTCTCATGATATTTGCAGACCAGATGTTTGGCAATGATATTTCCCTCTGTATCCTCTACCTGTTCTCAAAACAACTGTGGCTTTTTCAATTATCAGGGAGTTGATTTGTTGCTTTAAAAGAAACAGCTGCCCCATAAGTCTCTCTTTTTCACTGTGCTGCAAACATATGCAATATGTTTATGACAGCAAACAGCAGGAGTGTTGAGGAGTCTCACCAGCTCTAATTAAAACAGACTCATCCTACAATTTTACCCATGTAGAACTGAGCTTGCTTATTTGTATAAGTGCAAGGCTTAGCTTGCAAATACCAAAATACAGGTGTCAATATATGACAACTGTAAGCTGCTGAGAAGGGAGTTTTCTGCTAATCCTTTCAAGCAGATGCATTGCAGCAGATCAAAGAACACAAGCTCCTACAGGCTGGACTGGCACATGTCCTGGGGACACAACAGGGAAACACTCATCGCTTCCCTTAGCAGGGACAACACCATTAGTATGAGTATGGTAACGGGCACGCTTCATCTCTGTCACCACCAGTCCAAGTAGGTGACTTGAGGGGCACTAGGATAGGGCTCAGAACAACACAGTCAGTGTCCCACAAGACTCTGCTCTTTTTCAAGGGAGCAGAAGCTAACGTGAGTGTTATGAAAGACAGTTCTGTGGAATGCAGTGCAAAGGAAGGAGTCAAATTCAGTCAGGCAATGGACAACCCCTCCCTTGCTACTTGGTGCAGGGAAGCGAGCAACAGCGTCTCTTCACATAAGCCCCAAAGGTGCATGGATGAGACAGCTCTGCAGGGAAATGGCAAGGATTATAAACACAAATTCACTTTGTTGCTACAGGTGAACAAATAGCGCTCTGGTAGGAGTCCAGTGGCACTGTCGCCTATAACTACGCCTGCAGCACATAGGCTGCTTCAGCCAACAGCTGTGTTGTCAGCACAAATAATTACCAAAGAGGGACCACCAAGCAAACAAGCCTTTCAAATGAACCACTTACTTCCCATGTTTGTCAGAAAAAAAAATTCCAACAGTGAGATCCCCAAGCAATACCAAAGGCATCTTCAGGACGGGTACTCCATCTGAAACTCAGCCACAAAGAGACCTCAGGATAATGAGTATCTGTCCCATACAAAACAAGAAGCACCAGAGCTGAGTCCTAATACCAGCCTGTGCACTGTGCAGTGCCTCGAAGATTTGAGCCTTCTTTTAATATTAGAGATAGGGAAAGTGTTTATCTTTTGTCAGATTCTGCAACTACAGCAATGCACTTTCCTTTCATTCCACACTAAAAACGAGGCCCAGATGAATGTGCTGGCCATGAGGAAATACAGAAAGGACAATGTGTATTCCAGTTCAGCCTTTTCAGGTTCATGTATAGTTCAATGACTTCTGTGCTGAAATACTCAATTTTCCAGGGATTTCTCCATCTACTGCAAAAATATTTAAGGATTTTTTTCCTCTTCCACAGCCAATATGATCTTTGTTACCTAAGGCCTCTAAATCTTTCTTAAGCCAATATACTCTCACAATAAGTTACCAGTCTCCAACATTTCCCCAAAAATATGTAGACTCAACTTTTTTTTTTTTTTTAAATTATTAACCCTTGAGAGTTACCACAGACAGAGTTTAAGAAATGCAAGCAAATGAGACTTGAGTATGTGGTAGCCAAAATGACACTTGAATGACAGTTGGGAAGGTCTGACAGTGAGGTGGAGATGTATGAAAACATCCACATTCCTACTCACTGTGCTCAGGCTTGGTAGCGTAAGACAGGTTGCCTTGGCTGTGCTAACCAGCCATGGGAATGCACCATTTGCCCAACAGGGTAGCAAAACTTCTCCAACGAGATAAAAATCTCAAGAAACAGTGACACTCATCCTTGGAGAAAAGGTGAAAAGTTAGCACAAGCTTTGTTCTGCTCTGAGCAAGCATTTCTACACAGATGTGCTACTCCAGAGTGACAGCCTGTGCTGTTAGACCTCTTACCAAGAGTTTGCATGGGGCTTTATGGAGTTAAACAAGAAGCTTTCCTTCTCCTCAGGGTGCTTGGAGCCCAAAGCACACAAATCATGTAGAGAAATTAAAACCAGGACTTGGGGAAATGAGAGGTATGAGATAATGTATCATTTTATATGGTCAGCTATGTATCAGTATAAAGTAAAAAAGTATTAAAAAAAACCCCATCAGTAAAGCCAGTGAAACCAATCTTTGTGGCAAAGACTCAGTCTCCTGTTTTGCAGAAGAATGGCAGGCATGGGCTATGAACATTGCAAATGGCTCCTCTAGTCTTGGGACAGCATATCCTGAAGGACCTCACTTCCTGCAAGAAATGGCAGTAAGATTTGCAAGCTGCTATTAGGGTTCTGTCAAATTAATGAGTCTTAAGGGTACAAAGTTCCTCTCATGAATACAATAAAATGATGCTATACTGATATAAGCTCTTTCCAGTTCAAATATTGATAGAGGAGTTGTGATCTACACTGGCATTACAATTTATGTCCAGTCTGGAGACATCCCTTGCTTTATAGACATAAGGCTAACAGGTTGGTTAGAGGTCAAAAATGAAGAAACAATTTTCATCATTTTTGATTATCTTTGAGAGATCCTGAAGCAGATGGAAGCTGCTCAGCCATTCAGCCAGTGTTACATATTTCACACTGACAAGGCTCTGGCACCATGAGCAGAGGGAAACCTGAGCAAGACTATTTCCTCCCATTTAACCTTCTTTATTATTAAACCTTTCAGTCATCAGCAGAGCATTTCTTTGGTGAGTTGCATTTTTTTTTTTTTTTAACAAAATACAGAGTTTAAGGTACCTCCTTTTTACATACTCAGATCAGAGTCTTGAGACATGTTCTAGTTTTAATTATTAAGGCTGCTGGATGCTGTGGATCACTGACTGTAAGATAAAACTAATTCCTCTTCAGCCAAGCACTGCTAGTACATAACCCATATATCCCCAGATATTTGCTAGTGGAATGAAAGCTGGTTACAGCTATCTGGCTCAAAATTAACTGACAGCATCATTGCAGATGCAATACATGACAAGCTCCATCTTTCAAGTCAATAATAACTTTAGTAGATTGCCTGGTTTGTAAGGTAGCCCACCCTGAGCTACTGCCTCATGTCACAACCGACATTTAAATAATAAATGGCAGCTCTGTTTTATTCAGTAAGGCACAGTGGAAGCTTTGCTAAATTTAACCATCCAATTAGCCTAGCAACATTCAGGATTTGGGATTTTTCAGAGTTCACTACTTCCGAGGAGGAAGAAAGCTCAGTTACACCAATTAACATTCTCTCTCTAAACTGTACAAGCAGCTACTTCCCCGTTCTTCCTGTGGTTTGAGAGGCAATGAGAACAACTGGGAGTCTAGCACCAACTTTTTAAGCTTCCCAGATGAAGAAGATATTCTAACAGGTAATGCCAACCCCTGGCTTGCTCTGGGCTCACACAAAAATAGACTTGACTCTACTACTTTACCAGCACTGAGAAACTGTTGCTGGCAGAAAATAAAACAAAACCAGTTTCAAAGACAAATTAATTCTGTATAAAATTAACTATGATGTCTTAGCCCAAACTTTTGCATTAGCTGCAGCACACAAAACAGTCACAATTTCTTTTTAACCTTATGCTAATACAAACACACACATCTCCCACTGGCATGACTGCACACATTTCTTCTGCAAGCTCAATGCAAGAGACAGTATGCCCAGAGATGGCAATGGAAATTCTTCAGGTCACTTCAACCCAACATAAATACACGTCTACAGTATCTGAGCAGCAAGCACAGTGAATCCTGTTACATCCAGCTGGCTTTTCCTCTCTATTACACACAAAGCTGTCTTTATAGAAAGAGCTAGCTTGTAGCATCTCTCCTTCGATTTATGCAGATCACACTGAAGAGCACAGGAGTGCTCTGAATATTAAGCTACTGCATCTAACTTTAGAAAAAAAATACATAAGCTGAAGAGGAAAATCAGGGGAGACTTGGCAGATGCTACGTGGGTATTTTATTCCAAACCTCTGGTGTATCCTCACATGTCTTTTAAAGTAGGACAGGAACAAGGCACCTGCCCCTAAGCAGTGGGGTCTGAGCAGTCACTTCCCAGCCAAAACAGCTGCAACAAATTCAGTGCTTTTGCCTTTCAATTACCTGCCCCCAAGAACTAAAACACAAAGGCCAGCAGACTCTTGAGGCAGCACACAGAAAAAAACTTGCCCAAATCCTTCTCAAAAATTCTGGGAATTTGCAACAGCTTCTAAAACACACTCATCCCCAGATTTCACAAGGACAGATTCTTTCGTAGACCTCTTCAGTTTAATCTCCTTAAGCCTGGAAGTTATATCTTCATCTAGAGTGAAAATATTTTACCACTGTAATCTAGTTACGAGTATTTACACAATTTGCCCCAAATTCTCTCATTACAGCTGCCATTCTCAATTATTCACAGGTAGTGGTACATGCAGTTTCCGTGGAAACCTGCAGATCACAACCAACTGATGTGCAGCCACTTGCAGGCAATGGGCACTCGAGCAGAACTGCTCAGCTGCGTAATTGTGCTTATATTTGACCATTTGAAACCGACGGGTAGCAAAGGACTAGTTTACATTTCAGTGTCTAAATTTCAAACATCTTAACTATTCCAGGGAGCAACCAAGACCTTGTATCTCCCAAAGCATAATAAACTTGATGAGGAAGCTGTAACTTTTATGACATCCTATTTTCAGCATTTCACTATCATTTTCTGTATTTACCATTGAAAGTAAATGTCAGATTACTCTACCGTAAAACTGGTCATAAGTGATTCACTCCATTACACTTCAGAACCTTCCTTATTTTTAACTAGTGAAACTCTGCCAGTCATTTGCCTGAGACTGTGCCGCCTCTTTTTTCTTTCCATTACTAGTTGCTTTATTTTATTAAAAATGTGAATATTCACATGATAAAATTTCTTATTCCTTTAAGGTTTATTTCAGCATTTAACATTCTGAATGTCACGGAGCCTCAAAAGCAGTTATCTTGAAAAGGTTTCAGAGGCTCATTGGAAATTCTCTTCGGATTACACTAATGCACAACAGAATAAAAGTATATCCTTGTCAGACAGAGCTGTGAAGCTACCCAATATTAAATTGCTGAGGCCTGACCATTCAGTGAGGGCTGTCCAGCTACTATCCTGAGCTCTCCAAGACAACTGACTCCACTATTTTTCTGTTTGAAAGACTCATGCTTCTCCCTGATATACAGCATTCCACTGAGGTGCTGACTCTCACCAGGCAGCTGCAATGCTTCATCACCCACACTTCATATTTACACACAAGCTTCTTCACATTTTTTTCCCATGCTAAGACAGAGGCCCTTCCATAGCACATTCACCAAGGCACAGGACTACAATCCTTCTTTTCCAACTGGATCTCTCCAGGATTCGAGCAACAGTTATGCTGTAACCAGTGATACTCCAGGCCATCGTTTTGTTTCTGTGTTATCTCGTGTCACATGCACAGGTTTGTGTGTACCCACCTACTGCTCTGTCTCCTCCCTGGACTTTCAGATGGCTGTGCAGAGCTCACTGTAGCACGCTCTGCCTGCATGGCTGTGCTGGTTCAGGGGCTCTGCTATGAGGTTCCACAATCCGAGCCTTCATTACTTAAATGACACAGTCAACAATGGCACATGAGGTTGCTGTGCCCCCTCTGTGAGCTGAGCCTTCTTCCTCCACTGCCATCCAGGAAACCAACTCAAGTTGCACAAGATGGTGCAAGGCCCGCTTTTTTATCCAGACCTTTTCTACCTAGCATAGTCTCAGAACTGGAGTAGCAAATTACATTACTGGTGTAAATCAAGTACTGAGTTAACCCCAAATGAAGAAGAGTCACCACAGACACAATTACTCAAGCAACATCACCCAATTGCACCTAGATGCTAGAGCAAGGAGCACGTCTATGACGGGTGGAAATGCTCAACACCAAGAAATTAAGCTCTAACTCAAGAAAACAGAATAAAAACATTTGTTGCACCTGCATTATTCAGAGTTTAGGGTTTGCCAAATGTAATTTCCAACTTATTTGTTTTGGAAAATACTCAGTTCATAGAGGGAACCCTCTACACGTTATTTAAAAAGGCAGACTGATAAGGTACTTGGAAAGTATCTGTATGAAAAACAACAGATCTATTGAGAGAGCAGCAAGTAGAACGCCTACTCTGCACTGCTGCACAAAGCAGCTGACATGGTAACACACAAATATGTCCTGAAAAATGGCATTTAGTATACTTCTGCTTCCTTGAAAAGCATTAGCAGATCATATGTAGATTCTTTTATAAAAATATTATGGTAAAGGAATAAACAAAAGCTGCTTTTAATTCTATTGTTGAAGTGAAAGGTTATCATCTAAGGCAGCTGACTGGCGTACTAGAGATAAGCACAGTCAACCTACAGAGCTGCACCTCTATTCTAAACAAACTTTGGACTTCTGCGTACTCTCTTAAATGCTGCTTACTGGAAATGCAGTAGAACCTAAATTAGAAACAATGTTCACTTTCTGTTCCTAACTGAGAATGAAAAATAGCCTGGAACACACACTGGTGATGGGATGAAACACTGACAAAACTTCCTATGGTTTAGCCAAAACTCTACTGAAACTTGTATTTAACTACAGAGCTTCAGTTCTAAAGATCCCAGTTTTCCATGAGTATCTGTCAGGAATGTCATGAAGATAGAATGGCCTTCTACAAGAAATGCCAAAATAAGTTAAAAAATGCTGAAAGGGTCACACTAACAGCACTACAGAGTCATTGTTAATTGTGTAACTAGAATCTGGGTAATTTCTGCTGGTGAATCGTGTGTCTGCACCCCTCTATCTGATCCTCCATAGGAGCTGTAAATTAATGCCACAAGAAGAACAAGTTCAAACTCTGTTATTTGGCAGTGAGGTCCAGTTTCTATGAAATTCAGCATGTCATATCTCAAACTGAAAAGTGCATAAAGTAATAAATCACTAGGTTATATTCAGATTCTGCAGACTCATTTTTCAGCCATAGAAAGCCAGCACTTGCCAGGGTTAGAATAGCAGCACTGATCTAAAGGCCAACAGTGCTGCAATTCTAAAAAAAAAAATGTATACCATAAAAGAACAGGTTAAGTGATAAGAGAAGGCATTTCAATTCTGTGCTTCAATGAGTGTTAGTGACATAGTTGTTAGGAAGGTGGAGAAGATGAGCTGTCAAGTTTTGTGACTTATGTTTCAGACAGTTTTGTTAAACGTGCCATTTTTTTCATGAACACTCTCTATTTGCCACTGGTCAGATAAAGGCACTATTCAGCAGCACAGGATTAGATGGGACACAGGACACTCCTGAATTCTCTTGCTTTTCTGCATATAAAAGAGGAAGAAAAGATCATAAGAACCTGTTCTGTCTGGCTCAGCTCTCTTCCTCAATTCACTGTTTAGGACTTGTATACCACACAAATCACAGCTCAGTTGTGTTAGGTTTAAATATCCTAAGAAGAAAGGGGAAACTGACTTCAATCAAGTGTTGATGGGTGACTGTCATTTACCATCCTTCATTTGCATCAAGTAGCTCAAAATCATGAACTGGGGATCCTGAATACTAACACACATTCATTGATCCAGGGCTGAATTTTAGTGAGGTAGGGAGTGAAAAATTGTCCTGGTGCTTGATGGTTTTTGAAATTTGCCTCTGCTGGGTAAAAGCCCTTGGTCAAGTCTGGAGATGGGGAATGTCCACGCTTCTGTGCCAAAATCGACACAAGAAAGACCTGGATATAGCCTACAACAGCTGCTAAGCTCTTGCCTTAGAGGGAAGCACCCTCACCACAGCTACTGAGGCAAGATGCAAAGCACATCCTGCCTCACAATCATGGAGCATCTTACATTATAAATAACAAAGACAGGCTACTGCTGAGAACTGCGCAGGATTAATGAGGCAACATCCAACTTATTACAGCTGAATAAAAGAGAGTACAAAGTCATCTGAACACAAGAAATTTGAAAAAAATACCCTGAGTCACTGAGGCAAGTTCCCTCCTACTGCTTATCACAAAACCCCTCCTGAACTTTCATCTTTTGTCTAGTCTGACCCCGTACACTGAAACACCTGGACAAAAAGGGCTCCTGGAGTCTTCCAGATGTGTATTCAGTTGCCACAGGAATGAGCAAAACCATATGCTTAACCTGCAAGATGGAAGGAGTCCTGGAAGATGACACTTGAAAGGGTTCACAATATTCAATACTGTGCCAGATAAGGCAAAGCTCCACAGTGCTGCCAAGCCCTGTTTCTACCACATGAGGACATATAATTTTGCTGTTGCAAACAACATAGGTTAAATCACTAAATATACCAGCACTTTTCAGCATGAAGACACAAGCATGGATGCAAAGAGAGCAATTAAATCCAGAGTCCCTTCTAAAAATAATAACAACAACCCACTGTCCCTTCTAGTACAAAGACTGCAGGGCATAAATGATATCAGACATTAACAGGTATCTTTTCTACAGACCACACAGTGAAGCTGGGAAACATCTTGCTATATGCAATATTACATGCACACCAGAAGTTAAAGTTCAAAGCATAACTAGATCCTTCTTTCATTAGTTTGACTAAACCCACTGCCTTTAGTTCAAAAATGCCTGAGGTATGCATCAGTAGAGGCCAGAGAAGCATGTACTTGAAGGAATCGTCCCTCCAAGCATGGTCCTTACAGACTTCTCTGGCACTCGTAATTGACTCCTGGCAAAAAAAAAAAAAAAAAAAAAAAAAAAAAAAAAAAAAAAAAAAAAAAAAAAAAATCCCCCCAAAAACCCCAAAAATAACCCAACGACAACAAAAAAACCAAACACCCCCCCCCCACCCAAAAAAAATGGGATAGACTAAACTGAAAGTTTCAATCATTGCAGCTGTTTCTTATGACAGCAAAATACAGCAGAAATTGCAATCCATGTACTTCTAGAAAAGCACAAAAACAGCACAGGGAATTTCAAGATGATCTAAAAATGAAGCCAGGTGCTAGAAAATAAGCCAAACAACAGGGGCTTAATGAGCTCAAATGTTCAGCCTGTCGAAGAGGGTTTACAGAAGCCTATGTGGAAAAAGGGATCTCAGAGACACAGGGCAGAGAAGAGGGTTTACAATCTCAGGAAAAGACAAATGGCTTGGATTGGAGTTGACATTACATTGTTTCAGCACTGGAATTATATATAAATGATTGGAGTAAACTGACCAGTTAGTGCTGGACTTACAGTTGCTTTGCACTTTTTTTGGATGGTATAGTAAATAATTTCTTAAAGACATCTTTTAATCTGCCTTTAAGAAATGTCTGCATGGCTGAACCAAAGAGGATATGAGTAAGAGATACCAGACATGGACCCTCTTAGCACAGAGCCTACAATAAACTGAAGTGGACACAGAGCCACATACATTGGCTGGTACGTGCTTGAACAGATGCAGTCTGCTCTCCCTGGGTACTCCCTGAAAGGCCTGAAGCAAGAGGAGTCTTATGGGTTTGGCTGCACTGGAAAGTGGCATTAGAGACAGAATGTAACCACAAGAAAATGCATTAACTACACAATACAGCCATAACCTTACTATGATTTAATAGTGGGTATAGCTTGCCTCATCAATGCAGAGCCACACTCCATTAGACAGACAACTCCATATTTCTGCTTTTATCAAATGCAAGTCTCTAATAAGGGCCAGTCTGAATACTGGTTTGAATTCAGGGGGGAGGCTAGGGGTAGGTTTAACAATTAAGACATTTTATGGTTGCCCCACATTCTTGAGTTGCTGGTGCCAGTCAGTCTTTAAGTCAATACACTGAAAGTTTTTGAGGTCTTCTCAAAAGCCAACACCACCTCACACAAACTTCAAAAATTAAAATTCAGAATCCTGGGACATCAGTAAACCAGAAAATCCTGCTTTTGAGTTTGACATATTCCCCACGATTTGGTGCACAAAATAACCCCAAATGCTGCAAGCAAACACCAGGAGAAAGGAGGTGACACTGAAAAAAGTGGCAGCCTGCAAAGAGACAGACATCAACTCGCATTCTGCAAGGCCAAGGCTGCTGGGAAAATCAAATCCAGCTATCTGAAATACACAGAGAAGTCACAAAAAAAGTACAAGGAGAACCGAAAGACTTTCCCTCTGCCAACCACAACAAATGGCTCGGTAATACAAAATGTCAGTTGGCACTTGAAGCACAGTGGATGGCCAGAGAGAAAGTGCATTTTTAAATCATTAACACATTGGGAACACACAGATGTGCAGTTCAGCTACATCTGTGCATTGTAATTTCTACAGTAGTCACAACTTAATGAATCATCAATTGTGACAAGATCAATGAACCGAACTGCACAACAAACTAAAGCTAGTAAATTCATGCCGGAGGCAAGAGCTAAAAGTTTATTTTATTATTTTTTTTAGTACTTCTATAATTTTTAGTGTCTAATTAGTAAAAACACAAATCCTCCTGAACCCTTTTATTTTTTCCTCCCTTTTGAAAGTCCTACTGCAAAGCACAAAGATTTCATTCATGTTTGCTAAATTCAAGTCTGGATACTACTCATCTGATCAGCAATTTCTTCCTCAGGACCAGGAACACATGGCAGCAGAAGTTACAATGCTGGGATGTGCACTACATGCCTATTAGGTGGACTCTGATTAAGTCTACCACCTCTAGGCAAAACAACTGCTGTTTTTTCCACAAGGCCAGATTACTCCGCAGGCAAAGCATCAGCTAAGATTCTCTGCAATGCTACTTTTGGAAGGGACAAATTCACATCCAAAACAAGCAACCAAATAATTTATTTGCAAAGAATACACACTGAGTTTCCCCCTGGACTCTACCCATTCAACAACTTCAGTGCTGAGTTTGTCAATGATCATGCATAATCCAGATAGGTTTCACATCAGTGATATTCTTACAGAAAGTCTCTGTCCAAATTAACCAGGAGACAGAACCCAGCACCCCATCTTCTAACAAAGAACATGCAAGCGAAGGCTTTCCATGCTGACCTCTTCACTCTTGCAGGTAAACCATTTCAATCTCCACCATATGTAGGCTTTCAGTGTATGAATACCTGCCAAGGCTCAGCTGGACTCTTGTCTCCCTTCCAGACAGGCTCCAGGGAACAAGCAGCTCTGCTTAGCCTGGCTTGTTTGTCACACATTCAGAGTGGAGCTCCATCTGGAAGGCACTTCCATGAATTGTAGCACTGCTGGCATGCACTACTCTCCCTCCTAGGACTCAAAGTGAAGGAGATGCAAGCTCTCTTTAGAAGGCTGATTCTGTTCCAGCTCCTGACCTTCTTTATACTGGATGTCTTGTCACCTTGGACTGTGCATTCCCCAATTCATTACCTTCCCCTGCAGCAGCTTTTGTTAGTACCACCCCGTGTGCAGCTTATGCATTTTTCATCAAAATATTTATCATTTCTGTTCTCTCTCCAAGGACTTTCTCCTCACTGGGACCAATTGTAGCAATGTCTAAACCAAAGAGATACAGAAAAATAAATTCCAATATTGCCTTGCTTGTAAACAAAACACCATTTTGGAGCTGTAGTACCAAAAAGCAAGGCTGTGTTTTTATGGTTTCCAACAGGTTAATATTTCCAACACCTTTCCACTAGTATCAAAGCTAAAATATCATAATACCAGTTCTACTGCCTGTAGCACTTTGTGCAGCCAGCTTTACTTAAAGCATTCTGCATCCTGTGCTGACAGGCACTCTGACCACAATGAAATTTTCCCCAGTTGCCCCTTGGAACAGCAACACAACAGTGAACATTCGCCCACTACAGCTTGAAAAAGTTATAGCTCTGATTGCTATTGAGACTTCTCCACTCAACTCTAACATCCAAGAACCTGGAAAGGTTTCATCCATGCTGGACCCTTGTGATAAACGGATTGAAGGAATAGAGCACAGGATTAGCACGACAGATGAATACATTGCAGTGTTTTCCCATTGCAACATCCAACCTACCTCATCAAGGCACTAGATAATCTTGAAAAGACAGATCTTATTATACCTCACACCTGCTGGTTTCCTTAGGATAAAGGATTTGAAAGAGCTATTCCGAAGCTCTGGGCGGAAAAAAACTGAGCAGGTGGGAGTGCCAAAAAGAGTCACTTACTTTATTATCCAACTGAAATAACCACAAGAATAAACAGCTGTTAGAGAAGTCAATGGGGAAGGTGGTATTTTACTACTACAACACTGGGCTTCTAAGACAGCATGTAGAATGCATATATTTTAGGTTATCTTGCTTGATACTAACCATACTTTAGTCACTAGCAGCTCAAGTTAAAATAAACAACAAACGTTCACAATAATTACTTCTTGCATCCAAAATTAGGGCAAATCATTCCTTTTGCTCATTATTTGGGCACTGCATTTTAATAAGCATCACAATCATAGAGCCTTCCTGACATCATTACTGTATATAATCAACACAAGACCAACAAGAGATCATGAGGACAATTACTTGTGGGACTTGTAAATAAGCATCATAACACAGAAACCAGCTGTTGGAATGATCAATATTACAGGTCTTCAGTGCAAAACCTGCTTTGTTTTGCATCTCAGACTAAGATCAAAAGGCAGCCCATCAGCAGCAGTGATCTGATTTTCCTTTTTCCACAGGAGAGAAAGTTAAAATACTTGTTGAATGTTCTCTTCCACAGGTACAGTAAGAAACACATGTACTCCCTACATGGACATGCCCTCTTCTGAACAGCTGTTGTTGCTACAGATTTATTAGCATGCACTTAGATTCCACTTTCACACTTTTCTGTCTTACATTTTAAAATGTTGATTTTCCAAGAATGACTTAATTGGGGCAATTACTTTATTTTTTTAGTGAGAGGAAGAAGATAAGAACCTAAGATGGTTGGATGGAACCTTCCTCGCACGCAGAGTTTTTGCTTTTATAGCAGTAAGCACTGCATTCCCACAGTCATAATTATCACATTCTGTACTCTCCAATCTCTGTTTTTCATTTAAGAACTTACTCTCCAGTTTTATCAAGGGGATATATTCTCCCACTTTTGCACAAGAAGGTACAGAAGACCACCATCTTAAGTGACTGTGTAAGCCATGGCATGCCAGTAAATGACAACAGGTCACTAAGCTGTGGGCAGTCTCTTGGTTATGAGCAGATACAAAAGATAACTCTGCAAAAATAGTTAATGCCTCAGAAAGGCTTTCCAGACACCTTGCTCTTGCCCTTCCATTTTCTCCTTGGAAGCAAAGCAGATAATCCACGTGGCATTATCAAGCAGCATTTCTGATTAATTCCCAGTTGTTAAGCAATGAGTTACTACTTCTTTCAGAAGGCCATTCCACAACCTAACAGACTTCAAAGACTCTACAAATACACACCAGCAACAAACTTTATTAGTCAGCAGGAGACAGCAGCAGGACTGACATACCAGCTATGGAGAACACATCTGTCAATAACAGGTTGCCACAGATGCTCTCAGAACAAGGCATCTTGAAAGAGATCCAGCCATAAGAAAGGTCTTTTGAAATATCTGATGATAAAGACCTATTATTTTAATTTCCAAGGGTCACCAGTAGATATTAAATCCGACAAGAAATGTTTGTGGGTTATTCTGACAAGGTTTACAGCTACACAAATTATCTAAAGGAATTAAGGTCTCGTTTGCCTGTTCCAAACGAATTAAATAAATTTCCATTAAATGCCTTTTACAATGAGCAAATGATTAATTTATAATTGTGGAGTTTCATGTCTTTTTTCTCCTTCTCTGAAAGACTTCTAGAATGCTGCATACACAGTTCATTAATAAAAGTATTTTCTTTTGGCTGCCAGTCCTCTGAAATAATTTTATCATCTCAGAGTCACCAGGTCTATCCTCAAACTAGTTATTACCAAATAAACATTTGGAGAGCCAAATCAGGGCTCACTGTCACCTAATCAACTCCACTCTCTTGTTAGCTATTTTTTATTAGTTGTGCAATAATGGTCCCTATCAACAAGTTCCTCGAACATCAGTTTTGAAATTATGAGATTCATTAGCAGCCTTTGCACAAAAGGTGGGGCTTAAATTGACAGTGCTGTGGAGATGCTGTAAATAAAGATGACATTCAAAAAAATCAAGTCAGAAGAGCCAAAGCACCTTAAGTGACAGGAATAGTATGAAAGATAATAAATAATTAGAATTTTTGCTGTAAGCCTGGCACATATTGCTTGGAAACACAGGGAGGGGAGGGGAGAGGGAGAGTTGAAGAGAAATTATGCTAGCCAGTGACCAACTGAATCAAGACAGCAGCTGTGATCCTAGAGTCCATTCAAACGTCTATCTCCAAAATTCATCAGTTCATCAGTGGTTTTGAAAAGGCCTTTGCAAGACTCCTTGTGTGCAGATCCACATCCCATGTGCATGTTCAGAAAAGCCCCTGAAATCAAACAGGAGCAGGTGCAGAATAGGACGAAGCACTGAAGCCAGGAGAATCAAAACCAAGACTGTCCCCCATGAAGCTCCTGCAGGGCTTTTACAGCAAGGGGAGGCTTAGTTGGCCACTTTCTGGTTAACTGGGACCTAAACACTCATTTTCCCAACAAAATAATCTGCTTCGAGATTTACAGTATTTTAATTATACCTATATTATATTTGCATTTTCTTCCTCCCTAATATCTAGTACAAGAACTTTACAGGACACGCATGTCCTCCTTGGCAGCCTTCACTTTGTTGCTCCAATTCTCCTGCCATTTTCAGACTATCACTCTTTTTTAGCCTAGGCCTGTGCCATGTTTCCTCCTGGTTTTACTGTCTACTGACACCATCAAAATCCTAGTGCTGTCAAAGCTTTCCAGACATGGTTGTGGCCATGGGGGGCTGGGGCACGTGGGAATGCCAGCCTTTCTGCAGGGATGTGAAAGGCAGAGCTGGTGGTTGCTGCCTCCCAGCTGGGACCAATGATCTGTTCCAACAGAGAGTCAAAACAGATTAGTTTAAACCACAGACAATTTAATCTAACCTGTCTGATTTCAAACTGGAACCGAGAGGCAGAAGCAGTCATCTGGCCATCCCCAGCCTCAGCTGGGAGATGGCAACCCACAGGGACACCTCTCCAGCAAGACAGAAACCTGCCTGCATGAGCACATCCCTGCGAGAGAGTTAAACTAATCTGCTTGTACCTCATTTACCTATTGGAACAGGCTGAACGTTTTGACAGCAGAGCAGCACTAGGACAGCCTCACACACTTTTCATGACAATCTCCCAGGAAGCTCTAAGGTAACACAGAGTGAGAAGCAACTTGTCTCAACACCCTCAGCCCAAGAAAAAAGAGAAAATAATGCCCAAGACTCAATTATTCATTGTCATAACAGACAGAAGATACCAGTGGGTTGCTACAAGGCTCTGAATAAACATCCACGTTTCTGAATATCTTAATGAGGGACTTCAGAAATGGAGCAAATAAAATGGAGACAACTACTACTGGCAACAGAATTTCTTAGCTGAACATCATTTCCAGTACCAAAGTCAGAACTTACAAACTGTTAAATAAACTTGAAATAAATCAATTATATGAGACAAGAAGCTCTCAGAAGTCTTTTACAGGATATAACCGCACAATTACAACTACAAGCTACTTGGCAATATAAAGCCTGTGTTACAGCTTTTGCAGAATTCTGTAAATATACTCCTATTCTTGTTTATTTGACACGTAAAAGTTCACTTGTTTTTATCTGGAAAGTCCTACCCAAATCGCAGGTGCTGCTTTTGGGCATTGCAATACCACTGAAACTTGCTGCTAAGAATGTGAAAACACCCCATCCTGTTACAGATGTCATCTCATAGGACCTCATTTGAGAGGTAATATGCAGAAACAGCCATTTGCTGCAAGAGAAAAACGTTCTCAAGATTAAGAGGTCAGTACCTATTCAGACACAAGGTTTTATGGGAGTGCACAGCTCCAAAGGGTTCAGCTTGGCATTAACAATGTGATATTTCATATAAAACTTTTCAAAGGTTGTATTTCTTGCTTCATAAACTTGTGGAATGAACCTGGATGTTAACCTTAGTGCATGGCAGTCTTCTGAGGGAACTTGCTATCACGGATACATTACATGGTTATGTGCCATTAGTTAATCATTTAAACAGAGATAAGAAATGGAAATTATGGCATTTGGGTCTGACACGTTCTAAAGATCTGCTGACTCTCCTGTTTGAAGGAGAGACCAACAACAGTTAAAACTTTTCTTCACCTGAGAAAATTACTTCTTTGTCTTTCACTCACAGCCAAGAAAGTTTTTCTTGTTAAATATTATAAAAATAAATTATAAGAGCGGGACTAATGTTGTTACTGAATCCAATCTTTAACAGCAAACAAATATAATATGCATAGAACTAGGAGTTTCACACCTGGATTAAAATGATAGGTGCTCTATAGATACCAAAACTTAAGTAGCTGAATCAGTTTTTCAGATACCATGGCAGTCTAGGTTTTGGCAGCATGGCACGTAACGGTGGTACAAGTAAAACAGTCTCTGTAAATTTTCTTGGTCTAATTGAAACTGATCACAAATTCTCCTCAATCTTCTGTATGCAGTGGGACTAAGAGACCACCTCTTTCCCGTTGCAGGATCCTTTTAGCCACACTGGCCAGTACCAGGGAAATAACTGGAGTTGCTAGCACAATGAGAGGGCTCCTGAATTGACCCAACCAATACTGGGCAACCTGCTGTCAAGCAGCACAATGCACTCTTTCCTTGTGAACACTATTTACACCCCAACAGTACAAGTCCACATGAGCTCAGATTTAGATTCTTTTAGGTGACAACCTGAACTATGCAATGAGGCCACCACGAGTAGCTGGCTTAATGTTTCTCTTTTTAACAAGCACGGGACATGCCAAGACCCAGTGAAAAGCAGACAGACTCAGACTTCTTCATCCCTCTGTGCATCACTGCGTGCTCGGACACTTCCCTAAGCAGAGAAGCATGTAGAGTCTCACTGCTGGAGCTCCTGGCAAAGCCACAGTTACAGAGGTCCATGAATTGCCTGCCTCCTACAGAAAGTGCTATTGGGATTGCCTGTGTAGAAAGCTAAGAACAGGAGTAGGACTTACGCAGTAGGATCACAGCAGTCTTTCTTCCCAAGAAGAGACCAAAGAATGTTGGAACCGTTAATTAACATTAAATATGTAGAAGAAAGACCTGTCCTCTCTTGACCAGAGACATAAAGAGAATAGTACCAATCCCAGGAGCAGCAGAGCACAGGGAGCTTCAATTCATTTACACAATCATGCAAACAGATTAAATTTCCACTCTGTAATTGTTTCAATTTTACAACAAATTGCAAGAAATTCTTCCTGGCAAAAAGATGCAAAAGCAATGAAGCCAAAGTACAGTGATTCGACTGATCCTTTTGTAACTAACCAAACATAAACAAGGATTAAACATAGCTAACTTCTGTTTACTATTCCAATGACAAAAATCACTTTTAGATGGATGTTTACAAAAAGGGCATAGTGGTTCAGGCCTTCCGAGATCTAGCTCTCTGCAGAAATCATTTGTAACAGTCAAATGTTTACCATTTACAGCATTTCAAACAGGGTAACCCCAGGAACTGGAATGCAGCTGGCAGATGGTGAAAGAAATTAAGCTCATGACATGGTTCAGTAAACAGCAAATTATGTTATGCTAGAAGTGCTTGCCACCCCAGGACAACTGCTGCACTCAGAAACTTTCTAGGTGTGCTAGTTTTGGCTGGGATAGACTTAATTTTATTTATAGTGGCTTGTATTGGGCTCTGTTTTGGATTTGTGCTGAGCACAATGGTGATACCATGAGGATGTTTCAGTTAACAGTAAAACACAACACCAGGGCGGCAGTGAAATGCTCCTAAACCTCCTCGACTTCTGTCAGCAATAAAGTCAGCCAGCAAAACATAACTTTTCAGGTTACCTTGAAACTGAAACCCACTGTGCAAGCAACTCTTCCTTGGTTCTTCTGTCTGCCCTCTTTACCAGGAGCTGCTCTCCTGTGGAGCCTGGCAGCACTCTCCAGGCAAATAACTACATGCCACAAGATTAGGAGTCTGGGATAGAGGCATAGGGGATTTGCATAGATCTAGAATGGAAATTGGAGATGGTATTTTCATTTAACCTACTTAAAAACAAAGGGAAATGAAACTGAATATATTTAGTGTCACTTGGATATGACTGCATGCTCTGGATTACAAGGGAGTAAAAAAAAGACTGCTTGTAAAGCATTAAAGGACCAGTTGCAATTAACTAGTTTCCCAGTTCTGGAAATCAAAACTGAATGTCCCATTTGGAAAGCCTCAGGAGAAGGGACCGGTAACATACTTTGTATTTGAGCTACCTTTTTCTCCCGAAGAATCAATATACTTCTCCCTGCCCCTTGAAGACCCTTTTTTCCCCACTGCTTTTCCATATCTTCCCATTGGATGGAAACTGCTGGAAAACAGACTGAAGGCATCCTTTGATGAACAGGCAACCAGAGACAAACACTGTTACCATCACCTTTCCCAACACACCTGCAATGCAGAACATACAAGGAGTCACATGGAAGGACATCATGGACTTCTGCACTCCTGCCATCAGCTTGTTGCTACGTTCTCGCATGCTGGCATCCTTCCTACTTATATTTCATATAACCTCCCTATTTAAAATGTTCTGTAATTCTCAACATTACCACTGAATAATATATTTATTAATTTGTTAGTGCCACTAACTGTCCCTGAGGCTTTTCTTGAGAATGTGTGTCAGCTTATTGATTCTAGCTTTCCCCCTCCCTGCACTGCTCTCCTCCTCTGCCAAGCAGAAACATACTTCTGTGCTGCTTCAGGTCATAATTGGAAAAAAGATAGAAATGTTCAATATGACTCATACATAATTCAGCTTATCAGCTACCCAGGAGAAAAGAGAAGAGAAGGTATACGCATGTCTATTTCTTCTACTATCAACGGGAGAAATAATTTCCAGTTACACAAAGTATACGTAGTTTGGTCATAACAGGATCTGCAGTTAGAAGGGAAAAATGAGAGACATGGAAGCAAAGAATAAAAGGGCAGTAGGGAACCAAATTGTTAAAGGAGATTCACTTATGTGAGAATTCCTGATTCCCCAGGAAGACTGGACTCATGCTTCTCTCTTAATACTAAGAATGAAGTAAGTTGGCAATTAGAAAGGATAATCTGCTTCTGATCTGTAAAACATCGCAGAAATCTAAATAAAATAAAGCTCCAGCTTAGCTAGCTACAAAGACATCTAGTAAGGAGCCTGCTAAACCCTAACTGTGACTTCTGGATTTAATGTTAAGGCCTATGTTCTAAAGGCAAATTGTGAGAAGGAGCATTGAAACTTATTTTTATAAAGGATTTTTAATGTAAAAATCAATACATGCTGTGTATTTAGCAGCATGTAACCACAAGGACGTCTGTGATAAGCTTTGTCATGCACCAGGGACTACTGCATTAGTCAAATTCTTGAAAGGAAGTGCAGAATGTCTGTATCATTCAAACTGCCATCTGAGACCAATTACGGAAATTATTTTAACCCCAAAAGCAGAAGGGAAAATCCAGTCCTAGTTGAGAGTCTTGAGAGTACCAAGGGTTCCACATGAAATGTGTAATTTTCAAATACCTCTACAAAATTAATGTTAGAAAAATGATGGCATACCAAAGAACTTGGGCACTTATCACTATTTTTTTGAAACCATTGAGAGTAAACAACCACAATCAGGGCAGTATCTACTTTGCCAAAGTGTAAGCAAAAGAATATTAATAGTAATTTTTAAAAAAATCTTATTCACAAGATGCAGAAACATTATAATCTCTATCAGACAATGCAGAAAAATAAGATAACATGACTAAAAAATTACAGAGCTGTTCGTAGAAAAGTCTCAAGAAAGGGAAATGTGAAACATATTTTCTTAAACACAAATACCTCATAACAGAACCCATCTTCTTTGTCAGTTAAGCCAACATAAAAGACACATGTAGCTTTTCATCCTTGCAGTCAAGCTCACAATTCTGTATGCACGAGCACATACAAATTGTTAGGCAGCAAATGTTTCTTAATTTTGCCCATTACAACAGTGCCCAGCAAGGGGTCGATACTCTTCAGTTTGAGTGGAAAACACAGCCCCCCCGGCCCGCAGATCGTTCTTGACCTGATGGGATCATGTTCAACTATCATTACTCCCAATTAAATGAATTTTCCAAACAGAAAAGCAGGCTCAGTGCTTGACTGCTACAGACTTTTGCTTCAGCAGCTGTTAAATTGTGTGCCTGCATGTCTTTTCCTGTCTGTGGTGTTTCCTAACATTCCCTATTTATGTGGTGGTCTGCAAGTTTTACCTCATCAGGAAATCAGCAGGAGCACCATGGAGCTAAGAAATACTGTTGTGCTCCTTGATGCAAGGCATGTCTCTGTGGGCCTTTGAACACTTAACAGAGAGCAAATAAATTATTAGCGTGTGTGTGCATGTGCATACATATCCAAGATACATAAAGGCGACTACAACCAAAGGGAACAGGAATGTGCGTGCAAGAGTGGTATTCAAGCATCCAGTATCACAAAAATCCAGTTGCAGGAAACATTTAAATGCAGATCTGCACATTAACTGCTGCAAGAGCTCCACTGAGCTTTATGCACTCACATACGCTGCTGCAAAGGCAAGAAGTAACAAAAATAATGTGATTTTTGTCCCCCAATAATTTTCAAGTCTATAGCACCTGTTACCCTATTCTTAATAATACTATTACTGGAGAGCAAGCTGATCTTTAAGATGCCCCACCTCCAGAAACAAGATACACAATCACATCAGGTATTGAATGATTTCTATGATTCCCATCACCACGGTGCCTGAGCACATTACAGTTGTTTAATGTATTCTTTGTCACAGAGCAGAAAGGAAAATATGATTACCTCTGTGCTATAAATGGGGATGGGAGAACAAGGAACAATAGGCAACTTGTCATGTGTGGCTGGCACACTCACCACTGGGATAACCACTCTCCTCTGATTCAAAATCCTACAACAATAAACACTTTCCAGTCTAGTTTTTTCATTACTTAGAAGTTTCTACATCAATCTATATAAACCACAAGCAATTTGCCTAAGCCTTTTCCTGCTTGCAAGGGGTAAAAAATCCATTCAGCCAAATGGCCCAGATTTCTAACATCTCAGTACATTTAAAAATTCCTATATATAAACAAATGATAGAACACATTTATGTGCTGGAAAACCCCCATCTTTCCTTAAAAGCAGAAAATAATCCTGACAATTCAATATTTTAAAAAATCAAGTGTTCACAAACCTGTTTCTAGCTAATAAACTGTTTTTCCACAAACATTTAGCAGAAACAACAAAGCAAGCAAAATAAAACCTGCTCGTATAGCAGACAAGGAGGAAAATCTATTCCTTAACAGGAGAGACACAATTAAAAGTTGTGAGTACAGTGAAAAATAAACACAACTAAATTTCACATCACATTAAAAACCTGAAGAGCAACATGAAAATCTATGTGCTGATTTAATCCAGAAGGTGCGGCAACATAGATTAAGTTTCTGATTGTCAGATACAATACTTGGATACCCTGAAGATGGGTATTATATGAAAGCAAATAGATGAGAAAAGTATACAAATGTCTCTGTAGATAGCCCTCCAAGTCAGAAATGACACCTCTCAATCAGACAACAAAAACACTCCAAAGACAGCTCAGAATCTGCAATCTTTCCATGATTGTCTCAAAAATATGATGTTCTGTTATAGGAGAAATTATAGCAACTGCTGCAGGAAGAACACAGCTTTACCCAATCAAGCTAGAATATCACCACACCGTTTAAATGAAGCACATCAACATGTAGCTGCCAAAGCTACATCTCCTGCCACTTAAGGAATGCAGAAACTTCCCCCTTACCTTCTAACACTGTTAACTTGGCACTGGTGTTTATCTCCCCCACACTGTTGGTGGCTGTGCACTCATAGATAGCCTCATCTCGATGGACACGCAGGGGCTGTATCCGCAGAACTGATCCTGATCCATCATCGAACTCGATAACCTTTGAAAAGGAAAAGAAAGCACTTCATTACTGGTATCTTCTGCAACAAACACTGAAAGTCAAAACAATCTAGGGGTTGAAGAACAAAAACCAAAACAAAACAAGCCCTGTAAGCCCTAAAATACCATACAGTGAGTTAAGTGTTCCAAATGCAGTAGCACAAAAATTTCAGTGTCAAGAAGGTATTTGTCCTCTGAGGAGGCCAGAACAAATGAAGATCCAATGAGGTTCTTTATGGATCAATTAAGGTTGACAAATTATCAACCTGGTAATAAAGATGTGAATCTGATGATTTAAAACATCTGAGCCATATTTGCACTAATGATTTTACTAATCACTGATTACAATTTAGTGCCAACTTTCACCTTGATGGAAGAGGAGAATGATATACTCTTGTGGGATTGCAGGGAAACAGTAACAAAACTTGAATAAAACCTTGAGCACCTACAGCACATGCTAACTCCAGCAGAGTGAGGGGTTTTCATGTTCCTCAGCACTGGGTACTTTGCAACTCTGGCATAATCAACAATGATATAATTATATTTCCTTCTCCAGCATAAATAAATTAAGTCTTTAATAAATCACTGTCTTTCCATCCATCCTCCTAAGCTGCAAAATGCATTACTCTGATTTATACATGGAAGAAAAAGGTATTTATTAGTGTGCAGTTGGATCACTATATGGTATTTTCTAACAGCAAGGCTGTGAAGGCACAGCCTCAAGCCACTATTAATGCCAAACTCACCCTTCTCCTATCACAGAGTACAGCAAAAGTTGGAAATACTACCTGATGTGCAGACAGTGACAGCATGAGGGAAAGGCAGATGCCACCCACTCCTGTCTCTTGGGAACTGAGGGGAAATGAAGAAACTAAAAGGATCCTTCATTCCAGACACGGATGTCAACCTAGGGCTGCTACCCCCATGCAAAACTTTCACCCTATTTTCAAGGGCCTGTTTAGGAGCACTTCCCACAGCATAAAGATCAAAAGAGAAAGAACAGGAAGGAGGAAAACAATGCACCACAAGACTCTGCAGTGATAGGAGAAATAGGAAGAAATCAAAAGGTAACCAAGACCACTAAAAAATGTGTTATTCCTCATGCTGGAAGGAATAGCCCTTCTGTTTCAAGAAGAATCCCCTAATACAGTCAGGTAAAGAAAGAGAAATATGAATATCACCATAATACACTTCAAAGAATTAATTTTTTAAAAACAAGACAAAGTCAGCTACAGAGATTAATTCACTTCAGTGATAAGGACTAAAAAGCTAAGAGATGAAACAGCAGAAATCTCTTTTGCCCTCGCTATCCTTTGAACAAACACTGTGTGATAGAAACAGAACTACAACTACTAAGGGCCAGACAGATGCTGAGGCCAAAATGTTGTTAATTTGCTAACGATGGATACCTCTTCTGTGTTACAACCTAGCATGTGTACATCAGATTTGGTTTTCTTCTCCATTTAAACTTAATTCCAAATGTTCCCTAATTAAGACTAATAATGAAGTAAAATTAATAGTTACTTAGGAAAAAATAATCACTATCTCCTGACACAAGCTATGCATCCAAACTGATGTGAACAAAGGTATGAAATTGCTCATATAAATGCATGTAATATGGCATAGCCCTCTAGTAAGCCACAACAAGCACCAATTTCGCTATAAAGGTTGTATATACTTACAAATTAGAATGTTTAAATAGTTACTATACAACAAAACCTTTACCAGGGAAAAATAACCATGTAAAACAAGATTAAAATTGATTACTTTAATCAAGGTTTTCTGCTCACATATGAATTCATGATTAAAATTTGTGAGTTGAATCAATCCATTCTGGGCAGCAAAGTCATCTTGTGCTCCAGTCAGGAAAGCAATAACATCAAAGACAGAGGAGTAGAGGAAAGGCAGCAGAATTGTAGAAGGGCCACATTTGCAAGGGCAGTTTTAGAGAGGGGAGCCCAACACCAAAAAGGAAAGTGGAGAAAAAGGTGGAGAAAGTCAGTGAAAATGTATTTGCTATGTAAAATATAAACCAAATTGGACCCCTTTTCAAAGATGTTTCTGATACCTGCTCTTCTCCCTTCCTTTCTCTCCTACTTTAGCTCACAGGGATGTCAATTAACCCTTCACCATTCCCCTTCCAAGCACCTTTGTGGGAGGGATGGCAGTAGCCATCACTTAAAAAGATTTCCAGTAGTGTTTTGGCATCTCACTTTTGAATTCGACTGGGGATTGCAGGTCAAAGAGGTGCCTTATAAATTCTGACAATGAAAAGAGAAAAATACTGCTAGATCCAGCTCTTATCTGCCATCCAATTCTCTGTAAGCCCCAGTCTCCCATCTGAAGGAGGATGTCCTGCTGGTGTGTTTCCAGCATCATGCTCAAAGGACACCACCTGCTCTACAGATTGCATTGCTGCAGGGAAGGAAATCTGCTTTACACTCTGGATTGTAGTGACAAAGAGATACCCAGGTTGCAGTATGATTATTGTGCAATTAAGACCTGTGAGGATTAGACTGATCACCAAATTTTCGGGTTTGGGCTTTTTTTTTTTTTTGTTTTTTGTTTTTTCCCCCCCCCTTTTGGTAATTACCTCAAACCGCTGAGAACTGACTTTCTTCCCCTTCTTCATCCACGTGATACGAGGTTTGGGCTCTCCTGTTGCCTGACACACAAAAGAGGCCACTCCTCCAGAAATCCCAATCTGATCTTCAGGAGCCTTCATAAAGGTTGGCTTGCCTGGAAAAATAACCAAATCACCCCCATGAGGACATAACATCAGATAAGCATGGAATGTGTCATGTTAATCTAAATTATAAGATAACTGGTGCTCTTACTACAAATCCAAGTTGAATGGCCTCAGCCACACAAATTCAGTGCAGACTGCAACATGACAAGGACAGTTGCTGCTTGAGTACCTTTTTCTCCTGAAATGAATAAAGTCCAGTCTCTTTATTGCCTATAAATGAAGGCAATAGAAGGCTCCTCCTTGCCCCCTGGGCATTCATTCAGGTATATGACAATTTGGAACCATTTTACAGTTTATTTTTTAATAAATGGATTTTTGCAGATTTATACCATGCTCATAGCACTGGAAATTACAGAACAGCTGACACACCAAACCTACGAAATGTACCATATCTTGACATTAGTTAAACTGAAAGCTGTTAACACATCCATAAAAATTAACAGATACAGTTTTAAGTATACAAATAACAACCTTTAGTTTCATTTTAAATGTGGACTGACATAAAAATACTACAGTTTAAGTATCTGGAAACCTACAGAGGCTAGCCTATGCTTGTTAAGAAACTAATCACTAGAAATGAAAGTCAGCAAAGAAACCAAAATGGCATTCAGGCATAAAAGACTTGGCAAAAATGAAAAAAAAAAAGTATCATATAACACTTAAATAATCAGTTAAAAATCTCATGAAAATAGAGCTGTGTCTTTGAGATTTACATAACAGATTCAGATGGATAAAAGTATGCATCCAGGCTGGATGGTTGTATTATTCTTCTGTACTTGCTGTATGGGAAAATTTTGCACTATGTGATCTGAGGATCATCTTGAAACACTGCTTTGTCCTTGTGAGAAGCATTTGATGATCCTGTATTCCTATAAAGCACTAAAACATTTAACTCCACAGGGAGAGTGAACAGAGTCCACTCATGATGCCATTCCACGCACAGGTCACACTATGGCCATGTTTCAAATACAATTCTTATCAACCACCTCAAAGACGAGCCTGACCTATAAACAGGTCAGAGACAGCTGCTGGCACGTAGTAAGGAGCCTGAGTAAAAGAAGAAACCTGTTCAACCCCAAGATAACAAAACAATTACCCCAGCAGAGCTGCTGGTGGTTCCACACCTTCACATTGTAGACACATCCATGAGTATGTTCTTGAGGGAGAGGGGCATGACATCTGTCAGCCCAGGTGCTTTGACCTCTAGACAAACTGAGAGCTGAATTTCCCTGATCTAGGAAGGATACAAATTCAGCGATCCCAAAGACTACAGCCTTTAAATTCATTTTTCTGACGTATGAGAGATTTAAATTCTATGGGTGCAGTTGCAGTTACAGCTGAATCAGGCAGGCAGTGGCAGCTACTGAAGAGGGCAGGGGCAAGTGCTCTGCTCCTCACCCCCTTCACCACCCCTCCCTGCCTCCAGACACTGGCACCTGAATCCTACAAGGAGCCCCAGCGTCACCAAAGCCTCTGTGGAACAGATTTGGGCTCCTAACCTGGCAAAAAGATGCTTTTTTCTTCTTTTCCAAGCAGGGCATGGAGAGCAGTGGCAGGGTAAGGCAGAGCCCAGGAGACAGCGCCTTTCTCTCATCAACTGTGGAGCACAATTTCACTCCTGAACTGCAGTCCTGGGAGACTTGGCTGAAACTGTGGCACCTCCTCAACCCTAGTTACACCTTCTGGTTTAGCCCACATTAACTGCTTACTGAGCCCTGTCCTAGCAGGGTGGCATAGTGTGACAACACACACAGCCACTCAACCAAGTGAACTACTTCAATCTTCCCCACTTTTGACAAAGTCCAGAGACCAGGTTCTGCCTTGCTCCAGTGCATGTGTCCCAGGCCAGGGAGACTGCCAAAGGCCCAGGATGCTTCTTCCTTCTCTCACATGGCACCACTGCCTGTGAGGAGTGTCAGGGTGTGCTGCAAAGATGGTCTTTGTGAGGACAGGTCAGGGCTGTCCTGTGCTGGACACAGCAGTCCCACCACGGCCCCACAGCATGGCACAGCCAGGCTTGTCATGGTGGTGCCTCTGTGGTAACGGGCTAAGAAAGAGCAGAACACCTCACAAGTGTGAGGAATGAGGTAAAAAGTGAGAAACAGTCCTGTGAGCACCAAGCCAGAAGGGCATGAGGAGCTCCAGGTGCCTGAGCAGGTATTCCCCTGCAGCCCATGGAGACACCATGGTGAAGCAGGTATTTCCTGGCAGCTCACAGCCAGGCCTGCAGCTGCCTGAGGTCAACCCACTGGTTTCAGAGTGAGGGACGAGGCCAGACCAGTCGTCACCACCTGAAGAGAGACCCAGCAGCTGAGGCCACCCCTAGCAGAGGGGGCTGGCGGTCAGCCACCGCGGAGGCAGCAGGACAGCAGAACCCTTCAAAACCTGCAACATCCGACGCTCCGCGCGGGCTGTGCTCGTGCGCTGGGGAGCCACCAAGCACCCATGCGGGGACATGCCGGCCCCAAGCCCGGCCCATCTGGGGGACACAGCTGAGACACTACAGTGCAGACCTGGACCTCTGCTGCTGCTGCGTGTGCAGCCTCATTTCCAAAAGGCCCTGGCGGATGGCAGATCCACCAGGCCAGCACTCCCTGTGCTGAAGTGGATACACATATTCCGTCCTCAACAAGCTTCTCTGAAGGAGTATCACAGACCTGGCCTCACCACAGAAATTCCTCACGAAAGGGTACTGAATTTTGCCATCCTTGGTGAAGAGAGCCCCCGGGACCTCTTGTCCCCCAAGACAAACCCCAGAAAATGCCTTTTAAGACATGATGGCTGCTGTCTAAAGGTTTGGCACATTGTCCTGACATGAACAGCAAGCAATTATTAAGTCTGCTTGCTTAACTGATGCTGATTCCACATATTTACTCATCTATAATCATGTCTATTTCCACTTAGTTTGTATTTACATATATCTCTGTTTATTCACCTCTCATCTATTCTAGAGAAATGTTAATTTACCATTCAGGCTGCTAGTGATGGCATTGTGATTGACTGTTTTGCTATGCAGTGTGCTGAGCTGATGCCTTGTATTGCACTTCAGCAGCTGATTTGGTTTTCTGATTTTCTGTTATTTACTCTGTGATCTTAGTAAAGTAGTGTAATTTTTTTTCAAATGGCAAATACAGCAGAATCCAAAAACTTTTGTCCTTGAAGAATACAATGCAATTTTATCTCTGACTTTATACTTACTTCCCAGCACATACACTGAGGACTTACTTTACTTTTGTACATTTAAAAAAGATCAATACTATTAAAACCAGAACAAAAGGAAACTGAACATTCACCTGCAGTAAAGGCTAAAAAACCTGCTGCCTTGATTTTACATTGTTGCAATGAGCCTTTTTCCCCCTGCACATTTGAGCAACACTGATTTCTGGAAACAATCTAAATCCTCCAAGACTAGTCACAGAAGTACACCTGCATATACACCGAATTCTCAGTCTGAGAAAAGGTATTTCTACAAAGGCATTTTAAACATTTCTATGCCCTGAAATTTTGAAATGGAAGGAAAGTACTAATTAAGCAAACCTATAATCCTGAGTCCTGGCCCCAGGACAATAGAGTCAGGCATGAGTATATTCTTATACTGATTGGTAACTCTTACAGCAAATCCCAATACTCATCTCAGTAAGAGCTAAAACAAGCACAACAGAGCATCCACTAAACTCTTGGTGTCTGTGAAAAATGCATGTTAAGTGGACTAAACAACTTTCACACCTCCCCTCCAACCAACATCTCTGCAACTCTACTGCCCAGAGCAAGCTGCCACAAGACTATCACTAGTTACCTCCAAGGGGCAACACTGGGGATAGGGCCAGATCATGGTACAAGCTGTCTTTTTTAGTCCATTTTGAGCATTTGCACTCTTAGGGTAGTGCTAGAAACACAGTCATAAAAAATAAGGATGTACCAAAAATACAGATTAACCTACATGTTGTCCTTTCCCTCTCCTTAAATTCAAAATGAGCAGTGTCCATAGAAGATTATTCATGTATGAAGTTTTAATTTAACTGTTTGTCGCTTAAACACGCTACATATAAATACAAGGAATTGTATTATTTAGCAGTGAAAACATATCCTTTCCCTGGTAACCTATGGACCAAAGCTGAAGATTTTCTGTTGAAAGCTTAAGGAGTGGGGGGAAATGAAAAAGAGCTATTGTAGTTCAAAGACAAATCTCTGAACTATCAGCTTGAGGGAACCTCCTGAGCAAGTCTTGGATGACAGCAGGGAGAGGTGCTGATGGCTGGGTGCCCACCTTCACTTATTCTATCACATGGAGTAACAACTCCAGACTGGCACAGTTCCCCTCAGTCCAAACTACTTCAGTCTTTCTCTCCCTGGCCTCTCTGCTTCGTGACAGAGCCCTGGAGCACATTCAGGCCTCACACTCTGAACTAATTTTTGCTCCTCACTTTAAAACCAAGTTCCTGTTACACCAGGAGTAGAAGTCACTGCTCTCATTTCTATTCACTCACAAGCTTCAGGCAGGAGAATGGGAAAACTTTCACCTTCTTGGCTGAAATTTTCCCTGTTTAGTCTTTGCTCAAAATGAAATTATTCTAGAAAGCTTATGGGAACAACACAGTTCTGAGGAGGAAGACTGTAAAAAACTGTGCATTTCTTTCTCTTGTAAGAAACTGACTTCAGCTTATTTGGCTGGGGGCGGAAAAACAACAACTTGCTCAGACATGCTCTCCATTGAGAAATTAAAACCAAAAAACAACATTTCAGAAGAAAAGGACTTTCACATTTGGTAGTGTTGAAAAAGCCACTTGCCGAGCAAGCACAGATTTGTGGATAATCCTGTAAAGTGAATCCCAAAGAGGGCCTCATGGCATGGGCGAGATGCTTGCAGAGATTTAGGCACACACTGCTTTACTGAGCTATCCTGGAAAAATAGCAGAAAACTCATGCAGTGCTCTGAGCTGAGTGTGTGAAGGGTTCAAAAGAAAAGCTCCTTTGAATTATATTCTAAAAGGTCAGCAAGAACGTGCAAAGAAAGCCAGAGACAGTCAGGTATGCTCTAACCAATGTGGTCGTTGTCTGCCCTTCCCTGCAAAACAGTGCGATGGGTTTGGGAGGGGAACCTGAAGCCCTCAAAGACAGAACCTCAGGTTTCCTGGAGAGCCACTAACACAATTCCTGCAGGGCACCTCAGAGCCAGACACAGCCATGAAGATGCCTCTCTCACCTGTATGTTATATATAAAATCACTGTTGCTCCCTGCTATTCTGGAAGATTTGTTGCGAAACAATTCTTATAAATCAGAAAACCATCTCAGCACCTGTTTTAAAATCTGCCCTACCAAATATCTGTAGCAGAAGAGTAAAATTTCAGTTCCCTTTTCCAGGTTTTCCTTTCTTTAGCAGATAAGTTCAGAGTCACTTCACCAGATGCGCTGTTTTTAGGCTGTGCAGCTTCTTAGTGAACTCAAAGGACTTTCCCGGCGAGAAAAGTATCTCTTGTCAGATTTCCTTCAAGGCTGAGGACAGAGGTGTAGCCTCCCTTTAACCTGGCAAGGTGTCTTTTATGTGAACCATGGTCTTTGAGGAGTAACAATCTGCATTACCTGACTTGAATACTAGTCAGATCCTTGAAAATAATGCTGGGTCCTGGGTATTTAGCACAGATTCTCGCATTTTGATACGCATTAAGCACACAATTATCACATAAAATATGTTTGCTTGTAATTCTGTAAAAGCCAAAAATTTCATGTGGCTGAAGTATAGTATCTGCCAGTATAAATATACCTAATATACACAAATGTTAACTTGTTTTATTTCAAAGATCCATCATTTTCTTAAAATAAATGAGAAAATTAAATGGAATCCGGATGCATTTTCAGTATTTAACACCCACATCAAATATTCCTCATTCAAAAATCTTAATTCATGGCCTGGCAACATAATGCTCCTTCTGTTCTTGTGGATGCCATTTTTCAAAAGGGTCACACACAGGTTTGAGGAAAAATGTATTATTGAACATGTCTGCAATTAAATGTTCTATCAACACTCACTTGCTTTGAGAGATTTTAAAGAAAAAATCTCTGCCCTCGTGATAGAAGTTCTCACTACTCTAAATAGATGGGCAGCCAAAAATAAGACTTGTGTTATAGAAGAGGGAAGCTTATATTTTTATCTGAAAGCTTTTACGACTTGAGCTAAATTAAGATTGGAAGCAGATTCCTCTGTGAACAAAAAAATTACAGTTGCAATATAAGATGAACTGGATAAGGACATACAATAGGCATAGGAAATCTTATTTAGGTGCCTGGCCTAAATGAATATTAAGAAATTACTGACACTGGAATGAACAGATCACAATGAAAGCAGTTCCTGAGCCTGGAAATTGTGAAATTCAGGTTTAAATCCCTGCCTTTAACCTTGCCTGTCACATACACAAAGGCACAACTGTGCCTCACCTTCCTCTGTAAAACTAACCTGCTGTTCTCACATGGCTGCTGTCAGGACGAATATGCGAAAAATGATGATGTGGCTCCGTTATAACACTGGGAAGAAACCAACAATGACACAGGCTTTCTCATGTTCATGACTGACTTTGAAGTGGAAATGAAGTGGTCTAGAAGACAAAGGTGGCCCATGCTTTTATATACAGCTAAAGTATTTCTCTTTCTCGGTTTCCTTTACGATCCTGGATGGTTGATATCTGTGCATGGATGGATGCCTACTGGAAAGATACTCTGGAAAAAGCTAATGGGTGATTCTTCTCCTAAGCATCCATTGCAGGACAGGAGACAAGTCAGTGGGCTCTCCAGCTATCCTTATGTTTCGTATCCTCATGCTTTCCTTGAAATATACCCACCACTGTTTAAATGTAGTTCCTTTTGTGATTAGCAGGAGTACTGTTTGGCAAAATACAATTTTTCAAACTTGCACTTTTTATTCTTGGATAATTTATAAGTAGGAAGAGTCTGTTTGAGCCTTGTAATAACATTTCTTTAACAACAGCTTAGAAAAGCCTCTGTGGGTCTCAGTGAGTACAATCCTAATTCATTTCTTATTTCTCCTATTTTGGTTTTATTTCAGTAAGATGACAGCACTTTGTAAATGAAACTTCTTTATTGTTTGGTGCAAAGTACTTATTAAATAAATGCAAATGTATGTGATGGGGAGTTGCATGCTCAGATACTTCCACAATTTTCTTTTTATCCAGGATATGGATCATAACCCTTTATCCTTTCCACTTTAAAAAAAACTTTAACAGCACCCCAATCAAAGAAAATAGCACTTCGAATTCAACATATTCCTCAAATCAATCTGAATTATGGGTTACCTCATGTTACCTGCATATTTCCTCCTTTTTTATGATCTTATTTTGTTTTAATGCTTAAGAGATTCCCAACAGCTAGGACAAATGATTCTGCTATTTCAATCCAATTTTAGTGGTTGACTTTTCCAGCTTCAAGTGTGAATGCCCATGATAATCAAATCTACAAACATTATCTCGGAGCAAGTTCCATTTCTCCTTGCCACCTTCTCCTGACTTCCATGAAGTTACTCAGAGATAACTTCTGAGTTTGTACAAAATGAAATCAAATTATGTGAATGATTAATATCTAAAATTCCAAGAAGTAGATCTTTTAACATGTTCAATTACCTATGTAACTTTCAGTAAAAAAAAAAAATCACATTACAAAAATAACAAAAGCAGTCATTCAGCAGAAGCTGTGCTTCTCCCTTAACACCAGCAGGAAACACACTGAACTAAGATTCAAGGCACTCATTTCAGCAGGCAAGACCCACTATGCTTTGTTTATCTGGAATAAGCTTAACTAAAGGAGAATGCAAGGATACATGTAAGGTTAAACACATACTTTTATCAGTATTTGTAATGACTTAAGCTCAGGAATTCTGACAATCTTCAACTCCTACTTCTTCACCACCTTGGCAAAGAGGCTCTTTCCTGAGCATAAGCCCAATCTAAAGGCAAAGCCTTTGACAGGGCTGAGGTGTCTCTGCAGACACACAACAGGAACTCCCACACTCAGGCATTTTCAAGCCCTCTTTTTCCTTTTGCCAACAACAGGATTTATACTCACAGATTTAAGTAAAAATCAAGTATTTTTAAATTTCTTCTTGAAGAAACATCTTAAAATCTCCTGTGCCCTGTGTACTTCTAGTTCATGTCTGTACAGTTACATATACATCAACCTTCACCAAGAGAAACTCAGCCTTCCCTGTTAAATGCTGATGTTTGGATAAACCTGCTTATTCCACAGCAATATGGGTTAAAAGCCATTAGCTCCCTCAAGTGTAAAGGCCATGATTACTGGATATTAATAAAATACAGCAACAGCCTGTCATCATAGTATTGCACTTTAGTAAATTTCTAATTTTGTCTCTTTATGAATCACGGAAATTGATGACAAAGTTTAAACTCCTAAAATTAACTGACAATACTGAACCAGAATTGTCTCAGGCAGCCATCACACGAGGATGCTGTGCAAAGCACATTCTAGGTGCTGATTTATTTGTGGTGTTTTATGCAGACAACTTAGACCTTAACACAGTGGGGAAGTGGTTTTTCTCCGTATCACATCTGCAGGGGGCCTACAGACTTTGCACACAGGGTGGTAAATTTTCTCCGTTATTATTTCCAGGCTGTTGTAATTGCAATGTCTTTCTCAAAGTGCCTGGCTAGCTATCAATGTGAGCTGCTTTACATCTTAGTAAGAAAATCCCTAACTTTGGCTAATCCCTGGGCTTTGACTGACTCTCATCCATGGGAAGGGGGTGGGGGGGAAATAAATAAATCCCTCTACTATGACATCATTCTTTCTTGCTTCCAATACCTGAAATAACACATAACCAAAACAAGAAAAATATTCCAAGAAGCATAAAGCAGTCCTGCATACAACTGAAGAATACTGATTTAAAACAAAGCAGAAAGAAAAGAAGCCCAGTAAAACATCATTCTAGAACTTGAGGTTGCCTTCATTTCCCATCTTCTGCTTTTATTTCCCTAGAGCACTCACAGTTTGTGTGTGCAGCTTTTACATATTTTGGGGAAAAGCCAGAGCTATGTATGGGCTCAGCTTTAACTTCCCAGCATTTACACTAAGCATTACACAGAGCAGAAAAACAGAGGAGAGCAGAAAAGCACTGCTCCAACAGCAGACCTTCCAGCAGCCTCACAGAATGGTTTTCTGCTTTAATTTAAAACTGAAACCTGAAGTCAAATTTCCACCTGGTAATAGCTTAAAGGCACTTCCAATTAACTTGGTAATACACACTTTCTGAGTTAATAAATTTTTCAGCCTCTGTGTTTAATACAATTAAGCATTTGGGCCTTTGGCCTTAGACCTTTTTCAGCCTGAGAAAGGACTGCAGGGAGACAGTCTCCAATTATCACCATTTACACAACATTCACTTAAGGGCTTTCAAATGCATACATATAGAACATCCATTTAATCACACACAAAATTCAGTACCTGAACTCAGGCTACCTCTCTCTTGCACACAATATGTACAAGGGACAAAACCCCCATCTAAGGGGTGCTAAAATCAAGTCATCACCATACTGCCTAATGCAGCACAGAACAGCTGTGCCTGCTCCTAGCAACTTATTTTTCCTTCCATATCTGCATTTTGTTATTTGCAAATTTCTTCAAAACTTCAAAGTTAATAAAGCATATTGCATAGTGTAAAGAACCCGCTAAGATATGCAGAACCAGGAAACAGACAAAACTGAAATCTTGTGCTTGAAAAAACATGAAAATTAATTTTGCCAGCATGCCTACCACATTAAACACTTTTTTTTTTTTTACACAAAAGGATTAAAAGGTTTTAATCCCTTTTTTTCTAAGCAGCTAGTTCTTGATTCAGCAGTTCAAAAGGCTTTGCCAAGTTCAGGTTTTTCCTCTGCTTTTAAGAATTAAAAGCGAGTGCAAACCTTATTTTGTAAACAGATACCATAGTAGAATGATTCTAACAGAATGGGGAGCCAGAATGAGTGACCTCTTCAGAATATTTGTTACTAAAGCAAAGGCATTCTGGGTTCTCAGGAAGGGACCTGCATTTCATTTTAATGCCACTGTATGTTGCTCTGTCCTCCTCCTATAGTAATGAACCAAATTCCTGCCTCATCTACTGGTAAAGACGAAGACTTTCTGCTTAATGATAGGAAGCACATGCTGGCACTTCTGTAATACAGTTTTGTTTTTTTTTTCTATTTGTGTCAACTGTTTCATCCTGCAGCAGCTGTAGTACAGTCTGCAGAAAACCAAGAAATATAATTTCCACATTTAAATGTTTACCAGAGCACGGAGCTAGGTACCCAAACAAAATACTCTCAAGTGGGGGAAAGAAAAAAGAAGTAGATCACAGATCACAGAATGTTCTGAGTTGAAAGGGACCCACTGGGATCACCAAGTCCAACTCTTAAGTGAATGGCCCGCACAGGTATTAAACCCACAACCCTGGTGTGATCAGCACCATGCCCTAACCAATGAAGCTAATCTCAGGGTCTCAATCATTTTGACACAGCCTCTCCTGAAATTCCCTGAAAAACAGGTCTATTTTCCCATTAAAAGGCTTCCTCCAAGTCAGCCTCCTTGGGAGCTTGGATAGGGGTTCAAAAATGATGCCTTGAACACTTCTGGGAGACATCACTGAGCATTTTTTACCCAGTAATGATGTATTTTTGCAATGGCTAAATGAAGGCACAGAGCCCCACACAACTGAAAAGCCCTTTGAGCAGAGTTTCGACATCAGGGCTACCACCTCCACCTGGCAGCCAGACTGTGCTGACAGGGGGCTGCTGAGCAATCAGAAAGACAAGAACTACACAGAGTGTCACAGCTACACTGCTCAGTGCCCGGGGGCTGCAGGGACACAGAGATGCTGTACAGCCAGGAAAACTCCAGAAGCCACTGTGTCCTGCCCAGGAACCATCTCTGAGCTCTCCCAAAATGACTCTATATGTAAGTGGAAAATATCTGCTCCCATATAACCAGATGGTTCTGCCCAGGAACCATCTCTGAGCTCTCCCAAAATGACTCTATATGTAAGTGGAAAATATCTGCTCCCATATAACCAGATGGATGTCCAAACCCCACAGTAAAGAGAATCAGTGACAGATGCCAGAGATTTAGAGTTTTACAGCTGCCACAGCCCAGCTCTACCCTGTGCACTGAGCAGGGCAGGGGCTTCATCCCAGGAGTGCTCGGTTCCCTCCACCACCCAGGACTTTCTGGTTCAGAAAGGACTGAGTTCTAGAAAAACATCAAAATTAATCACCTTCATATTTGCTGCATTCTTGATTAAATTTTTCTAGCATCCATTCCTTGCTGTGTTATGAATTTAACAGATAAAATGAAAACCTCTTTTCACTTTAATAACTTTTCTCTGTGTAGACAATCAGCTCAGCCTCTGCTTCTAAACTGAGTTTCTTAAATCTCCAGCTACCAGGCATGGTTCCAGATTTTAGTTTTCTGTGGCCTTTTACTTGCACCAAGCTTTTACAGGATTTCACCTGATTATGCACAGAATTGCAAGAAATGCAGAAAGCCAAAGTCCACATGGAGAAGTTACCATTTACCGTGCTGTAAAAAGTTATTGTGGCCACCAGGTTTACCCTGAAGCCAAGCAGATCATGTAATGGGACCACAAGGTGCTGAGTTTGAACTTCCAGAGCTGGCCGAGCATGTGTGTACAGGTTGGAGGGTGCACTGCAGAGGAAAGGCTGCAAACAGAACCCGTGGGGCTGGGGAGCCACCCCAGTGGGTGGCACTTGTGCTGCTGGGGAACCCAGTTATGCCACAGGCTCCATGGCAGCACACAGCTCAGCTGGGACTGATCTCTCTAATGGAGAAAAATCTACTACATCATGAATTATCTCTTTTTCAGCACCTCTGACAATATCTGTGTCTCTGGGAAAAGGAAAAACCAGTTAACATCACCACTGCAGCAGGTATCTTGGCAAGGCAGTGCACATATTCCATCAAGGAGGGGGTATTTCAGTGTTCTCTATTCTCACCAAGCCAGAACACTGCATGCTACCCAGAAAAAAACTTTCCTAGTTAAAAACACCAAAAGTATAACCCACATTTGTTAAGGAATACATGTTCCTTGGTCACCATGGAGTCCTGCTGCAAGTCACAGACCTCAATGGGACACTAATTCCTGCAGCACCAATTCCTAGGACATTAGCAGACCAAAATCCAACAAAACAGTGGCAGGAATTTACAGCATATGACTAAACTCAGAGAAAATGGCACTCCTGACATGACCCTTCAGCAACTGCTTTCTCTGAGAGAACTGAACAGCTCCGATTGCACTCAGAGCCACAAGCCGTGTCAGCTGGCAGAGTGCCTCAAGACTAACGTTTACCAAGCAGGAGCTCAGTATGAACACTGGGAATGTCTGTGAACAATGAAGAGCATCCAGTAGCTCCTGCCATTTTTTGGTTTATATTCTCTCATGCAGCATAACTCATTTTTACATTTTTAACCTACTTGCAGATAATATTCCATTTCCCCTCAACCCAGACCTCCAGTATCTTCCTCCACATTCCTCCTCATGTCAGCAGTACATCCCAGTTTCGTGCATGATTCACATGATCACAGAAGGCTGCCAGGCACTGTGAGGGTTTGACTCCTTGCAATACATTCACGAGGGTAAATTCATTGGAGAGAACCCAGAACAGGGAACACCAGCCCTCACACTGACTTCTGCAGTCTGGAAAGACGTTTGTGCATCTCAGGTTTGGGGATGAACACATGGAAGGTTGTACACTCCACAAGAGTGAGAAGACAAACATGCTGCTTACAGAGACTTGCCATATTTGTATTTGCCAGAAGTGTATTTGCCTATACCACTTAATTTCATTCTCACTGCTGGACAAAACTATCACATGCTACAAACTCAAGGGACACACACACGGATGTCAAACGTGCAAGGTTCAGCTTGTTTTTAAGCTCTTTGTGGAGACTACAGAGGATATATTTAGAAAACAAACTTGTCTCCTAGAGTGCTGTGTCTAAGTCTCCCTCACGTGCTTGTTGACTGAGTTCCAACGATCCTGGCTTCACACTCCATTTGCTGAACTAAAATCCAGACCAGCAAAGAGGATGACAAGCTACCTCAGAGCAAGTTAACTGCACCTCTTAGGCTTTATATGTAAGAGAAAGAAGGCACTGTTTCACCTTGGGGATATGACATCCCAGTATGTTTTGTGAAGGACATACACTGGGGTAAAACACAAATCTCTGTGTGAATCTGAGGCTTGAAAGAACATCAGCCTTTCTTAACCTACTGCAAGTCAGCATACTGCTACACCATAAAGCAGCCTAAAAAGAACAGGATGACACAAAAGGGCCTGTCCAATTATGCCTGCCTCAAGTGAATTTTATTAGTCACTCAGGTCTATAAACGGTGAGGATAGCATACCTTTATATAGGCAAATGGATCTTGCTTAAGAATTACCCATGCAGGAATAATCTCCTGCCTATCACCAATCATTGATTTTCATGCTGTGTTTTGAAGTCTGACTAGAAGGTAGGTGCCTGCCAACTCTGCTTGTGTTTTCCAAGAATAAATGTTTATTGAAGGGGGGCTCCCCATTTACTGAGCTGGAATTAGTTACACCAACAGGGTATCAAATGGGTTGTTGCCTGTCACTGTTATCAAAGAGGAATTTGAAACACAAACACTAAGCAGCAGCAACTGAGCACTGAAGCTTGTCAGAGCAAGTATGACATGGAACAGCCAAAAAGTACAGACACAGAGGGCTGGAAGAGGCTCTCAGCTACAGTCCTGTCCCACGGCCTCCTCAGGGCTGCAGTGCACAACCCCTTCTGTAAAGAGATCATGCATCAGCTTAAAATAGGTTTGAGTTTCAGCCACACTTCTCACTGGAAAACGGTTCCAAAATTATGGTCATGGAAACATTGTGGGGAAACAGACTGGTTTTTAAAGTCACTTGTTGTCATTTGTATTCACTTGTTTGTGTATGAAACACAACCCTTTAGCTGAAAAAGGTTATGTTCCATCTCTATGCCTTTTCTCGCTTTCCTCCAAAATGTGCCTGAAGTTCATTTTTATGCCCTTCTTAAAACAGTAAAATGTTTGTCTTACATAACCCCTGAGATTCCATAGACTAGATATCTCATTTAAAAAAAAGAACCAAACAACAAAAACATCAGAGAAAAAGATACTGTGTGTTGATTCTTGCAGAATTCATTGAATTTGCTTCATACTTTCTTCTGATAGAATCCATAATACTTTATCACCATCATCTTATTAAAAACATGCATTTGTGCTTGGGCATCTTGAGATCACCATTCATCATCTTACCATCACCTTTTTTTCTCTCTCTCTCTCTTTTTTTAAGTTAACTTATGCAGCTGGATATAGCTTTTGTTAATTGTTCTGTGAAACTTAAACTGAACGAAGAACCCATTCAGTCTTAATTTATAAGATCACATTCACAATGTCCTCATGAAATACCATTTCAAGCTTCAAGAAAACTTGCAGTTTTGCTGATCATGTGCAAGAAGTGTTTGTTAACAAGACTACTTAGAAACCTACCCTTGCACTTTCATATTCAAGTCTATGTCCAGATGTCCATTTTAACCATGGTTACGGAACAAAAAAAGTTTATTCGTGACTTGCTAGCAGCCGCAAAGGCATGGTTACTGTGCAAATTTGAAACTGTGCTGTCGAGTCATACAGAACATGTAATTCAGCATTGTTAGAATATAATCCCAGATAACTAAATGTGAGCTAAAGGCAGAAAAACAGATGAACAGTAATCTGGGAGAACAAGGCCACCAGCACAAGAGCAGCTGCCCACATTCTGTGTGCTTAGACCATAAAACCAAGGCTGACAACACGATTTGCGAAGTGCCGAAATCACCCAAAACCACCAGTCATAATCCGAGAAGGACATTTCCTTCAGTCAAGCATTTTACCACTATTACTAGTGATAAAGCTGGTATATGAATTAAAGGTTTGAAAAAGGATGATGACAGTATGGAAATTAATGACACATTAATTTAAAACTTCCAACTGCCTTGGTGTTGTGAAGCCATCACACTGCCACATCCCAGAGAGAAGTGACACACCAGCCCACCATCCTAAGGAAAGACAGCTCCTACTCCAGGCATCTTAAAATCTATTAAGTGTTTTCATTGAGTTGCACCAAATTGTATTTGGGGCCAGTGTTTTAAATTCCAACTATTAGAAAGCACCACTGAAAGTACTAGAAATTCAACAGTGACACTGCAGCAGACAGGGATTTATCTTTCAGACTGCTGTGATCATCATTAATATTACACTTTTGTTTTGCTAATTTGGCGTTCCACCTATGAATAACTGAACTTCATGAAATTATATAGAGCAATAATAGTGCTGTTCTTACTGTATTAACAGGCACCCATGTATGTAATTCATGCAGAGTGGTTTCTGACTATATCCACACTGCACATAATGCCATTAGGCGCTGATGGGCTGGCTTGCAACCAAGCTCACCCTTCGTGGAATCCCTTCTGGATAGTAGAACAGCTGACGGGTTAGGAAACCTAGGGCAGGATGACAGCAATTCTTTAACACAGACCTTGGAACTACAGAAAAACTTAGGAGGTGCCCTTCTGACTCTCATCTCCTTCTTGGATACAGAGATTTGGTGTCATTTTATCCTTCTTGGAATAATGATTCTTGAATAGATCAGTCAGAATGCTGACTGCTAAAATTAAAACAGCTTAAATTGAATGCAGGACTGTCACACATTGTCAAGCGTGCTACAGAAAGGAAGGAGGACAGAAACAGCTTCATCACTGCCCAAGCATGAGTTTGCAGTTGCACAGGAAGGAGAAACCTGAATTTAGGACTTGACAAGCATTAAGGAGAAAGGCACATTATTTTTACACCCCTTCTCTCTTCCAATTCTTTGCTTACCATTTTATTGAGGAATCAGATCTCAACTATTTGGGACATCTGCTCTGTAATTCCTCTTTCAGAATTCTGACGTTTCCTTAAAAGTCAGATTTTTTTGCCATTTTGGCATGATGTAAAGAGTCTGAATGTAGTTAAATTACTCAGAGCACTGCAAACCTTTTGTGTTTCATTGTGTTGTGGTTTTTTCTTTAACATTGAGAAGACCATTCCATTTATGAAAGAAACAAGGAAAACCCTGCATTAAAAGTTTTAAAAGGGCTGTTATCTGGAGGAAGCCACAGCAAAGCAGTAGTAGTGACACACACTTCCTAGAACTTGCTTTTTTCTGTCCTTTTACTAACTTTCTATATAAATTCATAGAAAATTGTATTATTAACAACTTAGCCAGTATATCCTAAGTAAATACTAGATGCTTGCCATTTTTTAGTATCAGGGATTCAAGCGAAAACAAGTGGTTTTGTTTCTATCATCTTTCATTAACTTTTGGTGACAAACAGCCAAGAAAGACCATGCAGCTGAGGTAACTGCTCTCAGAAAGGGCAAGACATTCACTGCTCCAAGAGCAGCTCAGCTCTTCCCATCCACTACCAAGAATCCAGAATGTGCCCTGCTTGTCAGAAGTGATACCCTGAACCCTAATGTCCAGTGCTATAGGCTAGGCTGAAAACCAGCAAATGTTGAAACAAACTTGACTGTATTTCCTCTCACCTAAGCAAGTGACAGCTTCCTAAAATATTCTTGTTCTAGTCACTTGAGAAAACTGTGTGTTTTCAGATACCTTCTGACAGGTGCACCTGAAAAGGGTGGAAAAATACGCAGCACAAATAAAAGTTGGATCGGATATAACTATCTTCATGGAGCCTGGAAGAACTTCTGCAACAATATAGGTGAGAAAGGGGAGAAAATGCAAACTATTTTCTTCTATTCTTTATGGAAAAGACTTCATTCAATCATAAAACCATAGCTGGGAAGGGACCTCAAGAGGTCTCCAGTATAAGCTCCTGCTTGAAGTGGAACCCTCACCAGCACTAGATCTTTTGAGCAGTGGTGATGTCCAGCTGAACATCGGGAAGCTCTGAGGAATGAGAATAGACCACCTTGTTTAACAGCCTCCTCCAGTCTGCTCTGCCCTCCAAAAGGAAAAGCTTTTTTCAATTATTAATAGTGAACTTCAATACAATCTCCTCTGTCTCTCCACCTCATCTCTGCTAAACTTATCTATTATGACAGCTATTGAGCAACTGGATGACTAAAGATGGCAGACACTCTGACTGCATGCATCCATCAGAACCCACGTTTAAATAAACAAACCCACTATTTTCAAACATGGCTAATCACCACATCAATAGACTATTAATTGGATTCCTCGACATGCTTGGATGCATGTTGCAGCAGCAGGAACTGGCTTCAACAAACACTGAGCTCTACTCCATCCATATGTCTCAAAGATAAAAGAAAAATTGGAGTGCAGTCAAATGCAGTTGATTAAATAACAAAAGAAATTAAACAAAATGGACATTGAATTTGTTTCATTGTATACATTCTGTGCACACATACCCACACCCTGCCACAGTTTTGAGCATGTCAAGAGCTTATGATTCATGTAATAATTTCGTTTGGAAGGGACTTTTGGAGGTCATCCTTTCCAAACACCCACTTAAAGCAGTGCCAACTTCAAAGCTGGGTTCAACTCCGAAGCTGGATCAGATTTCTTGGGGCCTCCTTCAGTCAAGCTTGGAGTATTTTCAACAGTGGCCATTCCAAAACGCCCCTGGGGCTCTGGTATGACGCTTGACCATCTTCATGGCAAGGGAATTTTAAAAAAAATTGTTATCACTGTTTCCCACGTTGGAGCTTATATCCCCATTAGCTCTCATCATATCACCACAAACCTGCCAGCAGAGCCTGACTACTCCTGCTCTACACCCTCTGCTCCATCCCCTCCCATTGGGCAGCTGAAGAGAGCAGAGAGGCCCCATTTCCATCCATCTCATCCTAAGGCCAAATAAACCCATCTCCTCCCACCTCACCTGGCACATCTGGTGCTCCAGAATCCCCTCAAACAGCTTAGTACCAGTATATTGTGTGCCCAGACACATATCATCAGTCCATGATGATGCACTCCTTTCCTCATCAGAAGATAGAATTTTTTGCTACCTGCCTTTAGCAGGAAGGGCTACATTTAGGAGTCAGTCCAGCTCTCCAATGTTTCAGTGTGTTTAGAATCATCTACAAGCTCTCTGCTGTAAACATAAGTATGACCATTGCTAATGAAAGATGACTTCTTACAATACCTCCAAGACCATATGAACAGTGCAGGATATCAACCTGCAAATTTATCTCTCTTACACAGAAATATTACTTGACTAGCAGCCACATCCCTTCCAAATAAACTTGACTTACAATTATTTCCGATGTTTTCACATCTTGCAACCCTAGCTCAGGGAATGGCAAGCCCCTGAAGAGTGTTATTCTCGGGCACGCTGGAACAGTGTTATTCCCTGGTGTTTGTCATATTCCTCACACCTTTGGCTAGACAAAACATCTATTTATTTTTTAATCAGATTTCTACTATTTACTTTCCCTGCTCTACTGGTTGCGAGACAAACAATTCTTCTGCTGTACTTAGCAACGCTCACGCAGTGCATCACAAAATATGGGGGTTACAACTGTTACAATTTCAGAATCCCTGGCACTCTAAAAGAAAAGCAGTTCAATAGGGCTCCCACTATACAGGACTGCTACACACACTAACATTAAAACACTTTGAAAGACACTTTCCACTTCTGTTTCAACACATCACATCTATTTACATTCAGTTATTATGTTAAGTCTATGCACCAAATGAATCCCAGTTGCAACTTCCACTAAGAAATCAAGTAACTGAGCATTTTAGAGCCACAAACAATAGATTTTGCCTTTGCTTGGATATACTAAACCAGCCCTTTGTCACTGCAAAAAGAGAGGTTGACATCTGAGATATAAAATGCTCAAAAGAAGGCTGTATCAGTTAATCAAAAGTGAATGACGACTGCAACAAACTTTATCAATTCTGACATGAAAAAATGAAAGCGGGAGACCACTATCCCAGACTGGCGATTCCATTAACTCTTTGCATCAGTGTATTTTTACTTATTTTTGACTGTTCATACACTATCAAGAGCCATGTGGGAGGAGCAGCAGCATACAGAGGCCACTGTTGCCCAGCCTAGATTTTCAGGAAACTGCTTTTAGCAACTCCCCAGCCCACTGAATGTGACCATGGTAGTAGGGAAAGACCAGGTTCTGCTGCCAGCAGCAATCACAGCAGACAATCTTTTTTTCTAACACGAGAATTACTTTAATTTTGCCCATGAGAAACTAAACTATTTAGATTCTGGCACCATCACAAGAACTAAATGCAATAGGAAATATAGTGCATGTTTTTCACACAAATAGATCTTTCTTCTTGATTTCTCAAGTGCTCTTTCATTTCCATTGTATCCAGCACTTACAGATGCTTCTAGTTCCCACTCACATGCAGGTTCAAAAGCTAATTCATGGACACCAAGGGGTGAACTTTCAACACCATGTTTTTTACCATCAGATCTCTTAGTATCAATCAACAAAGCAGGTGAGCAATGACAAGCAGTTACTGGTTTCTCACTCTTACACACAAGGCATGTGACATTCTTGCCAATTTGAGAAGTAATGGTGTGGCTGGCCTACTAACCCCAGTATGGGGCAGATTCTAGAGTAACATTTGGAGGAGGATGCACTGATGGGGGTATTCAAACAGCACCAACAAAACAAAAGCACCATTCTGTGGAGACAGATAGGCGACTGGTTGCCTCTACACCGTTCCATCTTCTTTTCTCCCCACCTTTGAAGAAACGGCATTTAATGGTCAGAACTCTAAACTCCTCCCTGGAAAAGCTGAGCTATTACTACATTTAGGCTTGATAAAGCCACCTTGTTTTGCATAGCAGAAGGGGAAAGTTTAGCAGTTTGTGTTACACACAGTACGGTACAATGGGCTCTTTATGGAGGTTTGTGTGCAAGTCAGCAGGCAATGATTAGACTGACAAGGACTGAAGTCTGAGCACTGACAAGAGAAACTGTCAATGTGTAACCACCACCTGTTCTCAGAACTCTGACTTTTTCCTGGGATCTTCCAATAGTAACACGATGCAGAATTAGTCAAGTCTATCATTTGTGGAAGAGTCCTCCTTGATTGGCCATCCATCAGGGTGTACAGACAAGGGTATTTGCTGTCCTCTCTTAATGGCTAGCTCCTTGCTCTTTGGAACATGGAAAGGGCTCTGGAAAGACAGCAGAAGTGCCCATCTGCAATCTCCAGGTAATAACCTACATGCTGGAGGAGGATGTATGTGCCTTGCTTGTCTGGATCCTTGAGACAACCTGCTTTGTGTGGTGCAAGTGAAGAGGTTATTAAATCTTTCAGGTGGAGAGAAATGTTACTGAGACTAGCAGAGCAGCTAAGGCTTAACGTCTCCAAAGCTCAGTCTGGGAGCTCAGACTGAGAACCAGCTGGCTGGAGAGGGAGCTGACGAATGTGTTCAGGCTGAGCAAATCCTTTTATTCTAGTACTTAAACACCCAGGACATGGCATAAAAAAGAGCCTTTCTCACCTGCTGCATCCTCCTGGAGAAGGAATGATCAACTATCAAGAAATATGCCCTCTCAAAAGAAAAATATTAACTGTAGAAGCAGCCTAATAGCTTCACTGGAAAGTCTGGGAAATGAGGGAACCAATAGCCACAGCAATTCAACCCCCTGCACTGAGGAAATATCCACCATGACAAGTGATTCCATCTAGTTGTAAGGTCAGACACTAGAGAAAGGCTGCCCACAGGATGCAGCTAAATACAGCAACTAACATCCATTAACTGAAGAGCACAGAGCAGCAAGTCAGCAGACTCTGCAGGTGGGAGGGATGAGGAGCAGCCAGGCTGGGCCCGCTGGCCCTCCTGCAGCTCTGTGGAGAAGGGAACAGGCGTGCAGCAACAACTCCAGACAGGTAACAGTCATGGGATGGAACCTGTATGTACACAGAAATGAACAACAGCTCAAGGTGCACTACTGTTATAGTCCTCTGAATTATTTCCTATCAAGCCAGTCGTTAACTTCCTGGTTTTTCCCTGCTTCTAATGAAATTCAGTGTTTCCAACAGTATATTGCATCATACTGACTGCAAGCACACATAGTTTTCAAGAATACTACTAAAAACTGTCACTAACTCTGCATATTGCTGGGATCCTTGGCTACTCGGAGAAAGCAAATGAGCAAAACAAAAACCACCCAGCAACTCCAGCTAAGTGTGAGATAGCTCACGTGAACCATGGGTGAAGCAACCTGACTGTCATGGAGGGTCTCAGCAGTCAGGAAAGGCTGGATGAGAATGGAAGAAAACAAGGTGACAACAATGATGAAGTTTATCTTGCTTACAAAGGAAAGGAGGAGTAGAGGCAGCAGGGAAGGTGAGAACAGCCTTCAAGGATCTGGAAAAAACTGTAAGATGAAAAGGAACTTTTTTTTTTTTTTTTTTAATGTCATGCAAATGGTCAACAATTCATAGTCACAAAGCTGTTGAAAGGGCATTTAAGGTTATGTGTTTGGTATTTATACCTTGGGAGTATACCATACCCAGTATACCTGTATGGTATACTCCCAAGGTATAAATATACTGACAGATAAACACTGGAACAGCTTGCTGGAGAAATGGTGGGCTGTTCTCTCACCAGAAGTTTTTAAGGACATGCTAGACAAACATCTGTTGTAAACAGCTTAGAGCAATCCCGTCTGAGCAGAAAAAGGCGGGATGAAATTCCCTTCCACCACTATTTGCTGCAAGTAGACATCTTCTATTCCTTTTAGAAGTTCAAGAAACATAGTTTTATTTCAAATTTTGCAGAGAAGCTCAGTCCTGGCCACAGCTGTAACCTCTGGTCTACAATACACATGCAGGAGGACAGCTAAAGACAAGCAGATTCGGGTTCCTGCAGCTACAGGGTTGCCAGGTACTCCCACATCCCTTAGCTCCACTGGGATAAATATTTGGCACTGACAAATGGTAACTTCATATTACCAAGTATTCCTTTATGTAGACATATTTCACCTGCTCCAGAAGACAGGAGAGCCCCAGGCGGGACCAGGCAAGCCTGCAGAGCAACCCAAGCAGTGCCCCTTGCAGAGGGCAATCCCACACTGAGCACATGGACATGGTCTGCAGGCAGCCCACCTCCTGCTCCTCATTTAACCAGACTGAAGCCTAAACAACCTCAGATTTATACCAGATTACAGGAACGGTTTATGAATTCATAGCTCTACATCAGACCACTAATTCTATAAACTATACAGGGAAAACTCCTGAGCAGCATAAGGGATTACTGAGCTAGAGGGAAAAAATTTCTAATGCAAGGAATCCCAGTACGTCCTCCATGTATTTTAAAGAAATAAACATTTAAACATTTAAACATAAATATTTAAATTTTGGACTACTCATTTAATAATTACCTTATTTCTAAAGTTATTTATTATTTTAGCCTGAAACCAGCAATAATTTAAACCTTTCAGGTCCAGGAACTAGACTTTCTACAAGCTTACCACCATTGTTGTTTCTTAACACTCTTGTGTTCAACACAGGGGCTACTGAAAAGATCCTCCTTTTAATATATTTAGAAACAAATCTTGGCACAAACTTTGTTTAGGTGTATGCTTTGTGTCTGAAGAACATTCATAGCACAACAGGTCTCAAAGTTTTGGGGTTTTTAGTGTTTGGTTGATTTATTAGTTTAGTAATATAGCTGTTCTTCAAAGCAATCATAGAAATCTTTGTGAAAGAAAAATACTTGGAATGTCAGTTTTCTTCACTAATCTGTTTCAGACAGGACAGCAGAAAAAAAAAAACCAAAAAATCCCAAACAGCACAACAAAAGATTTGACTCTCCTAGCAGCTCCTCCCGTTTGAACCCCGGCAGCATCAGTTCCTGTTGTGTGCTGCGTAACACAGCGCTGGCCTCTGACACTGCTGCTCTGCCTGGCCCCCTGGGAAGCACTGCAAGGCTCCTGCAGACTACAGGAAAACCATCTGAAGAAGTCTTGACCAGAAGGGTTGGCCAACAACACGTGATGAACACTACCTACAGGAACTAACAATGCCCACATTATTGCTTGTTTTGAAGGTTGCTAAGGCATAATCTCAGTCTCTGCATTCATTTGGGTTTGTCCCCAGACTTGGGCACTTTGACCTGGATGAACAATTGGCAGCTTCCCACAGCAGTGAGCAGTCAAGGTTTGTTGTCATGAGCAGCTGCCAGGACATGACTCTCTCCCACTCATGCCTAAGGGTTCCCCTCTGACACTCCTGAGTCCTCTGCAAAAGGCACAGCAACATCTGGTTTTTGTGATGATGTAAAAGTAGTCATTTTCTTTGAGCAGTATTTCCATAAAGCTAACTCAGGGCCTGTTTGCTGCTTGGTGAAATTCCCAGTACAACTTGATCTACTGAATTTTTAGCACAGCAAAAATACCTGGATTGTAGAATCCCAAAGTTCTGACCTGAGACCAGAGCTTATTACTCAATCAGGAAAAGCAGATGAGCACAAGCCAGTTCTCCAAGGTGGAACTAAATCAGAATTATAACAAAGTAGGGTGGGTTTTATTTACCCACGTAACAAACTGCATAAATGGCCAACGAAGGTAGATGAAAGTCAGCATTGTCTAATTTAAGGTAACATGTTTTGTAGGGAACAATTTAAACCAACCAAACACTCTTCTGGATTCCAAATTTACTGTAACCACTCAGAAAGGCACTGGACATAGGTGCCTAACCTAGATGCTTTCAGTGAGGTGCTCTGTGTAGTTGTGGTCATCAAAGTAGAAAGAGCATAGACATAGACTTGGAAGAAGACAGAACTACATTATTGCAAAAAGGCAAGAGAATTTTTAAGGCAAAATAATCTATTACCTACATCAACTGTGACTTGCCCTTGGACAGCAGGGTTGACAAAACTCTAGAGAACTGTCCGCAAGAAAAGAGTGAGATGGGTGATCCTATTTCATACTTGCAAGAGAAACAGTAATTCAGCTGAACGTAAAAGTGATAAATTTGAAACAGTAAGTCTTTTGTTTTAATAGCCACACAACAGATAATTAACCTCTAGCCAGTGAGGTGCCCCAGAGCAGCAGCAGAAGCATGAGCCTTGGAGAATTCCCTTACAGGACAACAGCTTAGGGCAGGAATGCCATTAATCAATGACCTCACTGTACTCTATACTATAATAGATGCATATTAATATTCATAGATTTTAAGGACTGAATGGTCCACTCTATCATCCAGCCTGACCTCCATTCTGACACAGGACGTGCTTCATCCAGCTCCTCCAGCCTCTGGTTCCTGTTAGGCTTTTCTCTGCTAGGTCAAAAGGGGCTGCTTGTAAAACAGAGGCTCTAAGGAGGCTGTAATGCAAATTTTGGCTCAGCAAGATCTGGTGATAAAGTACTGAGCTGAGATCCAAGTGTCAGGAATTAAATAAACCCTACAGTTGTGTCAAATAATCCAAAAAGCAGGAAATGGGAAATGATACCTGAGCATGTGCAGTAGGTGAGGAAAGCACACTCCCAGTCCCTCTCCAGATCCCTTTCAGGGAATGGCTGCACCTTTACAAGGCCACCCACAAATGCAGTGTGGGGCTTTCCATGATGTACCTCAGCAATATTTTTATGTTACAGATGATGGGATCACACCACTTCCCATTAGGTAATGCTTTTGGAATGGCAGTATGTTCAGGCCAAACATATGTTTTTAAGCAAGTCTGGACCAAAAGTACCCAGGAAGCAAACAACATTTTTATTCTTTTTTTTTTTTTAATTATCCTCACCTCTGTGACACTGAAAGAAAAAAAGGAGGATTTGTATTCCTAATTTTAGAAGGGTTCAGCTTTTGGGTGACCCCTTCTCAGAAAAGGTTAATTCTTATGAACTGCATAGCTTAAATATGTTTCAATACAAGCATTAAGATCCACCCAAAAGGGATCCTTTCAGAAAATAAGAACCTAAAACTTAGTGGGGTTTTTTTTTTTAATCTATATAATTTCCAACAGTTTCTAACTCACTATGGGTTTTATGGAAATGAAGACCAATAATCCCTACCTTGATGCACTTTCCTTCAGACTGATACCTCTGTGACAAACTGTTAAAAAATAAAAAAGGTCAGCTTACCTGTCTAAGAATCAAGCAGTAACTGAAGCCCCTACAGTGTGCACCTGCTCCACTGCCTCTGCTCCTGTGTCCAGCCAAGGTGGAAACCACACACATCACTTTTACACCCCTTGGTCAAGAACAAAAGCAGCCACATTGTCATTTGTCAAAGCAAAGCTCCTGCCACAGCAGCAGCAACCGCACCCTCAGATATTGCTGACAGACAAGTAAGAGTAAAAAAGAATATTGCTTTAAAATGCTAGCTCCCCTCTGGCGCCTGATCCATAGGTCTGCCTGCCATTCCCTGAGCCAAAGCACGGAAAACCCCACTGGAATCTGAGAGGACACGAGTCCGCCAAAAGCTCTTTGGTGACTACAATGTACAACCAAGTTATTGCACTGCTCCACCTGTACCCCTACATAAGCCTCGTTGATGGAAAAACTAAGTTTCAATGAACTTAAATATAAAATTTGATTCAGAGGAGCCTGGAACAGATCAAGTCTGATCTTTGAAGCAGGAACTGAGTCCTGCTCATCAGGGCAGGGCAAGTCCCTCCTCTTCACTCTGCTGCCTCTGAAATGCTGAACTTTCTCTCCAGCTTATTAAACACTTTCATAAGGAAGGACTTCAGCACTTACTGCCAGTTCAGGAATATATTACCAGTATTGGAAACCCTTTTAATCAACAACAAAATTACAGATGCTCAAAAACACAGTTCAATTTAAAGGGCAACCATTTAGGTCAGAGATCTGTGGTGTGGAGATCAGTCTTGGCACTGTGGAGGGATAAAAGAGCAAACACCAGCAAGCCATAACAGTGGGGTTCCTGCAGAAACTGCAGGCTGGAGTAGCTAAGTGTTTAAATAAATATGTATGGGGTACGTGCATCATGAAATGCCCCTGGCACCTTGTGTAGAGAGGTCCTGAGTATGAAACTTGTGTCCTCCTTCAGGAGATCTCGTTAGGCTTGCTGGTTTTTCTCCTACTACTGTTACACAATGAAGGTGCTCATAAATATCGGTAAAAAAAGCTCCAGTGCTGGAGGGAGCATGACTGGAAACCCTGACAGCATTAGGAAGTCCATAAACGCCGTACTTTTTCTACCCAGAACTTTCCATCACTTTTTTCTGTTGTGGCCTGATCTCCAAGTGTTCAGTTCTCTGTTTAAGCCCCATAAAGACATTCCTAAGGCTACAAGGGAAAAAGAAGAAAAGGATCCTTGCATCTGTGAGAGACACTGGAGTTTCTTCTAAGCTGGCAGGAGTCAGCACAGACAGGCAAAATGCTGCTGCTGCTCTAAGAGAACCAGCATCAGCCTGTACTGAGGACTCACAGAACTAGAGCCTGACCAGCATAAGGACCCTCCTTCCTCTCTGGAAAGCACTGAGGCTTTAGGAAAGGGCTAGAGAGTCAGCTCTGGTCCTCCAGACAATAAAATAAAATTAAAAAATTAAAAAAAAAAAAGCCAAAAAACCCCAACAACAACAACAAACCAAACCACCAAACCTAACAAACTCTAAGATCCTGTAAAAGACTGCAAACTATTTAAGTTACATCCACCAACAGCAAAGCTGGCATTGTTTCAAGGGGAGATGACAGCAGGTAAAGTCTGTTTAATAGCAGTGCTCCTCAAGTCAGCAATCCACACTGGGTTTACCTGAGCATTATCATGAATTATCAACACTGGTGAGCTTTCTCCCACTTCAGACAAGTCTGCAGCAAATGTGGGGGCTCTGTGTATTGGTTCCAAAGAGGGCAGAAGTAGGTAGTACAGGATACATTCAGCAAAACTTTCCAGTTAAAAACCATTTACCAGTACAAACAGGGCTTTTGCAACTTTAGACTCTGGTAGCCAAAACTTCTTTTAAAAAAACAAAGAGAGTTTTAATTTGTGTGTAGCTCTAAGCTATATTGATAGCATGACACACGTCTTCAAAAATGAAAAAAATCAAAGCTGTTTTATATAGAAGGAATAGCATTCTAAATACTCTCACTTCATGTGTTGGATGTGCTTTAAAAATACACAGTGCTGCCATACTGCTTCTTCTTACAGTCACTAAAACCATTCTTTTCAGGCCGAGAATTGCTGTGCTCTGTTTCAGTACATGCCATGTTGCAGACGAGTCAAACATGCCAACACCTCCAATTTCTGCAGTTGTAGAGTGGATTTTTTAGTTCTCTTTTCTCTCATCTCCACTTGCTTCCTTCTTCCCAGCAAACACACTTTAGAACTGAGCTCTGCCACAACCCACCAGGAGACTTGTCCCAGCCCTAATCTCTGTGACATCTTTATAGCCATGTCCAGAAATGCTGGCAGCCCATACCAAGGCTCTGCAGGATGGAGAAGTCAGGGAGATGGGTCCTACTGCCATTTCCAAAGAGCCCAAGCCACCTGAAGTATTCCTGGAAACCCAAGAGCTTCTGACTCACAAGTGAGCAACAGGAACTTGTGTCAAAGAACCTGCAGTAAAAAACTTAAAAGATGTGGACCAAGGACAGATCCTCAGGCCTATCATCCAAGCTAATTCCTTTTAGCTGACTTTATCTTCACACACACACTGACTGCACAAAGCTGTAACAGAAATTGCCAGAACAAGCCCAAGCTGGACTCAGCGAGACGCAGCTGCCGCCTCCGAGTGACCTCCACCAGCCCCCCACAGAAACCACAAGGAGCAGCAAAGCTGACACCCAGGGGCTCAGAAGGGAATCAGATATTTAGCAAGATTATGCTATCTGCTAATCTGATTAGCCCCAGAGACTGCAGATAAACATAACAAAGAACAGCCGGACACCAGCTGTAAAACCCATCCAGTCAAGCAAATAACACAGCTGCCCAGAAAAGCTCAGCATCTGGGACCTGTCGCATGTAATGCTTTTAGGGAAATGACAGACTCGCTGCTCTCACGTTAGACATGGGAAAATGTGTTAATCTGTTTACCTTAAATGGATTTAACCTCAATCTGAAAAAGAGAGGACTGACTCGGATTCACACAGCCAAGACACTCGGGTAGCAAGGCAGAGTGAGCGGGAGGCAGCAATCCTCAACTCCATTTACATGGTTGGAAGGATCAGGCATGACACAGGTCAAACAAGAAACGTTAAGAGATTAAACAAACACATTTGCAATTAGGTGTAATGCTGGTTGTCTTCTGCCCCTGAAATGATAATCAGGTCCCACATCTAATCACTGTGGACACCTGAGCTTTAGGCTGATGGCGACAGTCTCCGCAACCAGTCCCTTCCCAACACAGAAAACACACACAGGGCTAGGGACTTGGGCTGGAGGTGAGGAGAGGGATTTAAAAACGAATGCTTTTACTTTTATATAAATACAATAATAGCAGAGAATTAGCAGGGAAGCTCTCATGCCCTCCTTATGGGAAATGGGCTGCTGAAAGACCAAAAGCCACCCAAATCACTCGCCACACACTGGCTGCTACTTTCACAACTGCAGAAGGAAAGGCGAGGGCATTATTTAACATGTCCACTTGATGTTTTTAAACACAGGAAAACCAAGAGCAACTTGCTCAAGGACTGCATTCATCACTGCCTGCCAATTAGAGAAACAAAACTGATCAGTCAGGAGGACACAAGTGGCACAACGACTCAGCTCAGCGCCGTGGAAACACAAGCACTCTGAAGTGTTCTGTCACAACAACGGGCATTATGGATATACAGAAGCAGATCTGAAGCTTTTCAGTCACCCTGTGGCAAAGCACTTCCCTCCCTTCCTAATTAGCAAACACCCTGCAGTAACCTCAGCCTTCCCAACAGCTCTCACTTGAACTGTTGGTTATCACCTCAGATCACTTTTTTCCCAAATTTGCTCCAAGATTCTCCAAGACTGAATTCTTACACACATTCATCTATGATGACAGAATCAGATTAGCATGAAAGAGGAAAACCTCTATTTCAGGGTGACTCAAATGAGAGCAGAAATACTGGGGCCAGATGATTCCCCCACCACTGGAAGCAGTGTCAGCTCCATGGTATTGCCACAAAATCTGGCACCAGCAGCCAGGAGAAAGCACCAGATCACCAAAGACAAGAATGCCCAAGAGGGCACCAGGAGACAGTATTTCAGAATCGTTTTGGGATGTGGGACAAGAAACAACACTTTTGAGGCCAGCTCAGGGCCATGGGTATCCCGACAGTGCTGGAGACTAACTCTGGAAAGCAGCTATCACTTCAATGCAGACTGAGAAGGAGTTGGGGTCTAGCCAAGTTCAGAATGACAGGGACACAAAAAGAGAAAACACTTCTAAAGAAATTGTCTAAAATATGCATTTTCTATTTTTATGGCAAACATGACTAGTTGCTAGTATTCAAAAGCAATTATGCAGAGGCTGATCTATAAATAATGCAAAACCCAGAAAGGAGAGATCCAAACTCATTTACAGCACACCCCATGCTGTACTGAAAAATGTTATGCCCCAGCTTTCACCATCACCATAAAACAGAAATGCAGTCAAAAAGCTGAGAAATAAGAGAAGCATCTCCCCTGCTCTCCAGCCAAAAAGGAAGACAACATCTGAACCGAGGTAAAATTTAAGGTCATTCTATTCAGTACTACTTTCATAGATATAAAGCTTTATTTCTGCATTTCCAACTCACCTGCTCTTTTCACAAACGCATCCCCAGAAATTGCAAACAAGATATCATGGAAATACATCACCCCTCACCTTGCTGCAATGTGCTCTGAGTAGATCCATACAGAAGATCAGAGCATCAACAAATGTGTGACCCAAATTTCTTAAATGAACTAAGTCTCTTGCACAACGCAGTGAATAATTTAACTTGGAAGGGACATGTGCAGATTAGCTAATCTAACCTCCTGCTCAGAGAAATACTAACTTTAAAGCAGTGTTTAAAGTTTAAAAAAAAAGGTATCTCAGGACCTCGCCCTGCTAAACTCTGAATATCTCCACAAATGAAGACTCCCAAGCCTCTCTTGTTCCTTGTTCCAACTGAGAACCACTCTCACCATGAAAAAGTTTCCCCGTGTATTTTTCATCTGGCTGCAAACTGTGATTTTTTGACTCTTGTTTTTCAGTATGCACCTCTAGAATCAGAAGCATTTCAATTTCCCCCCTCAAAAACATTTACTTCTTGATTGTAACTACTGAATTTCAAAAGAGTTCTTTAATTTTTTTTTAAATTTATTCATCTAATATCCTTACAGCAACAATACCTTCCCACACATCCTCTCTGCACAACCAAATTTATGCCATTTACATCGAAAACTAAGGATTTTTTCTCTACTTATAGCTCAGTTAGCTTTGTTATAATGCAGTTTATAAAATTACATTTAATGGAGAAGGGAGCAGGTAATTTGTTTATTTCTGAACTGTGATGGCTAATGGATGGGGTGGGAATAATGACAGAATATATATTATGCTATGTTATGGTCGAACAATACAAGGAGAGAATGCATGACCTGGTAATTTTTACCTTTCATTAAGTGGTCTATTGAGCTGCTTTTCCTCCATATCAGCTTTTAAGGCAGAAAAAAAAAACACTGCAAAAATAACATATTACTTCAAATCACAAGATTACTCTTAATTAAAGTAAAAATTACTCATCTGTTTCTTAAATTCATTAGCAATAGCTGATAACATACCTAAAAATAAGGAAATCAGCATAAGGAGACTAGCTGTAACTATCCTTGTTAACTACCTTCCTCCATACATGCTGAGGCACTTTAGTTCCCATGTCTGGAAGGACAAAGTCTGTGTCACTCTGAACATCCTTGCCAAGTCCTTCCTCCTCCCAGCAAGACAAAGGCAGAGAGGGAAGCAGAATCCAAAGCTGTCTGCACATCTAGATGGAGCAGTGTCACCTAAGCTACATCTGCTTTCATCTTTGTGGCTTTTCCGAGAAGAAAACGGGTCTGTACAAGGACAGACCACTTGAACTGACAGTCCTGGTTTTCATCTACTTTCTTCAAGGAAGAAAACAGATGGGCTACCAATGGGTTTATCTGTGTTTGATACAAGGAGCTGTATGCACCATGGGCATGTGCCTTGAGCCCTGCATGGGAAAGGGCAATGAGGGAAGAAGTTCCCAAGGGTACCCCACCATGCAAAGGGGAATCCCAACCAAAACAGAACAGCTTCTGAGATTGATGGGTCCAACCAGGTTTTTGGAAAGTTACCAGTGTGTAAAAAACCACAGGAAACAAACAGGATTGCAGGTTATGTTAAAACCCAAGCTATATGGCATGCCAGTAGTCTCCAGGGCAAAGTAACACATGATGGAAATATGGAGATAAGGGAGCAAAGTGAAGGAAATTAGATTAGGCCCCCAGCATAACAGTGGAACATTTTCATTTCCTGTAGGGAAAATGGCTGATATTGGTCAACATCACCTGATAAAGGGCTGGCTGTCATGGGTTTCAAGAGAAGTTTGATCTACATCTCACATCCCATTAATAAAGACAATAAATTACTCTCCCTTTTCATGACACAATGTGCAGAAATAAAGCTCACAAGTTCAAATGAGACAGAGCTTCTTGATGAGTGAGAGTGCTAAAACATCAGCAGTACATCAAAACCACTCAAGTTCACATGCTACAACTCCAAAAGATCAAAAATTACTACCACTGAAAGGACATGCATTCAGTTTTGCAGAAATCGCCAAAAGAGAGAATTTCTTCCCTAAGAAGCTCCCTTGTATTCAAGTTCCTTCTATCTCTGCCAAATATGCTCATATGGCAACTGAGAAAACATTTGTGGCATTTGATTCTCAAAGTCCATATGTATAAAGAAAAGTTTTCCAAGAAAGTGCTTAGATAAAAGTCCTTTCCTGTGGTTTAAGCAGGAACACCACTAGTCAAAGTAAAAACATGGAGCTGGCTGATGTGCAAAGAACCAGCACTTTGAAGCACTGCAGAGGTCACATTGTGGCAGAGAAATCCTGCTTCATAAAGCTTTGATGTAGAGCAGCTCACAGAAATATCTTCGTTATTTCACTGAAGTACATTGTTTCTAAAGCCTCTTTCTTTCTCAGTGTAAAATAAGCTGTTATTGTTCTTTAATATTAAAAAAGAGCATTAGTTTCTCTGTCAGCATTTCAGGCAAATGTGCAACAGGCAATAAAGAAGGTCCTAGGAGGGTCTAAACTGAGTTTGTGTTCAATAGTACCTCATTGACTTCCAAACAAACACCCCCAGTCAAAACCAGCATAAGTTCAGCTCCAAGTCACACCTTCCACAGCAGCAGCACCAGGCTGGAGTAAGAAACCCAGCACTCAGAGATCAGGCAGTGATGTGGAAGGACAGCAGCTCACCTTTCCACTTCACAACTTTTGCTTTGGACTAAAAAGGCTTATCTTTATAGCATAAATAGTGCAATTTATGCGTACAGAAACACACACTGGAGTGGTTTTTTACATGGTGTCTCTAGTGAAGGTTAAACACTGGCATGAAAATCTTGTTTTGGTTTTAAAACACTGTGGAGATCTCCATAAAACAGTTTCTGAAGAAAGCCACTGCAGTGGTTTGAATATCCTGAATGCTCAGAGTCAAGAAGGAAGAACATCTGCACGCATTTTTATGGTCCACTCAAACCTTAAGTGCTTCCAAACACACAACAGCTACAGCAATACTTTCCAATTTAAAAGACAGAAGCCTATAAACAGCCCACATCATGAACTCCTCAATTTATCTAAAATTTCCTCCACTTATATTTACCTTATCCAGTTCCAATAACAAACCCTTCAGTTTCCCAGTCTCTTCCACCCTCCTTGAGAGCAAGAGTAGTCAAAGAGCTAAAACCCTACAAAAACCTGGAATAATCAATTGAAACAAGTGAATCTGTCCTAATCCCAACTGGTTGCCAATACAGAGCCCCCAGACACCACCTGCCCAAACCAGCCAGATTCCACCCCGCTCCCTTATACTCTTCGGGCTCATTCTTGATTTTGTTTCTTTTCACTGAATTTGTACAGCTGCAAATGCACTCCTATAATGTGATGGCTGAAATAAGATCAGGAGAGTTTTCCTGAAACATGAAGGAAGTTGGTGGGGGCACAGGACCTGCACCAGCTGCCCATCAATATTCAGTACATGCAGCTGCTCCCAGTGGCATCCTTGGAATTCAGCTTGGCTGGGGAAAAAACAACTGTCACTGCTATTTTTTATGAAATTTCACCTAAGTGCTGTAACATGCCTGTGTAGTTCTGCCCAAATTCTTACATGTGTTTTAAACACTTCAGTGAAACAGTTAAAGCTCAATGTTTATATTGCAGGAGTGCCTTCTTTGTACCTTTCCCTTTGTTGCCATCTGTCAGACTTCCTCACTGAAGCTTCTCACAAGGAAAACATCAGTAATGGTAAAACAGCAGGAATTTCAACAGCCAGCTACCTCCTCCTCCAGCCCCTAAAAGGTCTGAGGTTTGTGTCTGTGAAATTTTAATAGGGGTCCCTTTTTGCTCCAGCACAGCCACATAGACTGAGCACAGCATCAGCCACAACCAAATGGTGCCAGTACTTCAATACCCCACCTTGCACTTTTTCCCTCTAACCAGTCTAAAAAGCCTCTTCCATTTTCCACTTCCTTCCAATCACCTACCCAGAACACCCATGGCTGAAGCAAGAACATGCAATCCAGTGCTATGAGTCCAGCTAGTCAAGCAGAATGCCCTACATCATATGGGATTTGTTCCACCCTGTTCCCACAAACATTAGCAGACTCACAAACTCCTCTGACTACTCATAAATGTGCTTAGGAGAAAATAAAGGATTTAAGAACATGTGTTACCTCAGATTCTTCTCTGATTCAGTATCAGTGAACGGCCCCTGCCACCCTCTCCATGTTTTGGAGCCAGTCCTGCAGACCAGGCTCATACACCATTTCAGCACACTCCACCACAGCTCTCTTTTCCTCTCTTTTCTTTCTTTTTTTAAATGGAGAGACTCTGAGTAGGACTGCTTGTGTTACAACTTTTCTGAAGTGCTAAGCACTTCACTTGAGCTATGAGTCATCAACTGTGACAGCAGCAGAAACATCTTGTCATAAGCAATGAGGAAACTTCAAATTAAGTATCCCACCAAATAATTTATGAAGATTGCTTATCCACAGTCAAGAGGGTTTGCTTATTAATTTATCATTTGATAATTATTACAGAGACAAAAATGTAACTACCCAAAGAACCTCCAAAATGTTAAATGACAAGAAGCAAAAGGGGAGGAGGGAAGTGAAGACAGGAGATGAGCATCTCTCAAGCACTTCTCAGGGCTCTAAAATGCAAATCTTTCTCACATACCTGTAAGGTGATCCATCTGCAAACATGTTGAGAAAAGGTATTTAAGTTTCCCCAAGCAAATGCAGTTTTTCCCTCCTACTCACCCTTTTTGCAGCTTTAAAACTTGATACTCACAGCCTAGTCTCAAACTCTCCATAATTTTAATCAAGTCTCAGGACAGAATGCAGCTCTTCACTGTTCTTCCAAGGGATTTGTAATACACACCTCAGTGCTAAGATTCTCACAGTGGCAAGCACTGGAGACAATCTGGAGCTCTTTGTAATCCAAAAACTGATGGCAGTTTTGTCCTGCTAGTAAATGCTCTCATGGTCTAAGAGGAATAGCAATATCTTCAGCATTTAGGTTACATTTCATTACTTTTTTAAAAAATTTACTGCTCTTTGAAAATTACAGGCAGGTCCATGCCTTCTGAAATTCAAACCTCTGAGACATCAAAAACTGCTTTAACTATGAGACTTTTCCCTCCCAGACACCCAGCACACTCCTTCCAGCTTCTTCAGCAAGAAAAACTGGCAATTCAGAGTACCTGTGTCCTTGCCTGCACACAGACCATTCTCTGCCAAAGCCCTTCTGTCTCAAGCACTGAATTAAATAGGTATTACACACAAAAGGGAGCTGCTATCACATACTTATTGTTCTCAGATTGTTCAAAAAATACAATTAAGCTTAAAATGTGTTGGCTTCCTTGATTTCACTGCAGCCAGCTTACACACATACCCAGACAATGCATTCTACATAATTAAAAATAACTTTCTACACTCATATCTTGCTGCCTCTAGCTATAGTCCAAAAACAGATGTTGATGTGCTGACTATTTCAGACCTAATAAAAGTATCCCTCTGGTTTCTGAGCCCTTTCACCTGCTTTCAAACCTCCACAAAGAACGGATGTCTTGCTACTGCTGGTTTTGCCCTCATCACCTTCTGGACAAACAAAACAAAACGTCCCACCCATGTATGGTCCTGGAACTTGAATCCCTGTAAAAAACATTGTGTCTTGAGAGAAATTTTGTTATTCACTATTTAAAAGATACAATTTCCTTTTCTAGTAACACCTCCATGTGCAGCAGGTGCTAAAAGGCAGCAGAATGAATTATTTTAGGTATGTGGATGTGCATGCACACTGACCTTCTGGTACACAGCCTAATGAAGATCAGAAACCATCAAGCACATGGATACAAAGAACCTAAATTCTCATATGTATGCTTAGTAAAGTATTCAAGTGACTTTAAAGACCTCTGTCAATACAGAAAAGAACTAAATTAAAATTCCGAGCCTTCAAATCTATTAAGCATTTCCAAACACAGGAGGACCAGTACCAAGATTTGTTCAGCTGCCCTCACTGCGTTGTTCTCAGGGACGGAGTGTGGACTCAATCAGTCAGCATGCAGTGACTCAGCTCCATTCCATCAGCTCAGCAATTTAACAGCCAGTAAATCTAACCTGTGTTTTCAATCTCACTTGTAAAAACACTGCTTTAGCTTGGTGAAGGTTAATGAGATACATTTCTGAGGGGCACCAGCACCGAATGGATCCTTCCCCAAATGATGCTTCCCCAAAATCCGCCTCTGCACTTTGGTCCTGGACATGGAAGAGCCAGGAGAGCATCATGCAGCTCCTGGGATGTACCAGCAGTGGTAGGGATATCCTGGGCAAGCTCTGGCTTCTGCACTCGGGCCATGAACCAGCCAAGGTGGTGAAAGCCCCGTCCTCACCATGGTGGCCCGTGGTCCCAGACAGAGCTGCCAGCAATGCACAGTGTGTTCCAGCAAGGGCTGTCCTGTATGACAGAGCTCGGCAGAGGGGAGCGGTGAACACACAGCCAGGGTGTTCAAATGGGATTCATTAATCAGGCTCCAACTGCTCCACTTCACTAGATGGAAGCTCTTTATAGACACTGCCTCATTTATTTATTTTTTGAATGCCCAGATTAGTTTAGTGTGAAGCTGTGGAGAGATACAATTTATCTGAGCAGATGATCTATAGGTCACTGAATGAACACGAAACAGGGTCTTGCTGTCCACAGAAGAAACACACTGTGCACCCTTCCATGACTGCAGCAGAGGAAAGGTGAATCCTTTCTTTCTAAAATTTAGCCCCCAGCAGTCTGGAGGTCAAAGAACTGCCACTTGGTCCAACATGCTCAGCCCTGACAGAGGACAGAGCTGCAGTCTCTGCCTATGAAAAACACGGCCCTCAAATCAGAGGGAAATCAGCAAGTGATAACTAACCTGGCATTCTGCTGGGGACAGGCTTTTTCTCACACAAACAGCCTTTTCTGCTCACATCTGTGAATATATGCATATTTAAAAAATAAATTATCTTTCATTCAGATTAGTTACTAGAATATCTCTTTCTCTGCTGAAGCAGATTTGTTCCTTCGGTTGTATCTACTGCTATTCTGGGACTTGGTATTGTTTTCCCACTATTGCTGCAGAAAATGTTCAGCAGCTAATTGCACAGTCAAGTCCTTTCACATAATTTTCACTTTGACAAGAGTAATTAAAAAGCTAGACAGCTCGAGAACCAATTGATTAGGTCTGGAAGCAAAGCTCTGTTTAGGCAATCCCGAGATGCACGTGTACAGAACAGCAAGCGTTCGCAAAACACAACTGGGAGTGTGTTCCTCAGTGCTGATGGTTTACTGTGATTCCTGCAACATCTCGTTTTTGCCCAATTTGTATGAAGTGTTATATACACATGTGCTGCACATAGATCATGCTTTCTCAAGAGTCAGGAAAATAAGCCTTACAGGACAAGTTACAGAGTATTTTCCTTCCATCATCTCTATCTGCAATCACCAAATAGCCAAAGTTTGCAAATGGACTAAAATACCTCCCATCACAGGAATGAACTACACAAGGCTACTTTATCACTAAATTTCATTTGCTTGCCTTAAAATTGCTCTATAACAAGACTCCTAATATCATTACATTTCACACTATATAATTGAAATTAAAAAGTAAAGGGCTCCAAAATTACTACATATGCACCAAAATGATGAGCTTATAAACAGTAATGAAATGTAAACTCTTGGAAGCCTGAGGTTACACAAAAACTTAAGAGATGCTCCCCATAACTTTTATAATAAAGCTAATAGTTCTATTATTGAAAGAGAAGTTGAAAGGGTTAGCTTTAACCCACTTCCTTCTCAGTGAAGTTTGGTCAGTTAGAGACTATATATTTGAAAAATTGTCATGAAATGTGCAAGGTTTAAAACTAATGGGAACTTGGAGCAGCAATAATGAGAAATTCCCTCTATGCATACAGAGAGTAATCAAACACCTGGCTCCTCCTATGCCACCTGATGACCAAGAAAGTGCTGGTGCTCCTCAAAGCCAACAGCTCTGGCCTCTGTGCGAGTATGGGGCATTTGACACAGGTTAGGGAATAGCTTCATGGCACAGGCCACCAAGACACATGAATAGATCTTTGAATAAAGCTACAGCAGCATCTAAAAGAGAGCTGGGTGCACATGTGCCTGCCTGCAGAGGGGTTTCAAACAATGGAAATCCAGTGCCAGCAGATGGGCCTTGGGTCACACTCCCTGCAGCACCACTGCACACCATCACTCCAGGCACAGCAATACCTCCAGAACACAAAACACAAACCCGAAACCTCTTTCTTTGATACAGAAAACCAAAGGTTGACCTTAATTTTCCAGCACAAGTAAAATATCAAATCTTTTCAGGGAAGTTAAAGACATAAAGAGAATTGTGTCATTACGTAAGTAGATAAGCTGAAAGAAGCCATAGAAGGTTCCACACATTCACAAATGTGATAATTCAGATGACAAATGTAGCAAATTAAACCTAACATGTTAGCTAATAGAATATTTAATTATGTACTATGAACGATCACTTGCATATCTGGGAATTTAAACAATTATTTTTTGAAAGGGGGAAACGTTTCTGAGAATGAGGGGTTTTTAGCATCTGAGAGCTTTTCTACTGCATTCCCTTCCACCTTACCTTGTTTATAGCTCTATTCAGTAATAGTTTTTACTTGTTTCCTCAATGTCTTAATTTCCTGCAATAATACATCTGCCATGAATAATTAAGCAATGCATTTGCTGCTCGCTGAAAGCTGAACAAGTGCTATAAATCAGTTCTGGGACCCTCTGCCAGCACAGACACAATCAGAGATCTGCTAATGTTGGCATTTCTTTCTGCAGGTGAGTGGAATGGAGCACAGAAACACTCAAGGAGTGCCAGCAGTGCCAGGCTCCCTCGCCCTGGAACTGGCATTTTGGGAGTGCCTGTTTGCATCTTTTCCCAAGCAGCAGGACTTCAAAGACTGTTTTGATGAGGGACAGCAAACCTAAATGTTCTACATTCTTCACATTTACTCCTTTCTCACGTTCCTAAGTTGCTCTCTCTTAACTCTCTCATTCCATAGGCAGGAGGAGAGCAGAACATGTCCTGAGTGTGCATTATTCCCTTCTCAGCACCAAAATAACAGGATGGTGTTCTTTGCTCTACTTCCACCTTATTTCTCCTGCTGCTTGTGGTTCAAACCAGGACACTACCAGATGGTAGAGAAGGGCTGAATGATCATCTGTAGTGAGGTCCATTATAGCCAGTGAAGGTTTATCTTGCCAAGTCACCCTTACTCTCTGACAGCTGGGCAGGCTGCATTTCTAACTTTTTTGTATATGAAGATAGAAGATAACAAGCTACAAAAGCAACAGCAATAACACTTCCTTCAACACTTCCACTCGCATCCAAATCAAAGGAGAGGAACAGTAAAACAACTTTCCGCTACTAAGGTGAACAGGATTCACCTTTTAATTGGATGAGGTTTACAGTGCAATCACTTCAAGTGCAGCTGTGCAGCATATGAGTCTCTCCACCTTGGCAGTGCAGGTACACTAGAAAATTAATCAAAACCAGGTATCCAGCCAGGCCTAGGAAATGTCAGGGTGGCCATCAGAATTCTATGTCTTAATTTGAGAATCTCCCCAGTTTACTAGAAGGTGCAGAGACTAAAAAAAAATTTAAAGGTCAAAATGTGGAACAATTCATCACTAAATTTCCCTACAAAACAAACCATGTCATGTTCCTGGTTTTAATTCTGTTGACAACAGATTGCACATATTTTAAAAATGTAACATTTAGCAGCTGTGCTGCCAGTCTGCAGAGTTTGCATATATAGCTGTGATATTACCATACTCTATTATTCATAACAGGCAACAGACTTCATTCTTCATCTTGTGAAAAATAATTGCAGTTTGAAGTCAAAGTCTGATGGCAAAGAAACACCCAACATAATGGCCAGAGTTTCCAATATTCAGGAACTCATGTAATGGCCTGCATTTTGATTTAAATCAATTCATTAAAAAGACAAATCTCTTCTGATCTGTACTTCTTCAGCAAAAAGTACATGGCTCTTTTATGAAATCCAGGAAAGGAAAAGTCTAGGTGGGTAAATAGCTTTTTCTTATCCACAACAAACATGCAATAAATTAACCGTAATCTTTTAACATGAAGTACGAGATACTCCCATCTCATACAGCCCTGGGACCTCACTCAGACAGAAATTCATGAGTTGATGTATAGCTATTCATAGCAAGAATGACTATTGGAAGGAGAAGGTAAAAAACCTTACCCATCTTCCCTTCCACTACCATTAACTCAAAGGCATTCTATACAAATACACATTTTAATACATTTTCCCTTTCATACACATAAATAAGCATTTAAACATTGTTTTAATAAGAAGGTCTTGCAAGACCTACAGCATCCTTTGCAATTGTTTCTCAAAGCATTTTGTGCTGCCAGAAGCTGTTTCAATCCTCCCCCTCCCAAAAGAGCTGCTGGTCAGTGCTGCTCTGGACAGCAAAGCAGCATTGTTTGCCTAGAGTGGTCCACATGCACACCCTCCAACCTGCTCTGGGACTATCTGACAGTCAGTGCAGAACAGCACAGATGTTTGGTGCTGTCAGAGAGACTGGCTCTTGCACATCATGGCAGCAACCACCAGATACACACCAGAGCCCTGCCTTGGTAAGCAGAGCCCCTGCAACCATCAAAGCTCAGACACCAGCCTCTGAACAGATGTATAGGACGGTAAAGTCTTCAGGCAGAGAGCCACCTATAGATAAATACATAACATGTACTGAGAGAAAAAAAAACAAACACAGAAATACCTGCTACAATTCACAGAGCAGAGTTAACTGTATGGCTTTAGAAGATGAACCACACACTGGAACAGGCAGCTGTCCTTTAGTCATGCACAGACATGGGCAAAAGGTAGCAAATCTATAAGGCTTCATGAGAAAACTAGTGGATGTTTGCAAATCTCATAATCTCCCCTGTTTTTGCCCACCAGCACATTTAGAGCAGAACTACAAAGTCAGAGAAGGGCACTGAAGTGGACTAAGGGCCTGGAGAACACTTTCACACAAAGCTACATAGTCAGAGGAAAGACAGTGATTGTCACTTGAGAGGAGGATAAAAAAGGACAAGATAAAGATAGAAGAGTTATAAGGTGACCTAGAGAAGACAGGCTACGAGATTGCACCTTTCCTGGTTCATAAATGAAGACAAAGAAACATTCATTTAAAAAAATCACTCTGCCTATTCAGAACATATCTGAGGGAACATTTTCTGTTTGCATACAAAATTCCAGAAATACCTCCGGAAATTCAATTCCACGTCCAACAATGCTCCAAGTCTGTGAGTGTTGCTTAGTGCCTGACCTGAATTTCTCAGCTGTAATTCAAGCACATTATTTCTTCTCCTAGCAGTGGATGGGAAGGACTGGCTTCCCCCCAGCTAATCCTTCCATTCTGGCGGTGGGATGCTCAAGATGAGATGTTTCAACAGAGGCCTTACCCGTGTGAGCAGAGCAGAAAGACTATCAAATGTGTCCTCAGGATGGTACTCCTCATTTTTGCCTATCACTGTGATGTCTGTCCCCTTTAAAGAAGCACTGCTTTCTCGACTCCTGTATGGCTTATGATCCATTAGCACTGCAAGACCTTTTCTGTATACCAGCTGTCTAGGCAGTTGTCTTTCATTCTGTATTTATGTAGCTGATTACTCCTATTTTCAAACATCTATCCACATTTTTCCTTATTGACATGCATCCTCTCAGACAGTTTCGCCAATTTGTAAAGATCATTTTGAATTCTAATGGTGTCCTCCAACATGCTTGCCTCTCTTCCCAGCTTGTTGTTGCCTGCAAATTTAATAAGCATGTTCTCTATTCTATCAGAGAGATCATTACTGCAAATGCTGAATGCTACCAAACTGCCAAATACCCACCCTATGAGCAGATGTTTCACAGGAAAAAGTCTCATGAGGGAGCACTGAAAGCTTTACTAAAGATAAATGACATCTACTGCTTCTCCATTCACAAAGCCTGTTAGCCTGTCATTAAAGGAAATTAGATGGATCTGACCTTGACAAACATACACTGGATATTATTCCTTTGCCCATGTGGATAAAACAATATTTAGAGTTGTTGCAATTAATAAAGCTCTACAGAGGAGTAATACAAGTTCAGTTTCTGAGAACAGCTTCTAATTTTACGTGGGAAAAGGGAACTAATGTGGGTGGGGAGAAAAAGCAAGAGTATGAGATGATCTTTACTGTACCTCCTTAAAACATCTAGCATTTCTTGACCATCATTGGAGGCCTGTGCTGGGATAATTTTGGTATAAATGGACCTAGAGTTTGACACCATACAGCAATTATTGTAACACAAAATAATTCTGCAATTTAATATAAACTCCCAAAACACCACAAGGCATACTGCATGTAGCTCTTTATATATTAAGTAGGGTTTCTTAAATTCCACAAAATTACACAGGAAGCTCTTCTCACACACAACACTACAGATTACAGACAATACCAGAATTTTTGAGCTAAATTTGCCTCCAAAAAACCCTTTATCTGCAACAGAAGGCTGAGTGTCTAATGGAAAAGACATTGAGCACTGCATAGACGCTGACTGAACAATATGGGGATTTTGTCTTAATGTGCAAAAAACCCCCAAATCATACTGTGCTCTTAAAATAGGGCACACAACTCTACAGACAGTGGTGTATTTTAGCATTTCAGGGAAAAAAAAGAAAACCAACAAAATTTTGGCAGTTAAATATGTTAAATGTTCCATGCATTTACTAAGACATAATAAAGGTTCGACAGGCATTGCCAAGAAAGACAAGACCAATCCCCTGTGGCCTGCAGTACAACCAGAGAGCAACAAAAAACACTCTCTATTTCCACAACTGCCTCAAGAAACAGACAAATGCACTAGAAGAGGAACTTCATGGTGTCGGTGCGAATTAATTCTCTCTGCCCACGTTCCAGGCTGGGCACTGGAGGACTGCAGGACGCCTCTCCTGTGCACCTCTGGCTCTTGGGAACCAGAGCTCACAGCAGCTCTGGCTACACGCACAGAATGAATAAACTGGCAATTTAGTTACACACGAGCTCACACAGCATCCTTTACACAGTGATCCAGCGTGAAATTCCCTTTATATTATTCAGCAGCCTGTTTTTCTATGGGTCACTCCTTCCACAAATCAGGGTCTGTTCTCTCTGGACATTACTACAGATGCGCTTTGGTGGTCAAATGTTTCCAGAGACATTTTAGACTAGAGATCTATAAATATCACCACAGTCAGCTTTAAGGGTAGAAAAGTATTTTTCCATTCTCTTTGTTTTTAAGAGCATTCAAAGACAACTTTTGCAGAAAGAACCAAAAACAAATGTCCAACTTATAAAATACAGTCCCTCAACTTTAACTTTGCCTGAAGACCAAGCAGGGCACATTTCAGCCATAAAAAAACTCATAAAAAGCTTAAAAGAACAGGTTGTAACTAAGGAACTTCATGTTAACCCCTGCTAAACTGTGTGCAATGGAGCATAAAAAAGGATATTAGAAGTTATATACAGCAAGTATAAATGACAAGTCAACAACCAGGACCATTACCTGTTAAATCAAACAAGAGTAAAGGGAGCCTTTCTAGCTCTTGAACCACCCTCATCCTTCACCTGAGAGCCACAATAAACTCTGTACTCAGCATGCCAAGACTGAGAACACTGTGTCAGGACCAGGCATCCCTGTCTTTTCAATAGGAATATGAAAGTATTTGTTTATGAGACAAGTTTGCTTCTCTAAGGGTTTTCCTGTGTCCCAGAAAACATGAAAGCTTCTGTTTGATCCTAAATAGGATTAAAACACATATTCATCATCATCAGATCAGTATTTTAACCATTTTCAGCATATAACAAGAATCTCACTACTCATCATTCTGTTCTTTCAACGAATCTTCCCCTCTCATAAATTAAACACTCTCTATGTACAATACACTGTAGCTGCCTCACTTCCAAAATGTCTTTTTTCCCCAAATGCAGGGATTGAAACCCTTTCTGAAATCAGTGCATGGTGACTCCCGCATTTACCTCAAAAGACAGAATTTCAGTTTCAAGTTTGAAACCCAAGGCAATGCCCTGTCTTAGGAACAATGCCGAAGTGAGAGCTTTGCAGCACACTGTCTTCCACTCACACAAGTCCCCAGCTTTTGACAAAGTTGGAAAGGAACAGCCCCACGTGCCACGCACAGCTGTGCTAATGCTGAGGCTCAAAATGGCTATTACAAGTGGAGTTTTTCAGGAGCAAAATCCCTACATGTGTAAAGCTTCTGAGTATTTCCTGGCCTCTTTAAAACCTCTTTTCAAAACATCCTTTAACAGAAGTAATACAACAGTTGAAGTGTATTTGGCTAAAAATAAACACAAAGAAAATACATAGGTGTTCTGCATCCTTAAAACAAAGAGCAGAGGCTCAACAGTTACTGTCTTCTCCCTGTGTGACAATTAACTGCCAAGGGCTTATATCACTCACCTTTCAGGTAAGCCAACAAAGTTAGCATATGTAGACAGAGTTTGTAAAAACATTTAAAAACAATTTGCAAGAAAAGCAGCAAAAGCAAGCAAGAATTCTGAGTGATTCCTTTTAAATCTGCAGTATTTACCAGTGCTAACAGTAGACTGATGATGGTCCTTCCCATGAGATCCCAGTTACTTCCAGAGAATCCACTATCAGCTCAAGTAGAATAACCTCATGTAGCAAAGACAAACTAACTCCAAATCTCTACCTGACATGATGACTTTATTCTAAGTACCAGCTCAGAACAGTCACCCTTGGTGCAATGAATGTCTGTTGGAAAATTGTGGCATTTCCATTTATTTTAAGATTTGACCAGGTGCTACCTATACATCTCAATCCAATCTTACAAAATACAAATTTCCTGGAAAAGATTTCATGGAAATTCTATTATTAATTACTGGGGGGGGGGGGGGGACACACAATGAGTAACATAAACAATGAAGGGCCATCTGAAAATCACAGCAGGACTGCAAAGTCATTCCAGCCTGTACTACATGAAATGAAATAAATTCTATAATTATTTCTTTCTAATACCATGTCAATGCCTCTTATTGTGAAGCCTTAATGTTATGATGCAAGAGAGAAAGACAAAACTAAACACACATTCAAAGCTCTAGCATTGCAGGCTACAATTCATATACAAATGTAAAGCCATCACCCACTATAAAAAGTGCTTTAATTCAGTGATCGTATGTCAGTAAAGTGTGCAAGGCAAAAGACATTTCTATGAGTCAGAAGTTTCAGTATGCACCCTACAGTGTTTTCACACCAACAAAATAAAAGAGATTTGTCTCTGGCACAGACAAAGCACTGATTCTCACAAGGGACTAAACAGAGCATTCAATTAAGAGTACACCACTGCTTTTCAGCTCCTGATACATAAAGATAGACAACTTACCAGAGAAAAAGCACCCATGAACAGATGCTTTTTTTTCCCCACTCCTTTTCAAACCATGTTCAACATCAAAAAAGACTGACTAACATTTTGAGCAAACAAATTTCATACTCTTGGTTGTTCACAAAAATGAGCTTGATCATCTTATATTACAGTATCATTCTGAAGCACCAGTATAATGAAGAGATAATCAAAGAAACAAAAAAAGCATTCCTATTACCACATCATTGCTTTTTACAACTACTAAGCTAAAACACTGAAAGCTCCAGCAGATCTTACACTTTTTCCCTTCCTGACATCAGTAGTAGTTATAGCCAGGAGCATCACGACAAACCATATTATTTTATCGGTTTTCTGGCACTCCTTTCCATCTGCAAAGGATGTTATCATCACAACTACAGGGTATTTTAAATATCTCCTTAAAATACACATAGCAGCCTCTGCAAATAGCCACAACTGATTAACATCTGTGAATGAATGCAACTAACTTCAATTAGATTTGGAAAGGAAATGGTAAGCTTTACCAAAGCTGGTAGTCAGCTACAAGCAGAAAGGAAAAATTACCTTTAAAGAATTACTCAGATGACTTAATGAGCTGGGACCCAGCGAAACACATTTTAATGTACCTAGGGGCAGATATTCATGAGCAAAAAGCCAAGTCCCACTCATGAAATAGAAGTCTGCATCCTGGGAATCAGAGGTCCAGAAAGGAATTCAGAGGTCACAGTGGAGGACCACATTCCCAGCTGAATACTGTGAGTAAAAAAGATAAAGTGCCATTGTACTGTTAGAAAATGCAGCCACTTGTTTTGGTCCTGGTCCCTTGACTTTAAAAAAACATATTGGAAAGTCTAGAGGATTAGTGAAGAACAATAAAAATTTTATCTGGTCAGAAAAAACCAAGATGAGTCCATTCTTCTACAATAAAAAGGACAAACTTTCAGGTTCTCTAACTCTTCCACTTCAACTTGCTTCTCCAGGAGATTGCATTAAACAGCAGGAGTCTCCAGTCTCACTGACAGATGTTCTAATATCCAGTGTCTAAACCCTAAAAATGCATAAAGGTAGTTTGAAATAATTACACATTTGGAGAACTAATGATTACTTGCCATTTTTACAGATCATATAGGAGATGGGTAAATTCTCTATCATTTAGTTTTCAAATCATGATTTGACAGCCTCCCAAAAGCTACGTGCTAGCTCATCCACAGCTGTAAAAGTAGACGCAGAAATTACTTTTGAAATTATACAGCCTGTGCTACACAGGTCAGAGTAAAAAACTACACTGATCTGATTTCTGGCCTTAAAATCTATGACTCTACACTGAAGATAAAATTGTAAGCAGGTAGTTCTATTGGTTTTCTGTATCACCAAGCCAATAAGCACACGCTCTCTCAAAGAACAAGTATTAAATATATCATCCTCTCAACATTTGTCACCATGTTGGATAACTGACACGGATACTTAATCACAGGAAGTCCCTTGTGAAGGCAGGAGAGGAACTCTGGCTGTGCAGCCGAGTTCGAATGGTGCAAAGGGCAAGTGGGGATACTCAGCCCTGCACAGCAGCAGTGAGGGGACAACAAGCCATGGAGCAGAGGCGACAGTCAGAGCCTACACCTTGGTCTCCCATGCAAACCACTGCCCCCCAGATGTCCCTGCAGACTGACCACATTCTCAGAGCTGCCTGAGAGCAAAACCCAGAGTAAGCTTGGCTGCAGTTACTACAGCACCTCTCTGGGTTCAGGAGCCACCATTCACCGAGGGCTCCAAGAAGACAACAGGAAAAGATCACGATATATTTATTCTGCTTTTACATCCTCCATAAGTCTTCATACTGACCACTACTGGATGAGGGATTTGGGTCTAAGCAGACCTTTGACCTGTCAGCTGACACTGACTGATGAATGCTGGTGGCTTTAACAATACATAAAAAAGACAAATCATCATGCTGTGATTTGTTGTGGGTAGCAACTCAAACAAAATTCATGTCCTCTGCAAGTGCTAGAGCTAAAAGGACTACAAATGCAGAAAAAAAAACCTGTTGTCTACTCTGTACATGATGTTTGTCCTCACAGCATTCTTTCTACCTTGATGTCTGCAACATTTAGCTAGGAGCAGGTAGCATTTAGCTATTTTACACAAAAGTGTAGAATCCATTCCTACCTAAATATATATATTTATACATATGATTAATAAGGACACCAAAAATAAACACTGCACAATAACTGTGGTTAATATTTCAACCCATCCCTTAATGACACCACCTCAATGCCTCAGGTACAGGGGTTTTCCTAAACAGTATTTTCCATGTTCTTTCTGCTGATGGGATATGTCAAGCTAGTCAAGGTAGAATTGCAGAAAATTAGTATTTACCTGTGCTGCAATACCTGGATCCAATCGCATCAATTACACATAATCACTAGATGCAGTGCATGGGGACAGGCATGCAAACAGGAGGAAACAGAAACTGATGCAAGGCAGCAGTGGAGAAATCTCATGTCCAGCTTTTGGAATGGGATCCTGCTGTCCAGCTCTGCAAAGTGGCCATTTTCCAGGCTTGCACAACAGCAAGTCTATCTTACAGCATGGCCTAGAGCAGCTGTATTTGGGGTTGAACTGTTGTTGAGGCATCATTCAGGTTATGAAGCAGAGCTGAATCAGGGAGTCAAAACGAGCCAAGCTGGTCGTGGGAGCACAAAACAGTAAGGGCAGACAGCAGAGTTAGGGGACAAGGACAAACTAGTGCCTTAACAAATGTTCCCTCCAGTGCTCTTCCACCCAAAACCTCCATATAGCACTTCAGGTACGATGCAAAATCCCTGGCAAAACAGAGCTCACCTAAAACTAGAAACGTCATCTTACTATTCTTACACTCTGGGACATCACCATATCTAGAAAAGCCATCTTAGTACTCTTTATTTTCCCAACCTTCACAAGCATCAAAATCTTAGCTTTTTATTTTCTTTTTTTAATGTGTTTCCTCAATTCAGTTAGCATCCAATAAGCACTGATTGGGAAAAAAAAAAAAACAAACAAACAAACCCCAAAACCCAAATAAACAACCACACCAAAAAAACCCACCATGTACAAGATGCACATCTTTCAGATATAAAGTAACTCTTCATTTCAGGGGCAGGGCAGCCTTGAGACACTTCAGACTCGGGGTCCCTGCTGGCCAGGGGTGGTGGGAGCCAAAGCTCTGCCTTGACCACACCAGCTCACTGAGGCACGTTTCATCTACCCCCTCAAATAAAAGCCAAGTTTGCTCTACCCCTAGAAATCAAAAGGTGCAAATTGTTTGTTTACCAGGTATCAATTTACAGGTAGTTGGCCTAATTCTCCCTTAGTTCTTTCCTTCTACAAGGTCACTTTTGAAGTGGTTTTATTCCTTAAGCCCTTTGAAATTCTGTGCAAGACAAACCAAAATATACTGCAGTTAGAAAAGGCATGGGTCACCTAGTCTTTTCCTTTGGCTAATGGAACCTGTTCCCAGGACTTCAAAAACAAAGTCTAATTTTTAAAAAACCAAGACAACAACAAAAGACGTTGCTGATGATTTCTCATGAGAGTATTGATTTTTCCCCATTTTCTCTGCATTTTGTTTTGAGAGGGGATTTTTTGGGTTTTTATTTTATTAGAATAAATGACACATTTTCAAAATCTAAAAAAAGCATCTTTTAGTTGACAATTGCACTGAACATTAACTGAAATCTGCAAAGCCATTTTTCCCATGCACAATCAAAAGCTGACAGAAAGGGAAGCACAGAGAGTATTAAAAAAACCCACACAAGCAAGCTGAGAGAGAATGGGTGAAACAGCCATCCTGAATCAGCTCTGAGCTGCTCTAATGGAATTAGGGTCATCCTGACAGAAACACAGTCAGATCACAGAGAAAATTTAATAATTTCTTATTGCAGTCTGTAAAAGCTGGGGAGGATTTGAAATAGCTGTCTGCCAAATTAGCACTTCTGTATCCACCGTTCGTGCGCATGTGCCCCTTCCTACTCACCTGCTCCTCCCAGCACCCCACCAGAGCAGCCAGGAAAGCACCACTCATTCCCCTCCTGCTGCCAGGGAGGCACACAGAAAGTCCCTCTTTTTCTGACACTCTGCCACTCAGTTTAACCTTTGGATGCCGCTTCAAGTCCTCATCACTGACATTCTTCACAGCTCTGGTGACCTCGATTCCAGGGGAGGCACCAGCACAGCGCGCTAATTCTGCCAGGCAATACACACTAAATCTGCTTTATCTCAGGCGTTAACATCCCGCTTTCTGACAGCTGCCTTAATTGTCAGGAAGCTACAGCAGCAACACTGAGACGTGTTACAACAATAGCAGGTGGGGAAGGTAGGGAAGACCCAGCCGTGGGTGCTCCCTGAGCACCCAGCCACGTGCCACACTGCTGCCAGGGATGCAGCACAGCCTATCTCCAGCCATCCTTTTCCTGCTCCTATAAAAAGCAATTTGGGGACTGACCCCAGAAAACCTTGCTCTCATTATCCTGTTGTTTTCAGTGGGGGAAATGCAAGAATGCTTTGCAGATACAGAGCCTGCCCGTCCCTTCACTGACTCCAAGCAGCACTGCGAAGGGGAAAAGGAAGAATCACAGTGATTTCTTGGGAACAGCCATAACCAGTGCAATAAATAAATGCTCTTTCGCTGAAGCCAACAGGATGCTACGGGGACTAAAAAACAAAGGAGTGTGCACATGGGGTGCTCCTTTCACAGCATCCTTCTCTAGCTTCTGGAAGCTCCAGTGTCCATATACTGTCATATCTTCCCCCTGCCCTTCACTACTGTCCTGAATCAGGACTCTCCAATGCCAGATTCACTACTGCATCACTTGTCTGCATCACTGATGGCAGGTCCCATAAAATGCAGGGTTTGGGGTTGACATTTTACCCCTGCAGAGGCATAGAGCATAGATCCCAGGCTCTGAGGGTCGATGGCAAGATTCAGTGGGTAAGGTGATAGAATAACTCTAAGTTGCTAAAATACATGGAGTTGCTAAAAACCACTTTCTGTCCTAGGAAACACTTGATTAATCCATCGTGGCTGTGGTGGTTAAAAGGTCGGTGCCCTCCAAAGCTGCCTTCCAGATTAGGAAAAAGCAATTCAGAGTGAGTCTCCACCAGAGAAAAAGACATACATACAGATAAACGTGCTGCTCAACACAGAAATGTTCCCCATCTTAGACACCACACAGAAACAGAGCCAATTTTGTCAAATTCAAGCATGTGGAATTATTCCACAAAATTAGCAAACCACGTCTACCACAATTTATCCTCAGGCCAAGAACTGTCCTGGGACATCTCAAGCTCCACCAGCTTCTGCACATCTGTGACGTGAGTGATGCTTCTCTCCTTTGCAGGAGCCAGTATGAAGATAATAAATTTCAAGGAATTTTTATACACGTCAGAACACTTAACAAGTACTTCTCTATGCCAGATTCCAAAATGGACTATAATGTGCAGACATAAAGTGATCTGAATAAGCACCTTTAACAGCACCAGCAGACAGCAAAGTAAGCTGAGGAAGGAGACAGCTGCTGCCTGCAGTTTAACTGGGCAGCTCAGACTCATACAGACCCATATTAATCTGCTGTACAAGTCATCCCTAATGACAACAAAAGAACTGAATTTGTATGTTTCTTCACATCCCTTCTTCACTCTTCTCTCCAGCTTCCCTAAATTTAGATCTTCCTCTCAGCCATGGACATCCAGCAACCCCCAGTCTGTTTCCTACATTCAGCCAGGCTCCTACCAACATGAACCAAGATCTCGTTCAACTTTCACAAAATTATATCTAATTATAAGCCTGGCGACTAAAGCTGCAGTGAGAAAGAGATGACTGCTGGCAGCTCAGGAGGTGCATCACGGTCACCTCATCTCCAATTCAAGCATCCCAAGAGCCCTGGGTACTTTCAGAGGCAAGAAGTATTCACAACTGCCAGAGTTTGTGATGAATGTGCAGACATTTTGACACTGAAAATCTGGGTACAGATTAAAAAAAAAAGGGAGGGGGGATCTGGATAAATACTTGGGGATTGCTTAACAAATACACACCCCAAGATTATGCAAAAAAGCATCGAGGTTTCCTGCTCTCTGCATAACCCACTCCATAAAACATCCCTACTATATGGTGTTTTTAGTAGGCTATCATTAACCATGTTTTTGTCCTCTTGTCTGTCCACAGTAGCATTTTGTGCACATATTTCCCCTTGGCTGGATGGGGCTAATTAAGGCCAGACACAACACCTCTATGGGACTACCAGGACAACAGCAAGGACACAACAACTAAATGTATGACCACAAGGAAACGCGGTAGTCCAATTCCGCCAAAATACAGCTGTAGGAGAGCTACACCAGAAGGTAAGAACTCACACCCTCTTCCCCAACAGCTTTCTCCAACAGCAACTGCCTGCTGACTCAGGAGAGATGTCTCAGTGCTACACAAATTACAAGAGCTGGCAAAAGAACAAGCAAAAGTAACAGGGATTACTGTGACCCCAATACTTCTTTCTTCCTCCGCCCCCAATTTTCTTTACTCATCTGTGCGTGTTAGAAATCAAACTGTCAGGTTTTGATCTTGCAGCTTCTACAGAAATTCTTTCTGCACTTGAATAAATTTTGTCAGTCTTTTTAGTTCTACTTGTGCCCCTTCACACACACCCTGTTTATCTGCAATGCGCACACTGGGAAATAGAAGACTGGGGGGAAGTTGTCTCTTAACCCTCAGTTTCCAGTACAAACAAGGTTTAATATTTCTGGGAAGAAATTTTGCAAGGCATTCAAGCTTTCCAAAACCAAATGTTACTTACTGTCTGCTCCTGCTAAAGGCAGCATCAAGCAGCAGAGGATGGCTGCTGGCACAGTGAGTACTGGGATGCAGAAGTTAGGCACCATATTCCAAAACAGAGCAAGTCCTCTTCAGTCTGAGGCAAGTGGTCAGTACATCCAGTGTTACAGACACAGACTTACTCCTGCAAACCAAAAGAGGAAGAAAAGGAAAATTATTATGACACACAGATTAACTGCTAGTATACCGAACTGCATTGCAAAGTCATCATTACGGATACTTTTAAAAAGAAATTTACCTATCTTCCCTGCATGAGCAGTAGAGCACCACACATGCCTCCAAATCCAATAAACTGATTTCATGGGTCAGCAGGCATAAATGCATCTGTCTCTAAGTTTACCTTCATGTACAGTCTGGTTTATGGCCCATTAATGCATCCTTTAGTTGCTGTTGTTCACACAAATAGTTCTGAAGCTGCACATTACATTCAGAAGAAACAGTCTTAAGCTTTTGTAACTCTCCTTCCATGTGCCCTAGACAGATGTGGTTGACTGCATGTGTAGGGAGGGTTTGCAATCAAACTGCATGTGAAGCAGAGCTTGGACCATCCAGCTGGGCTGGTGTACACCAGGCAAGTATCAGCAGCTGAAATTGGATCAGCTGTCAGCTCACAGGATGAGAGTCACAGCAGAATGTTATTAAGGAAAGTGTCTACAAAGAGAAGCTTTATTCAAAGCAAACACCTCAGCTTCAAACTCCCCAAAATGGAGGCAATGACGACCTGAAAGGATTCATGATTAGATATTCCCTCTCCAAAACCAAGCAAATCATCTTGCAAATTGCCTTAACTTGGGCATCTGCTTGAATACTGAAATACAGAAAATTTCTTGAAAACCAACCAAAAAAAGGCAAGTATTTAAAAAGAATACAATTTCTGTGTATCGACCTTCTTTATCTTTTAATGAGAATATACTCACTGTACTTCCACCTCAAAGTCTAAGGTCTACCTATTAAAACAGACTTTAAAGGAGCTAGCAAGCACCATGCCCTCAGCAACCACACTCAGCAGTGACAGGGGCTCACACCTTCAGTGCCAAGCATCTCAATGCAAACCCAAGAGTTATTTAAAAGTAGATGTGATTCTCCACTAAGCTGCACAAGTTACCAAACTTACTAACACAGCATTATTAGGGAAAAAAATCTCATGCTGGCAGATGCCAGCCTGAGTGGACCCTGTGAGTATCCTTGAAGCAAAGCAGCTGCAACTGTGCACACTGTTTGTGGCCCAACATGCCACTCTTACTCATGTTGGCAGACATTTCAAAAACATCTTCAGGACTGCTCTAACAAAGATATTTCTGAATTTTACTAGGTTTGGAAGCGTACTGTTTTTTGGAAACCGCTGAGCTTTTGATGGAAGTATCACAAGTTACAAACACGTCTACTTCTGACAAAAGCACGTTGTTCAAAGAATGCCAGCAATGATCGTGCCTAGGGAAATCCACGAGAAATCTCAAGAGAATCTACCTCGGCAAATATTTACAGTGCATAGTACTAGCAAACAGGAGATCATGATTCTTCTCCATTCTGTTACTGTATTTGCACAGTAAATCTTTTGCCATGTTATAATACCGCACAACACAGAGAAATCTTTATTTATGTAACATCTTCTCCAGCCAAGACATCTGAAAATGCTTTACAAAATAACCTAGCTCTAACCTAGATGCAGAGAGAATACTGATCATCTCATCCTGTTTTTATTGTCTCAATGAGAAAGCATAAATCTAACTAAGTTCAGCAGCAAAATTTTGAATACTGCAGAAGAGGCTCTCTGTACCAGCCACACACTCTTTGCTGCCCTCCAATTTCCCCATCCTCACTCAACTCTCACCAAAGGATTACTAAAAGCACCATTTACATGTCTTGCATAGCCAAGACAGATACAGGCAGTTGTATCTTTATAGCTGCATAAGCTCTGTTCCAATCACAGAACAGTTCAGTCCCCAAGCCGTTGGCCCAGTGTCAGCCAGCTCCCCAGATATGGCCCACACAGGAATGGGAAGAAATGCCTGGATCAAGAGTGATGATTATGCTTCTAAATTCTGCATGTACAGGAGTAACTTGTGCTGCCTGAAGAAGGGAACCCATTGAAGAACTTTAAGCAGCTTTATATCTGACTCAACAGCAGCCAGAATCCTAAGAGGCTACTTTTCCTGGGGAGGGGGTGGGAGACACCAAGGGCTGAAATTACTGAGTCAAAACTTATCATGCGTGTCAAGCTCTGTAAGATTAGGACAGAGAATGAGTTTTACAGGTGATGCTGAAACATCTTAGGTATTTGTCAGACCACAGTGGGGGTGAGCTGCTTTCAGAGAGCTTTTCCTCTTTCATTCACTTCCATTAGCAACAAAAGTGTCTCATCTAATGGTGTATCTTGAGCACAGATTGCTCAGAGTCTTGTCAATAGCACCTCCACAGCCCTCATTCAGAAGTAACTCTCAGGAACACAAAAACCTCAGTTAAAGAATAGGTCTGTCTCTTGATTTCTCTCTTCTTTCAGTAAATGTGATCAAGCTTCTCTCCAGTTTCAACAGATTTGTAACTTTTCTCTCTAGCCCATGAGATTCATACAGCATGCACTATGCAGAACTGATGAATTGTCAGATACCCTACCAGATGCTTCATAGACTTGATCTTTTTCAACTGTTTAGTACTCTAAATAATTTACCATCTGGTAGAAAAGCCAGATTTTCTTATGCCAGACTGCTGTCTGTCCCTCCAAAGTTAATAGACCACCTTTGGCCTTTAATAGGATCAAAATTTGCCACTTCCTCTTTTCATGGTTGCTCTGCTTATGGAAAAGTTGTCTGTATTCAATAATTAAAGAGCTTTAAATTGGAATGTTTTAAAATTTCATAAATCTCAGTAGTTGTCATTCTCTTTTGAAAGTGAAAATATTAAAAAGCTTCTCCCAGCGGTTCAGCTTTCTCAAGGAGACAACCCAATACTCAAAGCAAGGGTGTCAGCTGAAGTTCAGTTAACCCTTAGAAGGGCCAGTGTTACTCTGACAGTGTTAAACAGCAATCCTGAACCATTGCTAAAGGCTTCCTTTCCTGGGCAGAAGGTAGCCTAGGATGGAAAGCAGCTAAAAACCAGATAATATTGGTAGATTTTTGGCAACAAGCTAAACAAAGTCTGTATTGGTTTTGCAAAATCAAGTACAACAGCAACTGACCAAATAATGCTCCTACAATTCTTAATGTGCCTTGTTCCCAGCAAACTCATGCCTCTTCAGGCATGCCTCTCTTGCTTCTGGACTGATCTCCTGTACACCAGATGATCTCAGTCCCTTCATTCGAAGGCCTCCTTTAATCTCACTGCTTTGGCCAGCATCTCACAACTAATATTGCATTTGGGAGCCCAGACGCTGTACAAGAAGGTTTTTCAAAAACACACGTACATTCTCATTTCTTCTTCTGCATCTGGTCCTGGCAATATTATAAACTCTAGACTACATAACCCAAAATTAGGCTGAGGCTAAGCACTCCAGATGGCTTTGTAAAAACAGCTTTGAGTTTAACAAGCTAAACTCCTGCCTCTGCTCCAAACTCAGTGTTAGAGCTACCGAGAGCTAGTTTGGCAGAAAACTAGAAAGCGGGAAAGCACAATAAAAAACTAGCAATCTTCATTTAAATATATCAGATTTTGCTGTGGGGCAGGTGGATGGAAAAGAGGCGGTCTTGAGGACATTTTTTGAAATCTACACGGTTTGATTCTTTCAGACAGCAGAAAAAGCTGGACTCATTTAAAACAGAGCCAAGAATACCAACAGCTCATATGGTACTAAGAAATTCTGGCAATGAGTATGTCTCACAGGAGACTGCAATGAGATTAGAAAAAGCAGTCAACTTTAAAGAGTCAAGAGGAATTTCAAACCAGCACTGAATAGCTTATGTCCTCTACGAACTCTTCTGCAAGATAAACTGAACTGAAACAAGTGGGTCACCAGCCAAGACTGGCACAGTGAAGAACAGCATCCCCAAAGCCAGCCTGCCCATTCCAAATCAGGGACAAAAACACTGCACTAAAATCGCTTTTTAGGTTAAGCTAACCCAAAGAATCTAAGAAATCAGCACAAAAAAGCTCCCTCCAGGAACCCCTGTACAGCCACGGAACTGCCAGGTTTCGTTGTGTGTTTGAGTACTGACACTGCCTTTGTTGTGAAACATCGTTAAAGAGACTGGAGAAACTTTCAGGGTGGGAAGGTGAGCCCAGTCCATAAGCAATGTCCTTAGCTGACCTGGAGATGTCACAGTGTCTTTTCAAACAGGAACCTGAAACAATTGTGCTTGTTTTTCAAGGTGGAAAATTCCTTAGTGTTCTCAAGGTGAGCCCAAGTATGCAGGTCAGAAAATACCAACTGGGCACAGCCAGACCATGGTAAAGACGGGGCTGAAATTACATCAGCTTCTCCCAGTGCTACTACACGTGCAACACGAACAAATTTTCCTTCTGGACCTCTACCCTCTATATTTTACACAAGTATCTGAAGGGGAATCAGCGCTCCAGAAGGACCCAATCAACACAATACCACCTGATCAACTCTGGGTGTCACATCAGCGACGGCGATCATGCATCACACTGAGCAATAAGGCAGCTCTTTATTCTGTTGAAAGTGAGAACAATAACTGGCTACAGCTCAGCTGCTTCACTCTGTACATAATGCCTCATCTGTGCTCAGAAGGAGGAACAGGAAAACCATGACACACCATATAACTCAAGACCATCATATTGCACACATTAAAAGTTGTGGAAGCAGTTACACACAAGCTAATGACTTCTCAATGTTTCACTTCACTACATTAGTATTCCTTTAGCATAGATTTCTTTGTGCTTTTCTGCGAGAAATATAATATAAAGAGACTTGGGGAGTACAGCAATATGGCCAAAACAGACAAAATGAGTCTCATTTCACTCCAAACTCCCACATGCAGGGAATGTATTAGAGAGATTCAGTGGGGAGATATATGAAGATAGTAATGATGGCAACACTACAATAGATTTAGGGAGGAACTTCCTTTGAGCTTGCCATACAATAAAAATGCCAAAAGCTAAAGAAACTGCCACATGAGCAAAGGTACCACCTCTGGGACCCAGGCATGAGCAGGCCCAGAGCATCAGTCTGGTGCTCTCAATTACAAGGCTCTCAAACCATCTGGAGAGAAGGAATGAACAAAGCAATTCAAGAACCAAACCAGGAAGGATAAAAATCTCTGTCTAATCACAAGCAGTAGACAGACTGGCTGAGAATTTGATAGCTATCTGTAAGTACAAGAAGGATACAAAACACCAAGAAAGGAGTGGAGGAGTATAATTAGCCACGGACATGTAACTGTGAGAATGAGACAAAGCAAACATAAGTGTATGCAGAATATTCTCAGTAAACAGTGTTAAAAAAATATATAAATACTTCCCTCCCCAGAAGTATTTTTCCCAGAAGGAAAATGTTTCATCACCTGTTTGGAAAGAAAATAAAAATTAGGTAGGAAAAAAAAGAAAACCCCAAATATCCCATAATCTGGGAAATAACCATAAACAACAAACTAATACAGGCTGATTTGGTAAGGAGCAATATATGTAACAGCAAGAATAACTCAGAAGTACTTTAAAAAGTTTCTCCTTATTTTGATAAAGCACAAAAAAGTGAGAAGTGTTTAAGCACAAGCTGGCCCAGTTACAGGTCACTGTGATCCTGAACATGCAATCCTAACTTGACCCAAGGAGAGAAGCAGAGCCACTTTTAAGCAGAATACAAGCACAACTTGAATATTCCTGTCAGCTTTATTGGCTACATTTGGTTCTGAAGACATTAATTTCTGAAGGTGTCACTGCCTGCAGACAATACCAGATAAGAAAGAGGAATTTTTCCACTGGAACAAGGATTATGAAGGGCCCTGTTAAATAACTATGGAGATAAGTTAAAACATCCACTTAAAATATAGATCAGCCTTGAGTCTCACAAGCCCAGCTATCACTCACAGTGAGCACTAAGAACAGATTGCTGTAGATCACCCTACCCAAGTGTAAAGGCTCCTAATGCCTGCTGTAAAGTCTCCTTAAAAGAAGTAAACTATTGCATATCAGCCTTCCAACAGAAGTCTTTAACATTTACAGAATAGGCCCAGCACTGCATCCAGGTGCATGAATTACAGATCCAGGGCAGTAGAAAGTCCCACAAAAAATAAAACTATATTCACCTATTCCTTAACTATCAGCAAACTCCACTAATGTGAAGAAACATACTCATGAGTCAGACATTTCCACAAAGCAATAATTTCTGTGCTTTTCCTACAAATTATTGTACACGTGACAATATATTCCTAATAAAAATGACAATGCTGTAACAGGCTTGACTGAATTCAGCACAATAGAAAACAGTGCAAGGACTAAAATCACTAGGTACTAAGCCCTCTCCTCTAAACCCAATTCCAGGGCACTAAGTTCTGCACAGACAGGGTGCAGAAAGGTAGTTTTAAACTAAAGAGAGGGAGAGCTGACAAACATGGTCCTTCTGGGCTTGCTGCTTACAACACACCACAGCTGAGTGCCATTGACTGTACAGCTGTGGTCCTGTTATTCCTGCATCTGGAATCAGCAGTGCCAAACACACTGATTCTGCATCTCTCAGAGTGACAGACCATGCAAGGCAGAGGAGACCTTAGTTCCACTGAGCACCAGAACTAATTTTAACCAAAATGGCAAGAATGCAAATGATTTACCAGATGAGAGATAATGTCTTTCCATCCCTTCAAGGATTTGTATGATGTCTAATGGCTTGAAGCCAAACTAAATCCTAAATCAATTTTAAATCAAAATTGAATCAGTTTCCTCTTTGTAAGAATGCTTTTACTCTATCCACATGTCTACTCAGCCTCCTTAGAGGCCTCAGTGTCATAATTTTTGAGACCTCCCAAAATCTGAACAAGCCCTTTCTCTGGCTTGGAGATTTTGAGCAACTTCTAGAAATTTTCCTTTGCAGAATTCGAAGTTGGATTCTGTGAGAACATGATCTTCAGGTATTGTGTTATTTTTGCAGTAATTTCTGCTTTAACCAGAGTACAAGACACATAAAGAACTTTTTTTTGGGGGGGGGGGGGAGGGTGGGGGTGGGAAGTTGTTATTTTTAACAAAAAATACCTTATGTTTGCTGGAAGTTCAGTTATGTTTTATGTAACATAGCATACTACTGGGGTCTGCTCACTTAATGCCTTTCAGATTAACAGCTTATTCTAAATCTGCTTTTGCCAAGACCTCAGTTTCTGGAATTTGCTTAGCTTTTATATTTAGAAATACTGGGCACAATACTAGTAGCAAATCTTCTACAATATTTTCAGTGGTTAAAAACTGATGCAAAGTAATAATTTCCCTCTTTGGCAGCACACTCCTCTTCCTTAACTGCCTTCCTTAACCCTCCATCATCCAACAAGACAAATTTTCACACAAGACAATGGCACTGATTTGCCTGAATAATTTATCTTCTATGTCTAGTCAGCAGTTCTTCAAAGTCCACCTTGGATCTTTCAATTTTCCTTTTATACTCATTTTACTTTATACACTCTACTACTGATAAATGGGAGTTGGGTATCCAAATTTTCATCTCCAACAGCTTCTCAAGCCTGCCACCTACCTAGAGCGAATTACTCCCAGCTAACTGCTTGCTAATTTAACTGCTTTTCCCAGTTTGCTTTCTTATGTTCCCCTATAGATTTCAAACCACATCAAGGAACTGATTCACTCCCCCCTTGCACCCTCCTTTTTTCTTTTCTACTCTTACTTTTTCCCATTATAATATTTGGGACGCTTTGACTGACTTGTTCACTTCCTTGTAAGTGAGCCTTTCTAAAGTTTACCATCATTCTCAACATTTTCATCTTCTTCACCCCTCTGAGCTCAGTGATGTATTTATGCTCTATATTTACCACAGCCATGGCCACTCATGAAGACGTACGTGAGGAGTCCACAAACACCTTCAACCTTGCTGATGCTGCAGCCAGGAGTGATTAAATAATCCCGAGCAACCCCTTGTGCCTGCAGCTATTATAAGCCAGGTTCTGGAAAGAACACACGCTGGTGACAAACCCTCCACCCGCTATCTCGCAGCCTCTGTCACACGTGGCAATGGAGTAAAAAAGGACTTACTGCTTTGATCCTACTCACAGAGACAATAATCCTTTTCCACAGGTCCACCAAGCACACACAAAGTGCCAAGTTCTCAAATACGTCTTGGCTGCCATGCCATCCTTTCTAGACATGGGCTCCACCAGCTGAGGAGCAGCAGGGCTCCACCAGATGGGATTCCCACCTGTCCCAGCCACCTCATCAACCAGCACCAACCTGTGCAGGAGAAGGCAGCAGCAGCCTGCCACAGGGATGGCTTCTTCCTAATGCCATCATTTAGCAGACAACTTATGCCCTACTGGAGGGTTTATGTATCCAATTAAATTTCTTATAATTCTCATCTTGTGAAACTATGAACATTTTCAATGCTAGATTTTGGAATTATTCTCTCCCAAAGGGCTTTGAAGTTAATTATATCATAGTTGTTATTACTGTCTCAACCACGGATACTGCTTCAACCCCATTATTGTGTGTATTACTGAGGGCTAAAATAAGAATAGCTGCTGTTTCGGTGTGCTCTGCAGCTAGCCTTTCCTGCAAACTGCTTCCATAACCTTTGCCCAAAGATTATGTATGCTCAGTTTATATGCAGGTAGTTAACAGAGCCCAGTAGGGTAAACGGACTTATTACATTTATTAAACTGAATTCTCTCCATGCAGAACGCCCCCAGCATCCTGCAGTTCGCTGGCTCTGGAGGCATTTTGGCATTTGGAAGACAGCACCCAGAAATTCCCTCTGCAACTAATAAGCAAGAACTATGAAAGCACAAGTTTCATGCAATTGCCTTCTGTATGAAAAATGAAAACTGTTCCTGTAACCTCTAAAGAAACATAGATGCAATCAAGCTTATTGTAATAAGATGCTAAATTTATGATTATTCCTTTTTATTTTTTCCTTCTAGTAAGGCCCCCTAGCTTTGCTTTGCTGAAAGAAAACAGCCTCTGAGGTGGCATATACGACACAGCACCTAAGCCATATTAAAGAGATGTAAATAAAAAAAGCCCAAGGTGTAATATAATGCTTACTGAAGATGAAGAAACTAAAGGTCTGCAAATTGTCAAATTCCCGATTTAATGGCAGCAAGTCAATCTTAACTCTTACTACAAGAATTTGTATTATTAAGTTTTTATGCCAAACTACTTCTCTCCTTCAGTAGCACCCCAGGCTAAAAATTAAACTCAGGTTTTTTATATCACATTCTGTACAGTAAGACATACAAAACATATAACTATCAGATTTTTCCTCACTCAGATCTGAGGCTGTGCGTTCAAAACTGTTTAATGGAAGAAAATCAATTAATACGTTTTACAAGGCTTCTTTGTTTGTCAAATCAAAGCAGTAGTTTCCTAGTTACTTCCTCAGTCCAGAGGGACTGAGATAACAGCTGCATCAAGGCTGCAGCAAATCCAACACTTTCTGGACAGACCAGTCATCTTCCATCTTTCATGCCACAAAGCAAATGCCAAGACTCTTCAAACAGGCCAAAATCTGCTTCCACACTCACATTCTGCAAGTATATTCTTATGTGGGGACCACATGCAAGTGCTGAGCACTTACAGGCGGTGGATAGGAAGGCTCCACATGGCTGTGGATCTGTGCTGCCTGACACCTTATTAAGGATGCACAACCTTCATCTGCTTTGGATTACAAAGATGAGAAAAGGTGGGAATGCTAACAATATTCTGCACATGCTAATGAACCTGTAATAATTGCCTCTGCCAACCTCAGAAAGAAATCCAAATGATAAAGCCAAGGCAAACATTACTATCTCTCAGGTAAGCTGGGTACATCACCACCCCTACACAGCACTTGCTGCTCCTTGCATCTTGCGTGAACCTGAACCTCCCATGGACCCTCCTCATCCACCGTAAAATCCATGCTAAATTTATCACAGATTATGTCTGACTTTGCTTTTTATATCCAGCAATTTTCTGACTACTAGAAAAGGCATGCTTTGCTAACCAAGGGTATTCAGTGCATGGCAGTTATGTAGCTACTTCCAATGGCTTTGTTATTTCTGCACTGGAGAGGCAGCAGGAGAGATCAATTCTTACATTCACCACAGCACACACATGGTACAGACAGAGATATAGGACATTCTTCACCTCTTGGTGGTCCTCCATTCCACCCTATGGCTCTAAAAAATTACAATTTGCAATTCAACTTTAAGTAAAGTATTCAAAGGAAAAAAGACCAAAAAAATTTCACCCACCACAACACGTCTGCTTCCAGGAGACAGTAGCTTGCTTTTGATTTTTATAATTCAGTCTTAAAAAGCTCCTCCTCCTCAAACCTTGAGAGCATTTCCTATGTAACTCAAATCTTACAACTTCTGTGCATTCTCTTTACCAGGAGAATGGTCCCATGCTAACAGTCTGAGTCAAGATAAACCTGAATTCTGAAAGATCAACCTGAAAAAGAAATCAATTATGTACCTCACACAAAACTGCCCTTTTCTAATGGAGACTTCTGCCAATAGCAGATGGAAAGACCTTTGAAAAATAAGACATCCCATATGCCATCTGCAGCAACTTTGAGCTTTACTATTGAAATCATTCACTCTCCTTCCAGGCCTTCACCTTTACATGACCTTGAGTAACACATAAAGAGGATAACACATTATGTGCAGCTTCTTGGGATACTATTCAGTAAAACCTAAGGAAAGAGAATTACTGCTAGCTGTTTTTTCAATCCATTCGTGCATTAGTGTGCTGAAACACATACTTGGAGCTGCTGAAATCAGATTCAATGTACGTTTTAGCGTACTTAGGAGGAAAGCTATTTTAATTTGTTAGTTGCCAGAATGTAAAATCATGAAGGGAAAAAAGCTTCCAGCAGAAAACCAGAACAGATCTTAAAGGGGAAAGATATTACCTAGCTTCACAAAAAAACCAAGGAAAGCTAAAGGTGAACCAGGTTAAGTACAGCGCCAAGAAAAGGAACAGCCCCTTCTTCCTCCACATGGTTGATGCGGTTGTGGGGCTGACAGCAAAAAATGCAGCACCTTGTTCATCAAAACCAAACATATTAAATTAACAGCAGCACAGTAACTCCTCAGCTGCCAAGAAACAATGGCTCTGGTGCTCTTAGCGACATGTGGGGAACATGCTCCAAATTTTAAGCGCTTACTTTTGTATATGCAATGCCACCAGATGTCCACGCTTTTCCAAACCTGAAGACTAATGCATCAAATTCCCTCTGAAAGCTTTTGTGCCCCAGGTCTACAGCTCTGTGTCCATCACTTCTAGATGTGTGCCCAGCCCATTAAAGTGGACCTGAGCCAGGCGTGAGCAGAGGGTTGGTTTTACCCAACCAGCAAGAGCACACAACACCCCATTCATGCCAGTCCTGTGTTTAATCAGCCTACAGAAAAGCAGGACAAAGTCACCCAATGCCAGAGCTCATATCCCTGGCTGCTTGACATCCAGGCAGTGCATGGATTCTGCATCACTCAAACCTGCTTTGGTTTTACCCTTGTGGGTTTTAGTAATTATGCACATACACAGAGAGCTTGCAATCAGTGTACTCTGAATTAAATTTTAACCAATAAATGAAGTATTAAAAGCCACAAAAATTTTTATAACATTTTAATTGTGTATTACAGAACTCATCTGGTAACACCTAATTATAATTCTAAATGAGCAGCAATTAACAAGCTATTTTACGGTGCCTAAGTCCAAAATAAACAAGGTCAGGACAGTCCTGCAGAAGGAGCTGCTAGTATGCACACTGCAGAAGAGAGGCCAGTCTATGCCTGGAATGTACTCATTCCCCAAATGCTGCATCAAAGTATTACATTTCAGAAAGTGTAGGGAATATCACTCATCAAGATCAGGACTTGCTGTATCACTGGATCCTTGTCAGGAAATGGACAGCTCTGCTCCTCGCATACCACCCACAATGCCAGTGTTCAAGTTCACGTGAAGTGACACATACCAACACTGTGTCACTGATGGAGAAGGTAGGGGCAGGACCAGCAGAATCAAGTGCTCTCACCCATCACATGTAGCAAAGACCCCAAAATGGGATGGGTTGAGAACAGAGCAATGAAGAAGTCTCTCTTCTTCACACAGAAGCCATAACACTCCCTGTAGTAAAGGCAGCCCACTTATTGCTTTAAAAAATTAGTTAATCTTTCAGAATCATCCAACACTTCCAAGCAGGAGAAAGGTAGATACTATAGACAGAGCCACAGATTTCCTGTTATAAATTCTAGGACACTTCCCACTGACCTGGATGCTCTCTCAGAAACTTCTTGGAAGGATCTTGCTTCTTTACTCCATGGCTAGTAAGTCAAGTCATTCTACCTGGTAAGCATCCACTAAGTGTTTCAGAAATAGTTATAGCAAAGAAGCACCCCACTAGAAGTTTTAGGGGTTAACCAGCAAAGGTTCAAAGCCCAGAAGCTTTATTTCAGAATGCATTACCCTTTACTGACAGGTTGGGTTTAAATTTTATTTTCATATTTTATCCTTTAAAAAGAAACATTCTTTGAGAGTTGAAATGTGAGGAAAAAACCTCAGCCTAAATTATATGCAATGTACAAGGTAATTTTCTCTTTTCAGATGGTAGACAAGGTTTCTGAAAAGGGCTTTGAGACATACTCATGCATCTGTCTTTTGGTTTTTCCTTTACCACTTTTACTGTGTCTTCTAAAGAAAGAGAATCGCAAACATCTTCCACAAAGAAGAGGGGCCACTCCTGACTCTAGGGGAAGAGGCAACAGAACAGGAACTTGCCTGATGCAGCTGGTATCTTCCCTGTAGGAGCAATGCATTAGATATTCTTAACTAACATTAACAACATGCAAACATTTGGAAAAGTATCAATGATCAGCTTTTTTAGCAAAAGAACAAAGTACCCCAGGCACTGTCAGGGCTAGATCAGCAATCCAGCTCTAGGAGATGCTGGCAACAGAAAATGTGCTTTATATATGCAGGTGGTTTATGAGAAATAATTTGTGTACAAACCTTTTAAAAAGAATACATGAAGGAATTTGAATAGTTATCTGTCACAAAGCAGTGCTTTTCAGAATAAAGCTTATTCTGTTCTCCAAGCTCACAGACAACATAATTCCTGACAGATTAGCCTTCTGGGTCACACTGAGGACACCAGCAGTAGAAGTTGGCTTAAGGTGCTGCAGATTCCCCACCGCTCTGGTGTGCTTCTGGCCTAGCCACAGAAGCACTAAAGCCTCACACCAGATGGGTCATGGTGGTGTAGATCTCTGTGAGAAAGTATTCTGGGCTTGCTCTTCCACCAAGACTTACAGTCTTCAGACAGTCAAGTGAACCTGCATTTGTCCAAATGTCCAAATGCATTTGCCCAAATGAGTGTGCCTGAGACATGGCATGTCCTACAGAAGCCAGGCTGATCTGTTGAATGACAGGATTATCAAAAATACAAAATAAAAGTATGTCTCTCCCTTTACAGTGTTCATTAAAAACTAATTAAGACTCAGGGCTAGCTGAACCAAAGTGACCATCCCTGGTAAATAAGACCCTTTCTGAGCAAAGGCAAGAGGAGAGCTCCCAAGGGCTGAAATAAACAGTCAGGGCTTTACACATACAAGCATCCCTCAGTGTAGAGGAATTTCTGAGAGACAGAGGTCACGATCTGGATGTTCATGATTTTTATGTTTAGAGTGAAGGCTGAGCTACCCCAGCCTAGGCCTTAGATGTGGGCCTCGGTGAAGCTTTGAAGCCTATGGCGCAGTTAAGAATACGTTTGTGGCGCAGTCAGAAATTACGTTAAGGTATAACACAGCGTACTGAGCTATCTAGGTGTGAACTAGTATAGGTCTGCAGTGTGAAACTTCAGCCACCTTAAGACAGGAACAAACAATGTTTGCTTGCCAATGAGAGTGTGCTCATGATGGTAAACTATCTGGAAGTGTATAAAAACTACTGTCTGTAAACAACAAATGGAGAACTATGATTAGCCACAACGGTTCGGATCTGCGTTTGTTCCTGTCCAGCTCACCCTTTTATTATTAGTCCCTGCTTTACCTCAGTACCTTTCTTTCCCAGCAAACATGGAGAACCCTATCCTTTGATTGTATGACAAAGCTTTTGGATGGATATACTGCGGTGTCTATCACTTAAAAGTCGCTGACTGCCAGGTGTTTAACCACTGCCACATGCCTGTCCTTACAACCTTCTCCAGGAAAGGATCCATAGCAGGACTGTGCCCCAAGTCCTGTCTGGTGTTCAGCTACAAGATCAATCCTGACTCTGTACCATGGCTAGGAGGAGGGCACCCTTTCAAGGGTCTGGCAAACTCCATCACACAATTTGCAACCGCCCATCCCATCCCGCAGCCTCCTCCAGAGCCTTCGTTGCCCAGCAGCACCAGCACTACAAGTGGAGCCATTTTCATTTTTCAGCTGTTCAAACAGGAAAGGGAAAGCTGATCAAACCACTGCCTGAAGGGAGGATGCACCAGGAAGACCAAGTGAAACTACAGGCACAGCAGACTCAGGGGCAGCAGCCATCGCTAATACCAAGACTAAATAACTACCGACAGTCCTTTGCATGAACCAGGCAAAGCTGATTATTTTTTCCAACATACCCACCACCCTGGGAAAGACCACCATCCCCAAAACCTATTTCCATCAACTGTCCAAAAGAGTTGCTTGCAAATTACTGGAGGCACAAAAGCTGCAGACTCTTGGCTCTTTATCTTTGAAGGCATGCCACTTGAATTTATCACACTACATGCAAGTCAAACTTTATTTAGCTGAACGAGAATCCTATAAGCCCCCTTTTCCTCACCAGAGAGTGAGAACAAGCAGAACAGCTAGTGCCTTCTTGCTTTACTGAATTCATTATATTAAACCAAAAGCAATGTCATCTTAACTTGAAAGGACTTTTAAAAGAGCTTGAAGCAATTCTGCTGCTGTAGCATTTTTTATATTTTGGATTAACTACAAGCCCTCTTAACCCCTCCAAGTTTGTAACAGCACATACTCATATCCTCCCAAGCTTTCAGAGCAGTCATCAACCTCTGAGCTGTTAGCAAGGTGGGAGTTAAAGCACACACCATGTACAACTATTGTAATTTGACTCCTCTACAAATTAAAGAAGTCCGAGTTTTAGGTATTTTTGTCCACAAGAAAGGACTTGCAGAATCTGGTAAATTATCTCAGACATTCCTCATGTCTCACGTGCAATTTCCCTGATTAATAACCCAGGCTCACAGGGGCAATGAAAAGGTGAAAATTCTACTACAGGTGACAGTTCTAAAATATTACTAAATGTTACCTTTAAAACATTTCTAATTAGCATTGATACAGAAAGATTTCTATCAAGAGATGTTCTGTAAATTCATAATTATCATCATTGACTTTTTAAACTGCTTTTCAAACAGGATATTTTGCTTTTTTTTTTTTTTTTGCCAATAGAGTGTATCAGAAGCTATAGAAAACACCTTAGCAGCAACTTTCTTGAAATGAAATATTAAAAAAACCACCCCGCTACCAATAACTGGTTCTGTTTGATGTAGTTTGTCATTTTTCTGGACAGCTGAAAGCCTTAGGCAAATGTGCAGGGAAAAACAGTGAACCATCTCATCCATCTTTTGTTTATTAAACCCTGAGTTTATTCAAGTGGCTTTGAATCTTGAACTACACAAAGTCTTCTGAACCATTCCACACTCAGCAATTGAATCTAGGAGGCAGAGAGAATGCAAAATGTCCTTTACGTTTATTAACTTCTGAAGAAAGCATCAGATAACAAACCCTTTCATCTCAGCTCACACAGCTGAAGAACAGTGAGAAACAATGGCCAGAACCAGACCAGCTCCAGCATGGTGCTACCAGAAAATCCTTGTCAGGTGCTTGATACACACCCTGCTGAGAGCACCTCTGTCACTCCTGGGCTCTCTTACCCTGCCTGTGGGGACACCATCTACAAAACAACCAAAGAACCATTCATAAGCACTTTCAAGCCTTTTTCTGACCCTACTATGTTTTCAGAGCAATGGCTGCATCTTGGCGAAAGCTGGACGTGTACTGGAGATGAAAGGTTGCCAAGCACTGCCAAGTTATCTCAGACTAACAGTATCTAGGGGAGATGGAGATGGATGGAGTCACAAGATTAACACTCCTAGCTCAACACTAGTTTGAAAAGGGCAGTCTTTACTCTGTCCATTCACAAAATCATGGGGAAGAGAAAAGCCATTTTTATATACAAAATTGTATTACAAGAGTGCCCTAGAGGCCACTGTATCCCTCATTTTCATACTAAATTCAATAAAAAATACACCGTTCTTATTTAGATTAAACAGGTGCAGCACCAAGGGGTCTTGCAGCAGCAGCATTTAAGACCTTGTTGAGAGCATGGCCTTCTCTAATCGAAGCAACCAGCCTAATCAGGAAGCCAACATGGGCAATTTGACAGCAGTAGGTCTAGCCCCAGAGGTCCCATACATCACTGCCATGTCTGCATTTCCCCTCCCTTTGCTATCTTTCCTAATGCTCAAGTGTACACCAAGACAGTTGAGAGGATGCAATTTGTAATCTCAATTAAGCACAACATGAGGTAGCCAAGTTGATTAAGAAAGAAGGGGCTTAAATTAGCTTACTGCCCCTTTACGAGAATTAATTTCTATTCCAGCAGTGCCTGTGGTGGCGTGTCCAGTCCAAACACATACCAAAGTAAACAGATGCACTCAAGAGAGACTGACATTTTTCATGTGGCATGGCAGGGGAGCTGTGTGCCTGTGAGGGTGCATGCACTTCAGCCTACCTGATCCATTAGCACTTGGTCAATGACAAGGAAAGTACAGCCTTCCCTTCCCTTAAGTAAGACACTAATCTGTTACAACTCTACAAGCTAGGGCAATTAATCAAAAGTCTATCATACCATATAAAATGAAAATGGCTCAAAGATGTGCCTGTTCACATCAATTAATTATTAAAGGAGCATTAGCTGAAGCTTTTCACCTGCCATTTAAAAGTTCAGGCTAATATGACATGACATGCATACAACCACTGCATCACAGTCTACACCTCCATTCACCCACCCAGCTATCCCAGTTGTACCTGTACCTGCTCTGTTTCTGCAGACTGGTTCCAGAACACCCCAAGAGCAACCAGAGCCTGCCTGCTAGGGATGCTCAGTATGTACAGCTGGGAATCAGCAGGTAGCCCCTCCAAATGGCAATCACAACACGCATTTGCACATGTTTGCCTGACATTTCCTCTTCTGTTTCAAAATAAAGTCCTCAGGCAACAAGGCAAGGGCTTGGTAAAGGTAGCACAAGCATTCCTAGAAACCACCAACCGTGTTGTTTTCAGCTGTGTTCATGCTGCTGTAATCAATGGAAGCACTTAGCAGGGATGAGCACATACCAGCGAGAAAAAACACCCCATCCTTTATGCCATGGTTGTTATCGTCTTCCAGACCAACCAATGAATCAAGATCACTGACTGCACTAGGAGGTGAAGCACTGGGAGGGCTGGTGCTTAATTAAGCTGAAGTAAATACACCCTGGCTCAGGAGCAGACTAGAATCACCTCCGCAGCACATAAACCATGAGCAGACAAGAGCATAGCAGCATCAGACCTGCTCATATTTCTACCACTTATGACCCAAGCTTTATTCTAATTGCACAAATTGAAGAATGATTAGCAGTTGTGTGGACATTAAATGCCCTGCTGATGTAACCTAAACAGATTTGCATTATTCAGAACAATTATGTAAGGCCATAGCTGTGAAACTAGAATGAATCAAAACAAAGATATACATTATAAAACACAAAGCATCACCCCATAAACGTGGGGGATGGCAAAACAGCCTAAGTAATAATTTAAAAGCCACACTCTAACATCATTCTTTCTAAAACTGGAGATGCAGGCATCTTTTTCATGAAACACCATAAATCCACTACAGTGGTGCTCTCACCCTTTACAATCTCTAGAATTAACTTTTATGGATATAAATATTAATAAAATTCACCCCACCTATGTTTTGCACCAGGCTGCTATGTAAGACTTCATATCCAATTGTACTATAAGTTTATATTTCTGCTGAGAAGTGTTATGCACAACTCAATATCAGCAGAAATACTGGGTCAAGTTAGACATCAGCTTCCATGAGCCGTGGGAAGAGAGTGGTAAGTGTAACTCTGACAGACCACAGCTGCCTGTGCTGAAACACTTTACAGTACACTCCCTAATAAACTACCAAACAGGCACCAGCACTCCCAGTGTCGTTTGGAAATTAAATAGTAAGCTACAACTTTAAACATTTTTGCCTCAACTCCCGCTTCTCACAGATGCTCTTCTTCACAGCTTATCTCCAAGTGGAATGGTGAGAAAAGGGGGACCCCAGACTGGCTGTGAGACAGCCTTTTTAGGCTTCATTTTTAATGCCATTACCTATGAATACATTACATTTACTTGGCCTCCAGTCACCTCATTAACCCTGGCATCAAAGCAAGTAACAAATACAGTTAACAATATCTACTTGATAAGAAAGCCTCACACTTTTCCATAACACTTCATCTGAGGAGGTAAATCTTGGGAGGTAAGTTTGTAGCCGTTAACAAGCTATTTCCCTCTCCCCACAGAGGAAGAAATTGTGTTTTTCTCTGACAGCAATATATGATAGTACTGTCGTTACAGCTGTTTTAGAACAGCTTTAAACTACACTTGTGCTTCAGAACTACCTGCCAGAGCCCTTGTTCAAAACTTTCATCTATCAATATATTGTTTCAAGGGAAGCTTTTAGTTTCAACTGTCCAAGTCATCAAGTATACAAAAGAATATACATACTTAAAAGTAGAGGATACAAACCCACTCACTGCATTCAAAACATAATTCACAAGCTCCTTCCCAGGGGCCTTCTTAGACTGGATGACCAGATTTTGTCCATGCTCTGAGACAGCAGCACAGGGCTACAAAATCTCAAAAAAGGTGCCCTAAAAGCAGGGATGAGCCAGCGCATGAGATCTTGTTAGGCTTCCCCTGCACTGAGAATTCAGCCTCAGCTGCTGTGACTCTCCAGATTTTATTTAACCAGCAGATCTCATTTCTTCTACTTGACTCCAACAGAGATATGCTAAGAGTTTCTTTCCAAAGGACTTTAAACAAGATGTGCACACATATTCACACATCATTTGTGTGTATTTTACATCTGCATATACATATTTCTATAAAAATGACACTATGCACATATTTTATGGTGAATGCATTGTCATTTTCTTTTGAAAGTTTCCAACACCCCTATTGTGCTTTGCTTTTCCATCCGAGTGGAAGCAGAGTGGCTGTTTTTGCAGAAGCCAAGGCAGATCCAGAGCTCAAACCCTGCTTTCAAGTGCAAGGACTCTCACAGTCTTGTCAAGTGCCTTCATCTCTGCACCTTGCACTCCCCAACTATAAAGTGATAACACTCTGCCTCCCTGACACTATTTAGTGATAACAGATTTTAAAAACCAGAAAAATAAACAAAATCCACTACGAAACTCTAAAGAGCAAATACTGCTATCTTGAAAACATAGATGCTTACTCCAGTTACCAGACTTCTATAAAAACAAAATTACCTCACAAACATTTTCTGGACTAATTTTAATCTTAAAATTATACTAAACCTTAAGTTTTAAGTGCAACAATTTATACCACCACTTTGGAATGAAAGGCTGCAAACCATTTAAATTCTAGTTTTTCTACCTTAAGAAAAACCTAAAAATATACAGTTTCTCTCCTATAATCCTATAGCAAGAAGAGGTTTTGCTCTAGCAGAACAATGAGCTACAAAATCAAAACAGTCATCTATCCACAGATAGTGCATAAACACTGTATTTTTTAGCACTTCCACATACTGATTTTAGACTAACATCCATCTCACAACAGTAACTGCATAAATGACCATTTCAAGAATGCTGTCATCCAAATGTCACAAAACAAAAGAGAACAAATGATACATCTACTTCCCCGTGTCTCCTCTGGCATTTAGAAGCTGGCACGCGAACAGAATAATCCAGCTCCTGTGCCTCACCTCACCCTTCAGTCCCAAGGCTGGCTCCGGGACGGAGTGAGCATGGGGGCTGCACCAGGAGGTCCTGCCAGTACACCCCATCTCTGCAGCAGTTCCTCCATTTTGCAGAAGAGGGTCCACTCAGCACTCATCTTCCTAATTACACATCAACAATTAGCTGGAATCTTGTTGGACTGTGCATGTCACCTGTTAACAGGGCCCCATGAAAAAGGGCTAAAACTGGCTGTGGCAGATGGGGCTATATATCCTGTCCATCTCTGGAGAGCTGATTTGTAATGCAAAACACTGAATTCAAGATGAGACCCATGGATACAAGGAAGCAATCAGAACCAAACTGATTAAACAAGACCCAGGTCTCAGCACAGCAGGCAGAATACTAAACAGAAACAAAGATACCTTGGAGAGGGAAACAAACCATGCACAGAGTCACACACCAGCCAAATCTTCCCTGAACCATGTGGCTCCCTCTTCAGAAAAATCACACCATTCTCCTATAAACTCACCAAGGCCAGAAACATCCACGCCCCAATCACTCCATTTCAGGTCCACACAGAGGAAAACTTCGGCTTCTTGAGTTGACTGTTTTATAATGAGGAAGCCCAGGGCAGTGCTGCCGTGATCCACATGGCCAAAGACAGCGGTGCTTTTTGCACAGCCTTCCAGTTCAGATTTGCAGTGCCCCAAGTCAGAAGACTAGTCTGGATTATTAGCCTAGCCTCTCACAACCTTGGGCACATGACATTTCATGCAACTACCACTATCCTGAACCCAAATTCTATTTGCCTTGAGCAACTCTGGACTCAGTAAGGGAGGAATCCGGACTGACGCCCAGTACAGATATCACAACATGGGAGGGACGCACTGCTCTGTATATGCCCTGTCACAAGACCTTGAGAGATGTGCCTTGATTCCAGCCTGAGTCCTGCTGGCTCCCGCACCCAGTCACACCTTCTTGCTCTGCTTTTCATGCAGTATTGAAGCGAGTTTATAAATCTTTGCATTGGGAACTGTGTTTTCCCTTATCAACACTCATCTGGCTTCACAGACCTCCCACTCGTTTTGCTTCATGGACTAATGGAAGAGAAGAATTAAACAGACCTCTGAGCTCCTGCAGCCACTCTCTTACAAATACTCCACTGACAAACACACATTTCTCAGCAACACCCTTGCCCCAAAAAACATAAAGAAAAGTGTAATTTAGACTTTTAACACTTTCTCCTATGAAGCACAAAAAAAATAACACCCCTTAAAGCTGGTTTTGTTTTGCTTTCTCTCCAGCAAAATGCTTACCCCCTGGACAGCTGCAAACAACCTCATACACTATTCTGCTGTCTTACGCCTCCCTGCTAAGTGGATGATGTCACACAGCCTCACGAGAATAAAGATACTCTGACACGCACAAAAAAATGAACCAACTAAGCTATAAGCAAAGACTCTTTACGTAATGCTTCACAGACACCTTTACACTGCCTGGGCCTCATAAGCCAGTTTTGTTTTGAGCTTGTTTTTAACCCAAAGTTCAGAGACAAGAAAAAAAACTTTCAAATGCCAGTACAATGCTTGCCCACTGACTTATCAAAACACATACTGCCAAACTGCTGCACAGTTTGAATGCCTCAGTGACCAAGTACTTTTGGAAAACTATTGTAATAAGCACACATATACACATAAAAGAGCAACCTAATCATCAAAATATTCAGAGACACATTATTCAGAGACACTCATGTGGCCTCTAGAAACACACTTCTTGATCTGCATGAACTGACTTCAGATACAAAAAGATGCTGTGGCTCCCCTTCTCCTCTCCTCCCCTGCACATCTCTTCAGGTTTCAGGGGTTTCATTTTTATTTATTGCCTCTCTCTTAGCTTCACAGAAAGTTTCTGTTATTCCACCAGATTTTATCCCTTTCTGCTTGGCAAATGTTGATTCTCACCCATCCTCCTACATGTCTCACACAAAACCGCATCAGCCTCTTTCGTGCAAGCAAAAAAAAAAAAAAAAAAAAAAAAAAAAAAAAAAAAAAACACCAAAAAAACCCCCACACAAAACAAAAAAACACCCACAACAACAACAACAACAAAAAAACCACCAAAACACCACCACCTGTGTACCCTTATCTTAGCCCAGTGTACCTCGCAAGCTGAGGTGCAGCAGAGCCCACCTCCACTGGCTGGCTGGGCTGTGCTGGCACTGACAGCGTGACAGAGCCCCAGGTCCAAGGGCAGGGAGCAACAGTCTCATCCCCCTTGTGCCCCCCGCCAAAGCACATCACTGCTCCTACACCACGTACAGAATTCGAAACTGATGCCCCTACAAGCTCTTGGCTGATGTGACTGTAGGGCATATAACAATACAGCCTTAAAATACCTAACAGTCTCCCCTGCATCTAATGAAGGGGAAAATGAAGGAAAAGCATCAGTAATTCTACTCATGACCAGGAAACACTAATGCCTAATCTTCTTCTCAGGGGGATGGAGCAATGGCATGAAGAAAAGACGACAGGCATTGGTGGTGATACCTTTACTCCATAGGTTTCTCCCAAGTAAAGCATCATGCCTTTATGCCAGGCACTGCCTCAACACTACAACCCCAAAAGAGACAAGATAAAAAAAAATTAGATGTTGTTCCTTTAAGACATTCCTTAATACTGAATACACTTCTCCACTTCTGCGTTCCAGAGCTCTGCTACCTGTAAACAAGAGGTAGGACCAGTACTTTGCAATGCCAAGTTAAGATCTTTGGATGGAGGGTAAAAAGCAAAGTAATATTACAGAGTACAGCATGCTCTCATATAAACAACTTAAAAATCACCATTTAATGATAAATCGCATCATCAGGAGCATCAAGCACAGCATGACCGTGCCAAGGGAGTGGGGATCTGATAAAGGTAAGATTTCTTCTCTTTCTTGAAATTTTTAATAACAATGTAGCAATGAGACTGAGTTTATTTTTGCTAGGAAATCTGCAGAATAAAATGATTGCTATTACTATATCCAGGTGCTTTACACGTGTATGAGTCTAGTCATTTGAGATTCAGCATAGATCTGCTCTCAAAGTTTAAAAAGCATGTCCCGACTTCTTCTTCAAGAGAGGGCACAATCAGCTAGCTTACAGTTAATATGGACAAATATGATTTCAGCATTATTCAGCACTCCAATTTCAATAATGAAATGAAAATTATTCCTTAAAATTAAAGTTTAAAAATCTACCTCCCATTATTTTCCAGTCGTCTAGAAGTTGATGCCCTCCAAAGAGATTTAATGGACAACAAAAGACTCTTCACTGCCCATCTCAAAACACTAAGGCACTATTCTTGTAATGACCATTTGTCTCCTTGGATAACACTGACAGCAAGATGCAAACACAGGCACCAGTGCATGCACTTTCTGGAAAAAGAACTTGCAAGATCTCTTCAAGTTGAAAATTGTATCAATCACAAGCCTTCACTGCAGAGCCAGTACATCAATTTGTTTTGAAGTTACTTCTTTATACTTTAAATATTTTGAACAAAAATCTAGAGTTCATCCAAAAAAAGCTTTAAGCAATAGTACCACTGGCAAATCACTGAAAGCCAACTGCCCAGTATCTACAAAGGAGAGGAGGAAAAGAAAAAAAGCGCTTTTTTTTTTGGTTTGTTTAGTGTTTGTTTTTTTTTTTGTTTTTTTTTTTTTTTTTTTGTTTTTTTTTTTTTTTTTTTGTTTTGTTTTGAGACTTGATTTCATGGTGCCAACACTCATCAGAAAAATAGGTCAGTACTAGCACTGATACCTTTGACAGTGCAACCATGTGCTTTCAGATAGTTTAACTTCTACTTCAATGCTTTCAAAACCCATAGCAGGTTCTTTTAAGAGAAGCAGAGGACTCTTGGACATCAGTAGAGTTCCCTGCTGCCAGGGCACATAGTCCCCAAGTTTTCACAACAGTCTCAAGCGTAACAGCATATTAATCTCTTGTAATCGAGGCAATAATTTGCTAAGCACATCTTTCAGCAACGCTGAGGGCTTAAGCAGTGACAGTGCCCAAGTCCAGTCACCTCCCCAGCTGCATCAATAGTTTTGTGCCGTGGATTGCATCAAGGAACCAGTCCAAATTAAAAATAAATAGGAGGCAGAAAAAGAACACAATTCTCTTTGACCTGAACCAGTCTCCTGATTTATTACCCTGCTGCTAGTGACAAAACAGGTTTAGAGTAAGCAGAAGGAGATGGGCAGAGACTGGTGAAGTCCAGATCATCTCTGCAAGAAAAATTCTATCTACCACAGCAGCCCAATTACTGCATACTGTAAAACCTCTAGAAAAATATTTCAAGGCAGTGTTTTGATTGATTTTCCTTTGCAAAACAATCTCCCACCTAGGGTCTATAGCTACATTTTAATAACATCAGAAAAAAAAAATTCAAAAACCCATGTCCCTCTGCAGGAAACAACCTTTAAGGAAAACCCCAGCACTCTTCCACAGCCAGAACAATGCTCTTCCCTCATCATCAACACTGCCAGGAGGTTAAAGCCTTTGCCAGCTTTCCAGAGGGAGAATCTTCTGGTAAGTGTTGTGTTTCAGCAAATCACTTTCTATTTCTCTTTCAGATCAGAGTCACTGCTACATGCTTCCTTACCTTTTATGAGAAAGAGGCCACAGTTTTCAGAATTTACAGCTCACCTGGACCAAGTTCCTTCAAGCAGCACGTGTGATAAAGATCTATTAATGAGATCAGCCCCTCTTTGAAAACATACTTTTGAGGATTTGTCTCCTTTCTCAGGCAGACCAAAGGCTGTGTCTGTGCCCTGTCCTTAATCTCAGAATCACAACTGATGGCAGTGTGGAGGTAAGACAGGACCTGTAGTTCCCCTAACAACTGGAGAAAACCACAGAGAACAACCCATGGAGAGAGGATTATATTCTCAAAAATTTATAAAACATTTTCCCATTTGTTCTGGGAAGTGGTTCAGAGCAAACTGTTAATCAGAAAACTCTGACAAGAACAGTCTGAGGAAGCACATGATTCACATCTGATCCTTAGATGTTGCTTTCTAGACAACAAGTGTTCAAGGCAACAAGACTGTACCCTACCAAAATGCTCATTTTTATAAAGCTTTAATAGAATGTTAAGTCACGATAATTAGGGCTCCTATCTCAATCTCAGCCTATTTTATTTTATTTCTATCTTATTTTACCAAATTATTAAATAGATCAGAGGCTCAGATTTCAGCAACAGATGCTTTATTTTAAAGTCTTAATTCTTCCTGGCAAAACTCTGATATTTCACAAGATTGGCTTATTGATCAAAACAAGAATATGTATCCCAGGTAACTTTTGTTTTGAAATAATGAGATTGCAATCTGACTTGCAACATAGTTGTTACTCCTGTATCACCAATGAGCACAGTCTTTTATTATCAGCTTCTGAAATCCTTTGCACAGTCTGGTTCTTCAGTGCTGTGCGGTTGGCACTCACAGTGGCACCAAAGCGTCTCTTAAAATGCCATTCGCAGTTCAAAACTGTTGCAATGTATTTAAAAAACATACAAGGAAAAGAAAACGAGCTGCACTGTACAGCTTTCTTGCACTCCGTAATTGACTTAATAATTTCCATAAACCCCAGTGAGAAGTTACCAGTTTGTCAATCTACACCCTTCCACATAGCAGATTTTGGGAAAACACTTTGAAAAGGCTGATTTACTAATTCTGCCCTAGCTACCACTTCTGTAGCAGATGTCATCTAGCCCAAGAGAATAATCTCATTTAGAAGAGCAAAATGCAGCTACGAAGCTAGTCTAAATTTAGATCCACCACCAAGGAAGGAACATTTATGAGGGCATGGGAAAGGTCTGTGTTACCAGTACAGATGCAACCCAAATATCTCATCTACACCAACATGAATTGCTACTAAGTATAAAATAAAATACTGAATTATGGATATACACAGAGCCTACTGTATCTTGGTATGATTGCTAGAAACTCCATTAAGGTCATAAATACAGAGATAGCTGACAAGAAGCTCAACAGAAGGATAGCTGTTCTCCCAGTAGGAGAAAATGCTCTTAACAACTACCTGTGGGATTATGAAAATAGGCTACTTAAGTAGCTGCTGCTATTAGTGATATTGTTCCACCTGCCAGATCTGTGAGAGTTTTCATTTTGAACGCGTGCTTGGAATGCTTCTTCTTTTATCAAGGGAATATAAACACCAGTCTTTGGGGAGGACAAACAAAGCATCTCCCCAGCACGGACAGCAGACCCACTCAGAAGCCCAGGAAAAGCATTAGTAACTGGTGGTGTCAGCATGTTATAGAGGACACAGTCACTAGCTGTGACTGTGACTAACTGTGACAAAACACTACAACTGTCACTTGTGAGTGCAAGGGACATGGACAGGGGTGTCTGAACACAAACACATCTCCAACCCGGGGACTTCACCAACCACACAAAAAAAAAGATTAAACATCCAGGGAAGCAATGAAAGAATCCTGCAAACACCCCTGCTGAAAATGTTCAAAGAAAGAAAATTCTGCCTAACCATCACACGTGATTCTTTTCCTTAAAATTTTTCTTGTATTTGTACGCTAATTTGACTTTTTTTCCTCCTTTACTTGTGAAGGAGCTACTACATTCAAGTGTTTATGGAACTTACCATTTTTCTCACTCTTTCACCCCTGCCATGTCACTGTCATAAAACTCCCTCTTGATTCCAAAAATACTTTATACAACCCTGTTGGGTTCACATGAAGACTTTGAGGACCATCAATAAGATAAAGGAGCACAAGATGCACCAACTAAACCAAAATTACAGACTGCGTCTTAGGTTTCAAGAAAACAAAGGTCTGAGTGATTAACATGTAATGATTCCTAAAATTAAATAATTGCAGAGAAACAGTGCAGCTTAAAGAAACCGAGAATTCCATGCTAACAAAAATTAGAGGTAATTATAATGTGTATGTAAAGGGCACAGCATTCTGAGTGTTAAATCACCTTTAATTATGTTTTCTGGATTTGTAACACTGACATTTGAATTCCTAACACTGCATTGATACACCACGTTAAATCAAACATGCCAACAGCTCTATTCTGAATCACCTTGAAGGCTTGCAAAACAGAGCTGTGTTTGAACACATTTATCTTCTTCCTTACGCTCTTTCAGCTATTGAGTGAGACCACAATGTATACTTCTGGAGTCATAATTGGTCACCAAAGCAACAGCTTGGATGCCAAAAAAGAGGATTTCAACTCGGCTGCACAGGGTGGTGGAAAGAGAAAGGTGATCACAATACCTCCATTGTAGCCTTGATCCTGTGACTCAGACCCTTGGTGAACTACAAGTCGTTCATGCACTGAATCCAAAATGAATAACTGAGAAAGCAACTGAAAACAAGACTTTGTTTTCTTTTAACTTCTGATCCTTGTACTAATGGCCTTTAAAGGGTCTGGGCGTTAATCATGGATCACAACAAGAGAGATGAGAAAGATCCCTGGCTAGATTTTCTTCCAAGTGGGCTAAAAAAGAAGTTTAAGAAAGTATTTCCTCTTTATTAAATTCTCTGGAAGTTGTCCATTTTCTGTTTATTACCAACCCTTAGAAAAGGAGGTCTGCACCATGGTTAGTGCACAGGACTGACAGTAGATCTGGAATTCCTTCACCACAAGGTAAAACCAGACATTTACACACCAGAGGCCTTTTCTCATGTTGCCAGCAAACTGTGGCTGTATGCATGGAGAAACAATACCCGCATAATGTTATTGCTTAACCTCTTATAAAGAGCTTAGGTTTCTTTCCAGCTGATATTCTGCTATAAGAGGAATGAGATGGGATATTTGTTTTCAAGTCTTTTCCCCCTTCGTAGTGATGCCCTTTTCCTTCCATATGCTAAGGCAGCTGTTTATCAAGTTTCACAATCCATCTAAAAGAGGCTAAATTAATGAATTTCCTTTGCTTGCCTCCTCTGTTTTAAAGGTGTTACATTACTCCCTTTGCAGTTTGTGGTTCAAGAACTGCAGCTGTGAGAAAAAAAGATATTTATGCACATAAACACATTATTGAAAATATTTACATTAATTCAACGTGACACAGAACCCTGTCCGGCTAGACCCCCAGTCACTATGGCTCAGCTGCTGCAGAGCTGGCAAGCCCAGGGCTGAGGATGGGGAATGTCTCACCAGCCCTTTTCCTGTGTGCCCAACCTGCCAAAGCACCAGCACACTTGGACCACCCCAGTGCCTGAGCAGCAGTGAATACCCTTCTCCATCCAACCCATCCATATGCTCTGCTGCTGCTGTTAGGCAGTAGGGAGGGATGAAGGGGGATAGCACTGTGAGGGCAGTGTCCCTCAGGCAGAGGTCAGTAGCAAATGGGGCATGCAGAAAGGCAAGACCAGCAGGGCTGGGTAGGGAGCTTCAGGAGCAGCGAGGCCCTGCCAAACCCAGTGCCCTGCTGGCTCTTTTCATCACTGCCCTGGGTGTAGTGAAAGCACTGCCTTCCTATGGACCTCAGGCTGACAGCACAGCTTTGTGAAAGGCATCTAGCACATTAGATCTGCACTTCCAAAACCTCCAAGCAAATCCCAGCTGCTCCCTTCAAACCTGCCACGTGTCATATATTTCCTCTATTTTCCACGTAAGAAGGGGGCTGCAGACACACAGCATCAAACGCTGGAGCAGCAAAAAGCTCCTGCTGTAATAACTCAAAACAACAGACCAAGAAAGATGGTTTGTCAACAAAGCGACCAGTGTTAACCCTGACTGCCACAGAAATTTCAGGCATTGAGGAATGATATGAAGAATTAAAAGTCAATCTTCAAGGATTTCAGAAGTGAACTGCCCACAGCTTAGCCTCTCTGAGGTTTCTACGTGATGAAAGCACAACAGCCTTAACTAGCAGAGCAAGACAAAGAAGCAAAGCCTACTAAATAGCTCCATAACAAATCTGCAAGAGTCGTGGCATGCACTGTCGGCAAAAGGTAGGTTAGGCTGGGATTTCTCAGTTTTCACTTTGTGATGACCTAAAAAAGATGAGAGTTTTACCTATACAGATAAGACAACGATTACCTCACTCCTATGAGTAACACTTAATAAAGATTTGATTTGACCTCATTTTAGCTGCATTGGAGAAAGGCATCTCAACATCAGTAACAACAAAACAGTTAACACCAGCACTCACTGAAATGCTTCTGGATCCGCCAACCCTAAATACCTTACAGTCAGCAAATGGGATGGTTTTATTGTTTTTAAATACACATAGACATGTATTTCTTAATTATACTTTAAACCAAGAACAAAGGTCGCACATATGCTCTTAGCAAGAGGCAGCTATCCAGTCACTATGTTCTGTAAACAACGCCCATCACTTCAACCATCACCAGTAGACCTTTAGACTTCGGCATCTCTTGGCCCCTTTCATATTGGAAAAACATCATTAAAACAGATTAAAACTGCTATTGCAGTCAGACTGCTTATTTAAAGCTTGAAGAAAATGTGTACCTGCAATGCTCTCCTTCAAAACAAATGATAAAATCGACTGTTATTTCAGACTCCTAATCTTGGAAAAAATATTCTCTCTAATCAGAGACTACTAAATCTACTCTCTCTTCTATTAAAACTATATATTTACATAATCACAGAACGGTTTCAAAGATGTATTTTTAGGATGGATACACAGAGCCCTCATATGTGTTCATACATGCTGAATTAAATAACTTCAATAAGAAAAGAGTGTACATAGAGTTTTACAATTAACATCTGCTTTATCTCTTTTTTGTAAGATGACATTCAAGCTATATGCATGTATCAGAGTCCTTTATCTCACAATACCATCTTCCCCCAGAGCATTCATGTCTCACTTCAGTAAAATATCAGCACGCACGGGCTTGAAACTGGCTTTACCTGCAGCAGAGACAATTCCCAGACTATCAATTTGTAAAAGCATTGGAAAAGTAGTAAGAACAATATTGACAGATGGGCTCTCCCACATTTTCCCTGCAAAAGTCTCCACTCTGCAGCCACCTTCCCCACAAATTAGTCTTTGGAGAGTTAATAGATAACCATCCATTTCAGTCTTTGAGACTTCAAAAAAGTGGGCATGGGGTATTTTGGGTTTTGGGGTGGGTTTTGTTGTTGTTGTTTCCCTGACCCCCCCTTTTCCTAAAGTAAATTACACTTTGAACCATGCTTTCAGGAAAAGGTAAACTTAGCCATCACCACAATTCACTTCTTTCTCTGGAACTTCAGAAACATTCAGGGTTTTTACTCAATGTGTAAGATATCCAGAGCTATTTCCAGGACTCTGAAGATACAACCCATCGGCAACGCTCATCCACAACTGGCACCTTGGGTGTTTGCCAGGTCTGGGGACCACACCATCACCAAGCCTACACTTTTGGTTTAAATTACTTTCATCTCATTTGCATTCCCTCTTGATATCTGAAGGAACAGACGTAGCTTTAGGTCTTCTTGCTAAAAGGCCCTGCTGTAGCACTACAAAATTAGGGACAAAAGAATACCAACTCAGCTCAACAGGACAGATCTGTCCCATTTACAATTCTCAGGAGGAAGCCAGGGATGTGTCAGGGAATGGATCTGTCCACTCCCACCTTATCTGTGGACTGTGGTTTTAACCTTGAGCCTATATTTAAATTGAGGGCTCATTTTAAGCAGCAATGGGCACTCCCAACCTCAGGACATCAGTGTCCTCGGCAGCAGAAGGTACAGCACGTCTGTACTCATTACCAGGTGTGCTCTAATTACTGCTATTACCGACAGCCAGGGAAGGGCTGCAAGGCAGCTACTCTTCAAAGAGAAAAGGCAGAACAGGGCAGCAGAGATTACCCCAGCAACTGTAAATACTTTGCCATCTGCAGTCACTGGAATTAACTAACAATTTTGAAAATGCTCATTTATTCCCTGGCCACACCATGCACACAGGCACCTATGCTGACCATACGGCTATGGTATCCTCAGCATCTCCACACCTGCCTGATCCATGGGCCACACAAAGTAAATACAAAGAAATGTAAGTGGAGGCACACTCATGGGTGGAGCAAAAGCTCGTCTATACATAAAAACAAACAATACTTCAACCAACTGTTATTTTTATCCGTATGTAAACAGAATCACACAGAGAAAGTAAATCTTCCGCCTTGCTCTTGCTGTAACACTACAGTAAGAGAATTATCTAGCATGGCAAAGGAAAGTAAATTTCTTAAGAGCCGAGCTGGAAATCCAAGCCCTGCACAGTAGGTGGGCTGAAGCACACCAGAGTGCAAAACACCCAGCCATGGAAAGGGCTCCTGAAGAGACAATGATTTCCAATCAATTAGGCCACTGTATAATGGATACAGCTGCCAGTGTCTGCTCTGATGCCAGGAAGCAGTAGAGGGTTTGGAATCAACACCAGATCTCTAGGCAGTGCTGGGGACTGTATTGAAAATGCACATGGCTTTGGAAAAAAAATGTATATGAACTTCTGGAAAATTCTATAGTATGGTACCAGGATCAACAAATTCAGTGAGAAAAGGTCAGGGTGATTCAGCATTTTGGAAAAAATCCCACTTTAGTCTGTGTCCTGGCCGTGGACCAAAAGTCAGCAATGCCAAGTGCTGTTTGCCAGGCCAGGAGATGCAAGAAGACCCTTCCCTACCCCATGCTTGGGGGCACCAGGAACCTGCACCCAGCAGGGACTGGGGAAGAAGATGCCAAGGCCAGGGCAGCTCCAGGGACATCCAGAGGGGCAAGAGCCCCTGGACCATTAAGGGAAGCCTTGCTTTTGCTGCTAAAATTAGCACATGTTAGGAAACAGATTCAGAGACTCTCTCCTGCTTCTCAGCAGGGACCAGGGGTTTTTCTCTTCACTGGACATATGACTTGCTCTGATCTGACTCAGCTTATGGAAGACAGTGAAAAGCCCTGACTTCCAAACAAATAAGTTTAACAGATTTCTGTGCTTCAAAGCATGTGGGTTAAACTACAAAGAATTATTCATTCTCCATAGTTACTGGCCACTGCCATTCCTTTAACAGTGGGATACCCATCTAACACATACAGACATCAATATACATTAATTTAATCCACAGGTCCCTCTTCCCCTGGATAAAGGGCCAACTTTAACCCTATGCTACTGCTGGAAAGACAAGAAAAGCTCTGGAGGAGCAACGGAAAGAACTTGTTTCTCCACCTGAAAGCACCCATAATTAGGAAGTGATGGATGTCGCTAGTAAAAGTGAGTGATGTTTTTCAGGAGGGCTCTCATCTGTAACTGCACTGTTTTCAGATAAAATAACCCCTTCTGCCAGGCAGTGTCAGGAATGTCTACAGCCAATCAGTCACTGCTATCCAGAAAAAAATATGACATTTTTGTCATACCATCTGTAGTGAACATTGTATCAGCCCTTCTTCATTGTGTGCCTCATCAGTCAGGGAGGGCCCCACCCTGGCAACACTAATAGTTGGTGGTCCCGAGATAAAGAGATAAATTGAAATTTTCAAAAACCTCAATCCCACTGCATGTGTTACAGAAGTCCTTTTGAACAAAACACCTTTTACAAGAGCATAAAATCATATTTGCCATCTGGAGTTAATGACTATCAAGTAAAACTCAGGAGGAAGACCTGCTCACCACTCCTGCATGCTGGCCTACAAAGCGGAACCACCACAAGAAATAACTTGGAAGGAAGTCAACAAGATAAGCAGGATCATTTCCAACTCGGACACCATAAAATTTCACACCGTAACAACTTCATTTACAAGACTTTGACAAACATTAAACAAGGAGAACAAATATCTAACACAATTAACTGAGATTACACATATGGCCTGAAGTCTCCGTGCCACTGTGCAAGAGCCAGGAGAGACTGTCCCAACAGGGGAAAATGGGGCAGCTCTGTAATTACGTGACCCTACAGACTTTCACAGTATCACAAAAAGCAACCGCTGGACCACCACAGCTCTGAACAAAGTGGTCTTGTCAGCTTTACAGCACTGCTTCAAAATCAAATCAAAACCAAAAACCCCATCAACATGATTAAGGAAATGGGACAGATGAGCTAGACAGACCCTGAGCCTTTGGGAATTCTTTATGTGATCCCTGTCAAGCAGCCTGGCTATGTTCTTAACTGATTAAATCAGACCTTGACAGAAACCTTAAGTGTCAATTTTTCAATATTCTAATAATTGCATGGAATTCTTGCTAAGGTTCATGCAACAAATGACCACTCTGATGACAACACATTCCCTTTTCTACAGGTCACCTTACAAAATTTGATGGAGCCTGAGAGTTAACCTTTCATTACCTAAAAAACCATTCTTGATCTTTAAACACAGCCAATGTATAATAATATTTAACCACTGCATGTTAGAGATTACATATCACTATTACAAGCTCATAACTATTACTTTTGCAAAACACTAAGAAAAAATAGATGCTGATGTCACTGATCACATGTTTTCTATTTATTGTGATGGGAAATAATCAGCTTCTCTGATTAGGTACATGTTTATTATATTACAAGGCAACAATTTCTTTCAAGCACCCAATCCAATCCACGTGCTTGACACAAACGTTTCTTAAAGGCTAGGAATTTAAACACCTGTGTCCTAGAAAATACATTGGTGCTTCTAACAAAGAAAATGCTGAAGCATAGAAGAAATTTAAACATCTGATTACACCGTTTCCTCTTGACACATGACTGAGAAAACAAACATTTTTACGTTATTAAGAGACACTAAGGGAAGCAATCCCTGTAGTATCTGGCCCTTCTGAACTGCTGGTTACCTGGAGAAGCACTGCCACTCACCTGAGACAAATATAATTCAAAAATTTCAACCTCTAAAGATAAGGAAGAAGGAAATCGCTTATTAAAACTCTGAATAAAACAGGTGGGAAAGGACCTTGGCATGTCCAAATCCATGCTCAAAGCAGGAATAACTCTGAAGTCAGACCACGCTGTCTGGAGCCTTGCCCAGCTGATTTTTGAATACCTTCTAAAATGGAAGCACTACAAGCTCTCTGGACTCTTGCTCAATGCTCTTTCATGCTGAAGCTGAGCTATAGGAACTTTCCTTGCTGCACACCGTACACTCTCCCTCTTTTCCTTTCACTGCACTCCCCTGGATAACCTGGATACTGCCATCACCCCACCCAACTGCCTAGGGGTGGGTGACCATGGTCAGACTCCCTCCCCCATGCCTGGGAAGCACTGCTCCCCTGGACCCCACTCACACATCTCCTGCTCCAGTCCCCAGCCACCCACAGTCTTCTGCCTAATTAATCTGGTTTTGGCACCTTGCTTGACTTGCCTTACTCATACTTGTGACCACTAGTGGGATTCAACCTTTCCCATCAACTAGGACAACCTCTTGTCCATCCCTTGGCTGAGATGGCAACTGACCACTTGGTCTCCTCACCCACAGGCTGGTCAGACCCAGCTCCAACAATACCCACTTCTCATTCTAGTCCTCAGCCTACAGCCAGCCCACATTCCGTGATGCACCACCCTTGCAGCTGGACACTGCACCATATCTGGGGCCTCAGCAGCACCATTACCTCTAATTACAGTCCTGGGCATCCGCTCCAGACACAGCTTTTCCTTTCTGCAACTGTCAGCTTGTGCACAAGTGATGATCCAGTGCCCGTCCCAAAGCAGTCTTCCTGTGCTGTGCAGCCCTGCCACGTCCTCACCACTTTGTATTTCCTCATTTCAACTCATTAAGTTGTAAGCTGCAGATTTCCACATGCCTTTTCAATCTACCATGGCCATTTAACTCTGTACTATGCTTCACCATGCTTGAGCACCTCTCAGTCTGGACTTACTTGCAGATTTAGTTAGTATTCCCTTGTCCACACCAGTAAAGAGAACAGCAAATAAAGCTCAGCCCAAGACAAACATGGGTGTATTCACACGCCTCATGCCATCTCCCTTCTTCCCCTGATTTTCACAGTAAATTATGGGTAACTACACTTCAAACATGGTCCTTAAACTATAATTTGTTTACCATATTATTAAATACATATATTTCCTTATTCCAGAGAAATGTCACGAGGTTTTATCAGAAGCTATTGAAGTCAAGGTAACATCACAGGTACTGCTATCCCACAGTCTTTATTTTCTTATCCTCCAGATTCCTAGAAACTGATTAAAATTTTTGTTCCAATTCTCCTAGCACTGCAGTTACACTAACTAGTCTGCAAGTCCCTGGATCTCCCTTTTTCAAACTGAGGTAATGCCATTGCCCTTTTCAGTCCTTCAGGACCTCTCCTAGCCTTCCCAATTTCTAAAAGATAATTGTAAATGGTTCAAAGGTTGCTTGGCTAGTTGCTGATGTACCCTAGGGCAAATTTCATCAGGCTCTGCCTATTTGAATATACCTATCTTATCTCCTTTTTCTGATCTATCCTTTTTCTACTCTGCACTTTACTCCTATCACCCTGTTTAAATTAATTTAATGTGAAGACACACTCAAGCAATACAATAACTACACGATATCCATTTAATATTTTTATCTTTCAGCTATAACATTAGCAAAAAAAAAACAACTCCACACTATTCATGTACTATGACAATGGCCTTTTGGAGATACAGAAGAACATTTAGGAAGATTGGTCTGAGCAAGACTGAAGACTGCAAATGGCTTAGAGCAATCCTCAAGCTGGGGTGTGTCATGGTTTGACACTGGCGCGATGCCAGCGCCCCCATGAAAAGGGGGACACTAAGAAATGTCAATAAACTCATTGTCTGTGCAGGAAGATTTAAAGAGAAATTTTAACTGCATTTTAGAAGGGACTCTATCAATTACTAAATCAGCCTAGTTTGTTTTTTTAAGTTAAAAGAAAGAAAAATAATCCAATACTTCCCCAATAGATGAAATATTTGATAATCAAATGCACAATTTCCTGTTGATTGCCTAAGTTATCCAGCACTGATCATTGCCAGGGGTGGTGTACTGAATTAGACTGACCACTGGTCCAAACCAGCACAGCGAGTCCCACTCCTCCATGAACACAGACAGGTATCTCGAAGCACATACAATTTTACTGCATCCATCCACCTGTTCTAGCCGTAATTTACCTTTCATCAGCTGGAAATTACCATCCTCGTGGCTGAGACGTGGCAAGACACTATAGGATCACTGCTAGTCTGCTTCTACACAAAGCAAAACAGCTTTAGATCATCCTCTGTGATTTCTATTTTGTTTCTCAGCAAAATGAACTAGACATGGTTGTGTGCTGTTACCACATTTCAGATGAAGCACAGTAACGTCTTAAATGGCTTCATTTCCATCCTCAAAGACACATCAAGGCTCTGTTCTGTGATCCCCTAGGCAGAAGATGCAATGTTAATGGAGATTCTGGCTGTCACTTTTAAAAGCAGTTAGTGATTTGAATGCCTCAATTTCTAGTGTACCCATCTTTAAATATTTTACAAGCTCCAATTGTCAAGAAATTATGAACACTCAAAAACTACTGGGCAGAGGTTCCCATCCCACTTGGTGTTTAAATCCAGAATCCATTTTACCTGGTACTTCTACAGAAAATCCTTTTACAAAACTAAAACCCTAGTACTAGTCAAAAGAAGGGGGAAAATCATTTTCTTTTGCTAGCCATGATGAAAATGCAAAAAATACATGCATTCTTCCAGTTACACAAAATACAGCAGCCTACCCTTGAATATGAATCTGTGAGTATTTTCTTCCAGAGTGATATACTGAAAACATTCTCTCACAAAATACTGTAATCAGCTTTCAGTGAAACCTACTTTACTGGACATAATATAAAGCTTGATTTCCAACACCGTCAGGAGAGAGAACCCACCCCATATTTCCAATCCATATATTGCTGGTACTTGTCCCTACTGCAAATGCATCAGTAATCCCTGTCTTGCTACCTGCTTCCCCTGAAAAACGGATCATAATTAGCAGAATCCCTGGATCTCATCCTTGAGTTAATGATGAATAAAAATAAGGTATGAATAGAGAGAACAGTCAGAACAGTAAAATACTGGTAGTCTCTGCTGCTGTTCCTTATTCCACTAGTTGAAAAATTCAGACTCTATTTTAGTCAGAGGAGTTTGGTGTCATGCAATTGTTCAGTCACAGCTCAGCAAACCTCATTATTTCAGGCCTCTTTAGAAATCCCAAGTTTTGCCCCAGAGTAGGATGGGATGCGTATCCGCTTGCTGTGCACTGTGCCCCAGGAATGGCACAGCTGGTGCTCATGCCCAGCACAGCCCCAGGAGCTGGCACAGGCACCGGGAACCCCAGCACAGTCACAACTGCGTGCTTTTTAATCCATCACCCCGCTGGGCTCTACTTCAAACCCACAGTTTAACCAATACTGGCGGGTTTCAGCCAAGCCTCTGCTGATAGCAGACAGAACGAAACCAAGTTAATTAGAGGTAAATGTAGCCTCAAAGGAGATCTCAGCACCAAAACTCCTTATGCACATTAACTTATACAGCATGTATTTTTAATGAGTTCAGCACTTGTCTCGAGTTTAGGAAACACTCACATGGGGTGGCAGCTATTCAAAGCCATTGCGCCAGAGCACGAGCAAGTGCTGACTCTGCAAGATGACAAGGTTATGTTGCCAGTTATGGAGATTCTACCTTTATTGCACAACCCTCAGATACCTAAATTTAAATTAAACAGGTGAAGTGACAACACAAAAGCCACCTATCAATATACTCATCGTAAAATACAAAAAGGAAATGAAAAAGACCAGAGGGCTAAAGCTTATATTCAATTTTGCAAATATGGTTAAATCTTGTAACATCTCCAGCATCTCCTGAGCCTCTTTTTCATAAATAAACTTCTGAAAATATGTATCCCTGTAGAGAGCTAAAGCAAACACCTTCAAAGCAGATGGGAATTTTACAAGTGCAACTTTGGAGCTTTAAACCCCACCCTTCTATCTCCACATGCCTTCTCCAACACTCATCATGTGAAGCCAGGTAATGGCCAATAGTTGCATGATTTGGGTTCCAATATATTAAAGCAATCTACTTATTTGTGAGATAAAATGACTTGCAAAGACTGTTAAGTCCAAAAAATACATAGTCACATCTAAATAAGGCTGAACTATGCCAACAAATTCTGCCAATGACCTTTTGAGCCTGTCATTTAAGTATAGCCAGAAAACACTGTTCACTGGATTACAATGAAAAGGGGTAACTCGCTGTTTTGCATTAATTATACGTTCCAGCCAATATGGCATTAACACACAATTAAATCACTTTGAATCACGTAAATCTTGTGCCAACGTTTTGTAGAAATATGTAACCTCTATTGCAGAAAACAACCCTTCAATAAGAATATGGTATCATAAAACACTTTCTAAAATGTAAATAAACTAAAGAATAAAAACGTTCAAAGTATTATAAGAGGACAGTGTGACCTAATGACAACATTTTTACACTTTAAAGTCCGAATGAAAAAAACTAATTGTGTAGAAGTCTCAGTTTGAACTGCAATTCCAGTGGTATGCCACTTGTATAAAAATCCCCCAAACCACGATCACATAGATATACAGTACTTCACTAGCAATAGCCAGTTCAAATGAAAAATCTAAACTTTGTTTTTCTTTTAATCTTTTCAAGCAGTATTCACTTTAATAAATTTCTTAACTTCGTGACTGTAATATTCAAATGGATAGGTATTTTTGTATATCCCTGAAAATGCAACCATACAACAATTTTAGTTTAAATGAATGACAAAAGACTGCTTCAGGACAGAGTGCTGTCTCAGAACTCCTGAAAACTTAATCTGTATTCTGCTAATCTAGGTTACAGTTTATCTTCAGGGGTTCTCCTGTAACATCATGCCTTGATGCTTTAGATTCAGCCTGATGTGATTGAAAAGGCTTCCTTTTCTTTTTTCTCCCATTCATCCACTTTGTTCCCAGGCTCTCCGTCCCCTCCTCCCAAATCATTATTAGGGAAATTATTTTAAAAGAAAACCCTTCAGATAAACCATGACCTAGAACAGGGAGATTCTGCCCAATTTATGTTGCAGAAAGTTGATTTACTATAAACTATATTATTGCATGCCACTCAAACTGTACTTCCAGCCACATTTTTTATTGACTGAATCTGTCATCTTTTCTTTCCTAAAACCTGAGTTTACTTTAAGAATGACAGAAGACCTTCTCAGGGTCAGCTGAAAGCATTCATAACTGCACGCACCAGGAAAGAAGTGCTATAAAACTGAGAAGCCCTCAAGGACAGCTGTTTTGCTGAGGAGCTGCATGACCAAGCTGCCGTCTCAGCTCCCGTGTAATGTCACTTCTCCTGGTTCAGTTCTATCACCAAGTAGTGCCCTCCCGGGGGGGTGGCCATCTGCAAACTAAGCTCTAGGATGCTTCCAAACACAATACAAAACAAAATGCAGATGATTAGGTAAGAAATGTGAACTTAAGAAGACAGATGCTACCATAATTCAGATACTGTCCAGGTTTGCAGCTCACCAAGCCTGCCCATCAGTGGGATATACTCGGCCCTGCTGTCCACTGCCAGCCTGGTATCATGCTGACAGCTGCATGGGACAGGTGAGCCTGCAAGGAAGCTGGTGGGCAACAGGGAATCTGACCTGTCTGCACCTCTGCACACTCAGCACCTGTTCATGTCCTGTCTCCTGAGCTAAGGGAGAAGGGGATCCAGTATTCAAACTCTGTTCTTCAGAGGGCACAGCAGCCCAGAGCCTTCCTGCTCACCCTCCTGCCTGCACACAAATGCAATCATGCCTACCCAGGCTCACCTCTGAGGAAAACCAAGCATGCCATACACCACAGCAACACATCCTTCCCTGCCCTGCTGCTGTGAAACACAAGGTTTCAGAAAGCAGCCCTCCCATTGCATCGTCTCTGTATAACCCCGCAGGCAGCACATCCCAAACCCTGAGCACCATCTCCAGCTGCACCTGCCCCTGCCCAGCCCAGCACCAGGTGCTGGCAGGATCTCCTCCACAAGGCTCTGAGCCCAAAGGCCCTGGAGCAGCTTTGTCCCCGCCCCAGGACCACATCAGGAGTACTTTCAAACACACATACAAAGACATACCTACCATTTGTCCTTCTATCTCCACTTAAGCAGCAACACCAGTTCTGATGCTAGAGAAATCTTGCCTGTTTCAAGCATCAGCATCTTAGCTAATGAATTTTTGCTACTCTTCCACACTCAACAAATACTGGGCAGAGTGACATACAGCCTAATAGACTGTTAAGGTCACTGGCCAGCTCTTTAATTTTATTTAGTACACTTTGAGTTCATGAGTCATTAGGGCCTTATTCTTGGGGACACAAGGACACGTAATACACACTAATAAAGAGCATAAATGTGATCTAGTATGTGTATTTTACAGATTGTGAAATTAGAAAGATGGCATTAAATATTTCTTTGTAATGTTATATTTTTAAGAATTTTGATGATTTTAACATACATAAAAATATTTGTCATAGCCTGCTGGTGTATTTCTAACTTGTAACATTGCTGTAACTCTAAGAAAATTCTTTAAGTAGTAAAAGTCACATTTTAAATACCATCTTGAAGAGAAAAAAGGGCTCAAGGGAGACCTAACTTAAAAATTCCTTACTTAAAAAGGGAAGAAGACATTTTTCAAGCTGTTACTCATGATATTTGATTTTATGATCTAAATTGTAATTCAGAGCACACATGTGTCAGGAAGTTTGCAATACTTTGGAAAGGGATCAGCATCACTAATCAGGCACTGAAATCCAATTTCTGGGACAATCTGGGAGCTCAAAGCTGCACATTTCAGCCGGCTTGGAAAGATCTTTGAAAAATAAAGTTAAACAGTAATTATACATAAGTGTGCTTGAGAAACTTTACACCTGTCTTGACATGAATCAGACCTTTGCATGGATGATGAAATTCTTGGCATTGCTTTAGGTGATTGGGATGGCATTAGCTTAGGCAGGGTAAGAATTCAACAGCCACAAGCCTAGACAGGTAGGATAAAGGAGTTACTGACTGAAAAAGGCAGGGCAGCTTATCTGTGGAAGTCTAAACATGCTAATCATTTAACATAAACAGATCTGCTGATATTTTTAGAAAGGAATTTCAACTCATAAGTAACAATGTTAAAAAAAGGACACCAGTATCCCTAATCATATTTTCCACAGGTCCTCCCAGCTCCTTGCAGATTACTAAAACTCAGACAAAGGAAAGGAAAAGAAAAACAAAGAAGTAAAAGGAGGAAGAAAGAAAAAAAGCCAGAGGTAGCTGGGTATGGGATTAGGACAATAATGAACTTGTTGGCAATCAGTGTTTGACTGCTGGCTATGCTACAAGACTACTGCAACCTTTGTCTCCCTCTGCCTCAGTTCCTAGTCTGTAAAACCAAGTGATAATATTTCCTTACCTCACAGGAACGTTCTCAGAATAAATCCATAAATGCCTGGAAGACACTGAGACACCACTGTCACAGAGGCCATAAAAATACCTAGGGGAAAAACAAACAAAATAAGAATAAGTTTCAGAAGTGACCAAAACAGCAGAGATATTCACAGATTAAAGGTACAGCAAAGATTAAAACTTTGCTTAATGACATGAATTCTCCACCCTGGGAAGAAGCAGTTCAGCTCAGCACATATTCCCATACAGCACTTTTAAAAACACGACCAAGGGTTTTAAAAGGGACAATTTCCCCTATTCTCCTTGCACATGACACAATCATGATAATCCATCACCAGATGAAAGCAGGAAAGATGTTTAGAGATTAGCTTTGCCCTCCATGACAGGCATCATATCCAAGAACCCCAATCACAGCCAACAGAGCCCGACATACTGACAGTGCTCTTCCTCAGCCTCCACATCCAATTCTAACTGCAGAGCTGAGCTCTTCCAGTAGTTAAAAAACTTTCAGCCTAACACTTATTCCTGAACAGCTTTTATCCATTTGTTTTCATGCCAACATTGATCCAGCAGCTTCAACAGCTTTTCCCTATCCCTGAAGCTTATTTCTCTGACAATAAAAAATGAATTACACCACCTCCCTGTCAGGGCTCATTTGCCCACCGAAATCAAGCAAGTTCTTATCACCCCACATCAGCATCTTCTGCCCAATCCCATCCTTGTGGCCCGCTGTCACCTTGCAACTGCCTAAACGTGTGTTTCTCCAGCATTTTCAGCTGGTAACCCTCTCCATCCCAAACAGTGCAGAGCAGAAGCTTCTCTCCTAATGCCTTCTAAGGTTATGACCCTGCATGCCATCACCATGGACGTATGTCCCACTTGGACTGCTCTGGGTCTCAAGGTCTTTCTGAAAGACACCCTGACCTTTCATAACACTGACTGTGCCTCCTACCTGTTTCACCTCTGAGCCCTCAGGGCACTGCTTTGTGGTGCCAGAGACATCATGGGGATCCTGCATGGTCTCCCTAAAAACATACCTCCTTATCTTCATTGTCAACTCAACCCACAGCTGATGGCTTGAGCTCAACTCCACTGCTAAGCGTACTTTAACATGAGCCAAATGACTACAGCCCTCAGAAGGATAAGTGAGTCAAAATTATGCAAATGTACAGAATACATTACTTAGTCTTTACAAAGTACACATTTTGTAAGCAGTTTCAGCCCTCTTACAGATAATGTGATAGTGCCCTGAAATTTGGGTGTCTGATGGTTGCTGCATCATGCACTGATCAACACAGCCTTGGTGGGAGAGGGTTTGCTCCAGTTCTGAAGTGGGACATGAGGCTTGAACAGCCTGCCTGCCCTGTATCCCCTGTGCTCAGAGATACCTCCACCTACCCCCTCAAACACAACACCTTGGAGATCCTCTCTCATCCCCTCAACAACTCAGGTGACCAGGACAACAAAAATCCCCCCCAATTTCTTTCCATTTCTGTGGGGAGAGGGCAGTTCCTTTCCTCCTGGCACTTTGTGTGGAACCAGCTCAGGAGCTGCTCAGACAAGCACTGGAGCTGGTAGGAGGGGAACAGCAACCTCCCCCCACTTGCTGGCAGTTTGCCCCTAGATCAGACTGGGACATATTGGAAGCTTCAGCCCAGGGAACCAGAATACACTCACCTTACCAAGGACTCTGATCCATTTAAAACTGTGCTCCAATAACCTTCACAAATAAATATATTATGCAATTTATGTTATGCAGCATTGACTTCAATGACTCTGTAGCAGTGCTTACACTACTATATTTACTTCTGGCACACACTGGCAGCCTTCAGTGTAATTATTCTGAGCGTGCTTCTGTTCTAAACCTGGAGGTCTTACCCTGCCAATATCTATGCACAATGCTCCTCAGTATGTTTTCCATAACTTTGACCACACTGTCCTTCTTTCTTACATCCCTGCAAGCTCCGTTATCTAGAACATGTTGTGAGTTTTTCTTCCTTTCACACAGGGTCTCAATTTTATACCCCAGCACCTCTCCCTCAGTATCAGATCACCAACTTTCGTCTTCAGCTGTCTCACACTGTTGGTCTCCATCCCTCAGGAGAGAATTTTAGACAAGCACCCTGGCACCTCCTGCCAGGCTCCCTGAAATTTGAAGAAAACCCTCTTTTAGGCATGCACACATCTACCTTGATGCCCATGGCATGGATCAGCATACTAAATAAACAGAAGAGAGATTATATAGATTTGTTTTCTCTCTTCCTCCAGATTAACAGGATGACCATTTCAGTACTGGCTCTTTCCACTCTCTTTATCAGTCTTTGCTGCAGGAATGGCAGTTGCATCTGGAGTGGAATCCATCCAGCAGTAAGTGGTTTGTTAATTCCCAGGACACATTGCATACAGAGAAGGATACTTAAGCTACTTAAAAAGCAACCCTTTATTAAATGCATAAAAATGCTTGAAATTTCTGTAAGCCAACACTTTAAATTAATGACTTCATTTAAATATATCAGTCTCTGCTGCTAATTGTTATACTGCTTTTTATGCATTCTTTTAAATGTGCTCCTTGGAAACCCTATAGAATTTGCTATAGTTCTAACACACAGTTGCAGTCATTCATGGTACACATTCATGTATTTCACTAGAAACCTCTTTCTCCCAAAAGCTGAAGTAGCTTTTTGCATCTGTGTAACAGGGGCAGTTCAAGTCAACTATTCTCAGCTACACCATAGTGACACTATTGCTAGAAAGGGAAGTGGAAACATCACTAAAAAAAATCAAAACAAAGAAAAAACCAAAACAAAACAACTTAACCAAAAACAAACAAAAACCACCTAACCCAAACTACTTTTTCTACATTGAAAATATTAAGATGGAGCAAAGATTTTTCAGATGAGGTCAGAAAATATTCTCTGTCATATTAAGCACTGTTTAATAAGCAATTGAGGATTCCTGGAAATCCCTGCCACAAGAGGATCTGTACATGCCGAAGTGATCACTTCTGCTCTGAATTTCTTTGTGTCTGTTCATCTGTAAGATACATTTAAAATTTTACACTGATTCAGTTTTGGATGTCTTCACTGACTTTATAAAGGAGATGTTCTGCTTATATAGGGAAAGGGCATATAAACATTAGGTACTTGCTATTGAGGATTAAACATGAACAAAAAAATTCATCAGCAGTGACCAAAGTGGTGATGGCAGTTCACTGGAAATAACCTCCTCCGTGCAGCACACTACAGTCTCCATCTGCTAATTTAGGCTGCTGGAGGCCTCGAGTGATGAAAGAGAGGCCATACCAACAGGATTTTAGCACAGTGAAGTACACACAGCTTCCTCCCTCCCACAAGTTAAACTCAAGGCCATCAGGAGCAGTGGGAAGGCTGCCAAGAGTAAGTGCCATGCTGCACATCCCCTGCAGCACCCTGAACGAGAGCCCAGCACCTCCAGCTGCACCTGGACACCTCTGCTGCTGAAAACATGAGCACTACTTCCATGGGTTTTGCCAGTTTCCATGTGCCAAGCCAGGAATATTTTCATGAACTCTTCAAGGCAAAGTTTTCGATCTATGAGACAGTGTTTACTGAACAGACATCAGCAACAATGAGCTTTCTATGCAGCATCGACAACAGCAAGGAATTCCTCATCTCTTGGTGAGCTCCCATGCTGGCTGACGCTGCAAGAGGCACTGCAAGGGGCCAAGAAAAGCCACAACTCATCACAAGAAAATGGCAAATTGTGAAAAACCTGCATCACAAGGTTACCTGCCTAGGCACAGCTTCAACAGAGCTCCATAAATACCTCAGTCTAACAGTGACAGAGGTTAAAAACCTATTATCTTTCCCAAATGACAGTCTGAACACATGTTCAATAGAACATCCTGCCTCACCAAGCTACAAAGTAGATTCTGCTTTTTCAGTTCAACAAATACAAACCACAGGGAGCTTTTTAAATGAAAGCATTACGAAGATCACATTAGGCAAGTCTGATCTGCTGTAAAACACTCACACACAACATTATGAAGTAGAACAACCTTTAACACCTGCTTTCTCTTCAAACATAGCACTACCTCTGTGCATGGTTTGGCTCTTAATGGGATGAATTCTCAAGCTAATTTGTATGGCTTACTCCACCAGCAAAGAATACTTCAAGTGTTTGGGATCTAGTGTTCCACTAACACTGAACTGGTGAGAATACTCTTTTAAGAGTGTACTCCACAGTGCTGCTCAGCCAGCTGCCGCCCTGTGGGCCAGATCCACAGAGCGGAGAGTATTTTCACTCTGCTGCAAAATGTTGTGACACAAAAGGAGGTGCAGCAGCTGGAAAAGCATTGCATGATCCAAGCAGTGTTGAAAGTCATCATCATAAATATTCACAAGCAGACAGAATTGTTTTCTTACTAACAGCACATTGTTATTCACAAATATTAATTAGTTTCTAAATACCACCTGTTACTCAGCCCTGCCTATGCCATGTGACATGGGCTCCATGGCTGGCTTGCAGACTGTCCACACTGCTCAGAGATTTAATGATGTTTCACTTCCAGAGCTCACTCAGCTACTGGGAGGAGAGGAAGGGAATAATTACTTACTTATGTCTTTCTCTGCTGACCTCTCTGGCAGATGAAACGAGCAGTTTTAATGGCCTCTGAAGGGAGGCTGGTCCTGTCCTCCTTAGACAGGAAGGATGACAACTGCACTAGTAGGTCTTTGGCTGGAGAATGATTTTAAAGATCCAAACTTCAAAGATCTCAGTGAGGGGAGAACTCAATCTCAAAACTTCTCCCCAGTGGAGGGAAGAAAGCTGCTATTGCAATCACTCACGTTTCCAGCGATCACTCACACTTCAGACAGAGCTGAGGCACCAGGAATTGCCTGTCACATCCTACAGTATAAATGAACCGCAGACTGCCAGGAGGAAAGCTGTGACAAACCTTGGCAATTTTCTTTGGATTTCTTTAGATCACTTCTTCAAAGGATCTCTCTGTACTAAGAGGTACAGGTGCAGACAGACAGCCAATATAGGGTTCCTCTTCCTCCCCACCAGCAAGAACCTCCTCCTAATTTTGTGCATCACCAAAAACATGAGAAAGTTGGGCAGAGCGCTGATGGAACTGGTCAGAGCATGGATAAAATGCACAAGTTAGTAGTGCACTTAAGGTTGAAGTGACACAGATGAATGATGAAATACTGTCTTGTTTTCTACAAACTCTGGGTGGAAGATCCCTCAAGACCTTTCAAAAACACTCCTCCTGCTCAGCATCCAGCAGAGACAGCCAGAGAGGATGAGCTTATCTTGACGAATTCAAATTAATACAAAAAAAAAGAAGAATTGAACTATTTTGAGCCTGGTGCTCACACTTAGTCTCACTGGAAGAGATGAACCTGAAGCATTCTCCTCACAGATTCCAGCTGAAAGACTCAAGCTTTGAAACGCAGCATTTGGCATTTCCAGTACCTCAGGAAGCAGTGCTGCCTTTTCAGTGTAAATGTAGCGCGAAGGTTGTTATCCCACAGCTGCCAGACTCAATACCAAGGCACAGACACAAGCTGCTATGTTTCCCAGCAAGGAGACACAATCTATTCAATACACCTTCCTGTAACATCAGATTTTTCTTACCAGTATGATTTCACTGATACATCCCAATCTGAATACTTCTTAAACGTTTTTTTGTGGTTTTTTTTTTTGTTTTGTTTTGTTTTGGGGTTTTTTTTTGTTTTGTTTTGTTTTAATCTTGTGTATCAGGCTATCAGCTCTACAGAACAACTAGAGAAGAAGAGCTAATAAATTTCAGATTTTAGATGAAAATTCAGAGCAATTTTTGCTGGAAAACATAACTGCAGGACAATTTAACCTTCTCCTTGCTAAATATGGAATGGGGAATGCAGTCAGGGCTTGATATCCTCAAACTCCTAAAAGAAAAATATGTCTGCCATAGTTCCTGCAGACAGCAATAACTCAGGACTATCAGGATTTTCTCAGAGTTTGCACAGCCTCACATTCAAGTATCTAAGATTATATGACTGGAAAGTGGGAGGGCAAGGAGCACACACAAACATAGAGTCATTTTTCCAGTGACTGACAAACACGGTACTCAATTTCTTAGGGACTTGAATGGCTGGAGCTGAAGTTAAGCTTCACTAGAGCTATATTTAGTTCTGCACAAATACAAATGAGGAAACACTTTCTTCTCAGTTACTAATGCAGTGTGACAGGAAACAATTATTTGCTCAGAGTCTAATGTTACCTTTGGTGACTATCTAGTTCACAGAAGCTGTATATTGTATAATAAAGAACCAAACTGATATTCTGCAAATCAATGAGAAAACTTATTTAAGAAGATGAAGAAGCATGTGATTTGAACACATCCGAGCTATACTGGTCTTAGCTATGCAGACAGAGTTAGTGCTGAGGCATCTTGTGTTTTGATAATAAACAAAGTCAGTTTGTTTTCCAAATTCTACATTAATTTATTCAAGAACTCTGTGGATACTCAAAGAATATCATGGTTCCCCTAAAGTGTAAAACAGAGCTGGGCACAAGGACAGAACAATTAAAATAAAAATAAAATCCATCTTTTATGATTTCAAGTACCATTTTTTCTCTATGAAAAATGCAATTCTGTGTCACAAGGGAGCTCTCAGCTCAGCAATTGCTTCAGTCTTCAATCTCTACAAAACACAAAAGACAACAAAATGCATGATTCACATGAAAGGCTAGCTAGACCTTGGCAAACCAAGCCATGATTGTGTAGAGGAGTCCCATGTGCTTCAGAAGGGCTCAAAAGGCTGCACTCAAGAAATCCCAGGCATGTGGCTGAGAAGAAACCCTGCTCCTGCCTACTACAGGGAGAATGTCCACTAAGAGGCTTGGAGTTTCTAGGTCTTCCAACACAGCACCCTTACACACTAAGGAAGTTAGAAAGAATACAACACTACTGCACAAACATGTCCTTTCTTCTGGCATCACCAGGCAAATACTTGCAGGGCCCTTTGCTACAGTGAGTCACATGAGTATTTCCAGAGCTGAAGGAGATGCCAGCCAAAACATTTCAGTTTTGGCTTAACTAAGAGCCAGGATAACCAGAAAGATGCCCTGAGTATCAGCATTCTGATGACCTTTTCAATTCCAGATCCCTTTGAGATGGAAAGCAGATGAGCCCTTGGCACCACCCAAAAAAACAACAATAGACCAGGTTTCTTCAGCCAAAACTGGACTACTGAAATATATGCATGTCTTTGCCTAATAATCTACAGCTTTTTTCAGGGGAAAAAAAAAAGGAGGGATGGGGGGGAACTGATAAACATTTGGCTTCTTGGTATTGTCTTTTAAAACATTATCAGTTATTTTGATAGTAGGTTCTTGGAGCAGGTCAAACCTGGAAATACAAGAGTTCTGGGCACAAAGCAAACAAACCTCTCAACATAAAGCAAAACATTTCTTGAGAGATTCTGAACAATCTCTCTTGCCTACAAGTGCCAGGTATGACTAAGTTTGATGAATAAGTTACAAGGATTTCCAGGGAGAAATGACACCAGTACTCCCACTTGTACAAAATCTAGGAACATTGCTTATGTTCTCCATCTTCTTTGAGGAGCCTGTGGCAAGGGGGAAAACTCATGCCCCACCCTGGACAACTCAAGATTTGACCAGGAATTTTACTTTAGATGCCCATAAGGTCCATGCCTATGTTTTGCTTGCTACATGTTGACTGTAACAAGGTAATTCCTACAGTGCTTCCTATATTGATCAGCAAAACCCACGTGGAGTCAAAGACTTATCTTCTCTACACTGCTGGAGGGAGAGGGGCTACATTTTTTCAGATACATCCAACTGGCACACTAGTATTTTATCCAAGCACCGCTATACATCTCGCCCCCACTTCCGATAGCGTCACAGGAGCGGGAACAGCCAGAGATCCGCATCACTTGGGTAGAGGTGCACATCAATATTCAGCCCACAGATCTTGCTAGTACCAAAGGGCAGCAACTGCGTCATCTTCTTCACAGACGTACCAGATTAAAGACTGTCCTCCATTTCAGTACTGCTGACACTGCCAGGCTGGTAGACCAATACACGCACAAGCCGGATAAAACAACAAGTGGCTGGAGCTCTTCACGGAGCTGATGGAAGGTAAGTGTGTTTTCTTGCTACTCCTGCACATGTTATTCCTGTACATGTAACACTACAGAGCAACACTCTCCATGACTAAATAGCAATCGTTGCTGTCGATGTTTACTGAAGCGACCAGTAAACACTGGACTTCCAGCATCAAGCACACCTAGGCCATGTTCACCTTCTAGTTTCCTAGAATCTTTTAAGTTATTATATGACTATATTGCTCCTTGACTGTTCTCTCAAAAGAGATGACGCAAAGCAAAACAAGGCTCTAGTTTGGAAAAAGATGAACAATTACTCTGGAAGAGACTCATTTTCACTAGAAATCTCATTTCACACCTTTTCTCACTCCCCCAAAGAGTCATCCACTTGTCGTCTTCATCACAGTGCTAAAATAAACAAGAGGAAAAGTAGGAATGTCCTTTCTGATAGTTCCCCACGTTGTACTTCCTCTCCCCTCCTCAGAGTATGGAGCTTATAGACAAATGTACAATATGAACAGAATCTTGAAGAACTTAACAGAGGTTCATGGAATGAGGTAACACAGATGACTGGCATACAAATTATTATTAGCTACTAAGTAATCAAAGGGATAAAGACACATATTTCAAGAATTATGAGTAGCTAATTATTAGTAATTAGGATGAGAGCTACTCTTTTTAAGAAATTTACTACTATACATCAGCCTACTGTATCTTTTCTTGCATACAGAATAACTGGTATTGGAGAGGATGGATCTCTTTTCATCCAAAGTATCCATTCCCTAAACAGTCAGCTCAACCTTGGAATCTGACAAGGATACACCAAAAGGAGTATTTCATGCCACGCACAAGATCTCAAAATCTCAGCTCTCTACATTGTATAAGCCACAGTTATACTGTTGTCCCAGAAAAACCTGTGCCGATTCCCAGCTAGATTGGAAAAGAGAAAAAGAACAGAATGTGGTTATTGCCACTTTATCCAGGATGGGCTAGAAAGGAGCACTCTCCAAGCACTGCTCAGTGGTTCCCCACCTCCTCTTTTGCAAGGTTTTAATTTCACATCAAGCAGACTCCTGCACAGAAGTGACTTTAAGGGACTCTAGAGAACTTTGAAAGGTTTTAGAACAAGAGAAAAGCGCAAAAGTATCTTGTCAACACCTGAAGAGCAGAATTGCTCTAGCACTGGGGTGCAGAAATTAAGAGATCTGAACAACTACATTACAAACAAACTCCTAAGAGTGACACCAACAGGATGGACAAAATGAAGTCAGGACTAGAATTGTTCTTTTGAGGATTAATGGCTCTCAGCTTTCTTTGACTGCCCAGTGGCATACTCCACAGGACAGTAAATTCTCGCTGTAATGAAAAAAAACCTTGTGTTTTAAGGAATGTTAGAAAATTAATGCAATACAATGGAATGGCTTGATTGGTTTTAATCCATCACAACTCGCTGAATCAGACCAAGCTCACATCAGCATTGCCAGAAGTGTGTCCTCCATTGCACCGAAGAGCTGATGTTTATCTGTCTCTCACAAGGCTTTTGACACAAAGCCTGAGGACCTAAAGAATGCATTAACTTTGGAGAATCAGTAGCAATGTCCAAACCAGTAATCTGCTACCAGCAAACCCCAATCTAATTATAATCAGTCTTTAACACCTTTATGTAACATACTAGGCTTTTTTCTTTCACATCTTCTAAAAGGCTAACAAATCAGAAATAGCATCAGTCTGCACAAACCAAAAGGTTTTTGGTGTTTTCCAAAGGTGTTTTCCTTTCAGAGCAGCAATGCTACCATCCCAGACAGCTGGAATTCCAACAGTCATTACACTGGAACATCCAATCCCTACCAAAGATGAGATGCAGCTTAAAACTGAAATACACGTGTCTAAAGTGAACACAGGTTAACACATTTACTCTATCACACATTCATTACTACAGAGCATCTATTATAGATGCATTTTAATGTGGATGAATATACTCATGAAGTCTAGACAAGTATATTTTCAATTAATAAACAGCTTTCCCCACTCCCAAATCAAAATTATCATAAATTATAATCCCCAATAAGTGATCTCCTATAACAGAAAATATTAAAATAAAGAACACTCTAAAAATGTATTTACAATACAAACACTGTAGTTTATGCTTAGTAAAATATGCCAAAATTCTGTCTCAGAAATGCCTTTATTTCAATTTTATATACGTGAATAAAGCACCAAAATTTGAATATACCGATAATTGTAAAATAAATGCATCACACATCTATTTTGCCCTACAATTTCACATCTATACCATCAGGCACTGAATTGCAAACATGGATTCCCACATTACTTATAATGGCTGCATCACTACTTCACATTCAGATGGATGATTAACAGTACCAATACAATAACAATGGCCACCTTTGGATAGTCAGAGTTCTTATTTCTTGTAATCACATATACAAGAAATCCTAATTTCTTTCGATCCTTATGCTTATCCACATGCTTACATAAGTGACACAGAATAAAAGAAACTCTCAGATACATGAATTTCTCTTTTCAAATGGTTAAGGATTTTTTCTTGAGAAGCAAAAGAAATGTTTATTTTAAACATATACTTTAAAAATGTCCTAACATACTTAATAGAAAATAGGTTTATGTTTCTAAAGCATTACAACATATTTTATATATTTGCAAACAGATATAAAATTAAAATTAATTTATGTACTGAAAGTATTCAAGTTTAATATATGTTTTTAAAAAACCTACATTTGCTCGCCATGTCTAGAAAGGCAAATCAGGAGGTTAAACAATGAAAAGTAACACACTAAACCAACTCTAAATAATGATTGACCTTTTGACTGATACAGAAATAGCTTTTCTCCTAATTTCAGTTTATTCAGTTAATTCAATTCAATAACTTGTTTTGCTCAAAAGAAGAAATCAATTAAGGAATAACACAGCATGAAGTTTTGTTTTTGTTATCCAATCTAGATGTAAACATTTAGAGCAAGATGATGAAATCTACCATTTACAAAATTCTCTGGGGGCAAAACTACTTTCCAGTCACTATTTAGAATTAATAACTATTTTAAAACTTGAACGCCTTTCCTAACCAATCCAAAAAGCAAAATGCCATATTGCTTTTGATTTATAAACCAAATAAATTAAAGAAAAACTTAGCTAACTATTCCATACTGTTTCATGCATTTTAACTGGATTCAAATTTTGACACCAATGCAACTATATATTCAGCACTCAATATTAAACAACTATTTTACTACCAAAAATATGAAGTACCTGGATGCTTATTTGGTATAGCCAGACAATTAAAACATATGCTTAGAAGGCTGACAAAAGGTGCTACCTTACTGTAAAAGCTGTACTTAGCAGTAAAAATCAAGGCAATCTAATAATTACCAAACTACTAATAATTAACCTCCCCTTTGAGAAATGTAACAAAGTCAGATCAAAGGAACCAATTTACTTCAAAGTTTCTGCTTGATTTACACCATTATTTAAATCATGTTTCAGAGAATAAGATATTTATTACAAAGTAGCAAAAAAAAAAAAATTGAAAGATTTAATGAACTCTGGCAATGTTCCCTATTTTTAGCATCATACCAAAATCCCCATATATTTGGCAGAAATACTCCTGAAGGTCCTTGAGCTATCCTATTGGTTTTGTAGCTGATAGTCTTTTAATTTCAGAATACTCAGATGGGATAAAACTCAAGAGTGAGTTATTTTACAATTTCAGCATATCCCTATCCATGCTGGGATTGTGCTCCTGCTGGTGAATAGAAGCCTTCTAAGTACTCCTCATCCTGCACCGACAAGGAACATCTGAATGATACTTCAGAGCCCGCAGTGGGATTAAGCAAAACATCCCAGAGCTCCAACACAATCTCCTACTGATGAGGGAGAGAAAGGAGGGAGGACAACTTCTTATCACTGTCATGGTATTTTTCCTTTATTACAAGAATTAAAGAATTATGAGAAATGTACAAAGTTAATGCAGACAAATGCTATTTTTTTATCTCACTAGTATTTTAATTAAAACCTTTTGTCATGTCTGCTGAGCAAGTTCAAAGTATTGCAATGCAGTAGCAATGGTAACGCAAAAGTCTTGTTAAGCTTGGAGAAAAGAAATGTTTTCAACTTTTACAAAATCAGCGACTGTAATTACTAGAGGAATAAATCAAATTTATAGCAGGCAAACACAGGACATAATTTTTTTGTGCAGCCATAAATGAGTTTGTTTTTGTTGCAATGCGATAAAGTTTAACATTTTCTACATGTCAGACAGACTATTTTGATAATATTCTTTACATTTCCTCCTTATTAAAGAGATGAAAAATTTGCTATTAAGATATTCAAGTCATCACAATACATCTTGTTACTGGATAAGCTTCAACAAAACCTTAAAGTTTTTCCTAACCTCATTAACACAATAAATGCATAGCCAGAGTTCTTACTTCAGTATTAGACAATATTTTGCTCTTGCAAAATATCAAGATGTAGAATTCAGCAAATTATGGCAAATCAGTTGTTGTGGGGTTGTTTTTTAGGGTTTTGTTTTAAAATTCTGTTCAGAATGCTGCAACATGGGAGACAAAAGCAGTTTTGTTTCATTATATGCAAAGATCTTTTTTCAATTTAACTGAACTTTAGACAAAAAAGTTGGCTTTTTTTTTAATCATGCCATACATTACCTCTGCTATTTAAAAGTATTTTTCCATCTCCACTTTCACTACTAGCCTTTTGTGAAGAACAATTTATGATTGCTAGGCTATTTTTCATTTCCCTACCTCTATTCACAAAAAGAAAGAAGCATGTAAAATAGCACATTTGATAGACTTTAAAAACATGAATAGCTTACATATGTAAACTGATTACATTCTGCAAAACCTGAAAGTAATGTTATCAAAACATGGGCTTACTTCAGCAAACAATGGCACTGCTAACCACGAAAAGGCTCCAGCACTCACTGGCATCAACCCACAGTAGCACACCATGAAAACAAGTGATTTGTTTTTTACTTGAATGTCAGTTTTGAAGAGTAAATATTGTACACACACACACACACACACACGTGTATGCATTTGAGCACATATACAAAGGCTGCCCATAACCAAATAAACCTGTAGCTCCTCCTTGAAAAAAGCATTTTTAAGAGACTGCCTAGCTCAAGTCAGCAAAATAGTTTGCACCAAGTTATCCAAGAAGTCTTGATTTACAAATTTGTCCTTGATGTGGTCTGAAAAATTACAATGGGAAGATACAATATTAAATAGTGCAGGTAGACTGTCACCTCCAGTGAGAGACGGCTGAGCGATGCCACCACAAAAGGAAGGATGGCTCCAAAAACGTTTCTGTGGGATCACTGTGGAAAGACCTTTATCAGCTACTGACTATAAATTTATTTTCTGCAAAGGAACCTTTGGGCATAATGTGCACAGAAAGGACATAAAAGGCAATCTGTCTATCAGTGAAACTTAAAAGTAAATGTGCAGGCAGGAGAGGCAGCGTATTTTGTTGAAATATGTAGATGTGCCACTTAGATCTCAATGCGCACCACCTCTTGACTCCAAAGGGTGAAAGGTTCTGACCTCTGCTGACAATATTTATAATGAGAAAGCCTCCAATATTTCGTTCAAATTTCCTAAATGCCTATGATCTCTTCTCCAGAAGCAAGGGAGTTGGGTGAGAATCTCCTGCAGGTCAGGCAAACAGGCCATTGAGCCTGTGGACCATCTCACCAAAATCACTTGTTTCCATCTCAGCAGCACTCACCAATCTACTTCCAGAAGACAACTGAGGAACACAGAAACTAAATTCACTTTATCTACAGTAAAAAAGAGATAAAATCCCTCAGCAAGGACCACTGCAGCCTGCACCACTAGCTGGGCAGGAGGCCAGCATCACCTGCACTGCTGACCAAGGCACAGGAAGGCCACAACTCTGCTTCTGCCTGCAGACAGACAAAGCAATCAAAGCATTCAGAAAGTATTAGGTTTTCTCCTTTCTTCTCACTTGTGACAGATGATTCATGTAACTTGTAGTTTTAAATAAAAGAACAGCAACCATGTCCTTTAGGAACAGGTTTTCTTTGAAAGTAACAAAATAACCATCACCCCCTAATCCAATGAAGTCCTTAAACAAAACCAGTAACATTCCATCAAAGCCACACGCAGAACTCTAACCCAAGTTCATCAGACGCATACACAGAAAAAAATCTTAGGATCTGTGTAATACAACCCAGTTTTCTATAAGGCAATATAAATATAATTATCAAAATATTTTAAAATATAAATACAAAGATTAAGTAATACTGAAAGAGGGCACAGGACCTAAAGGGCAATGGATCCAAAGATACATTTTTAAATATTTAACCAATTTTTCTTCCTGGGGGCACAAGATCCAAAGGCCAATGGATCTAATGATACACTTTTAAATATTCAAGCCAGTTTTTCCCCTGAATTTTTATCATCCTATTAACATAAGTTTATACATTTTGTATAATACGTTTGTGCATTATAATGTTTTTTTCAATTGTTTAATCTTTCTATTTCTATTTTTTTAAACATCTAGCAATTGCTCAAGCCTCTGGGTGTATTTATTTTAATTAAATACAACAAAATCAAGTGAAAAGCTTTTGCATTTTCTGAAAGAGGAGACCACAGAATTTTCCTCCATGTGTCGCAATAGAGATCTGTCAGATACATCCCCAGAGTAACCCTGCAAAGACAATAGCTGTGCCAGCAGCAATTTGTCTGCATTGTGAAGGCAAATATTTAACAAACAAAATAAAACAAAGAGTAATTTAATATTTGTATTATGTTTGCACAAAGAAGTGCTGATCAGAACGAATACTGAATGCCTGGGGTGGCACTTCCTCCCTGCACCCCTACGAGGGCACACTCCCAGACCCCAGATGCAGCGGGGGACAGACAGGTCTGGGACAGACTGACACTCCAGCTGTATATGGTTCAACTTTATTTCTCTTTAAGCAATCAAAAGCATCTGCTTTTATTCCACAAAGATGGATACTGACATATTTTGACAGAAAGCCTGTCAAGTCCCAGGCAAAACTGCACACCAGGTCACCTCACCCACATGCTCTCCAGTCCTCACTCAACCAGTGGTGTTGGCAAAGCATCACTTCTTTCTTCAACAATTCCCACTGGCATACCTGTGGATGAGTCTTAACTCCACACTGCATTCACCAGCCTCCTGGTTTTTTACTTTTTGCAGAAAAAGTACACTCAAATCTTTGGTGAAACCAAATTATATACAACAGTCTATGTTCACCTGAAGGCAGGTAGTGCCAAGCTCTGCCAAGCTTTACCCACCACTGCACTGAACAGTGCAGTTCAAAACACTGAAGGTAAATAAAAAGGCTTAAAAGACTTCCTCCCAGTATCCAGCCAGAAAGTAATTTATGCCTTTTCACTGCAACCAATTTCTACAATAACAAGAGGCTACTTTTGAGGTAAACTCCTTGCACTGCATTAGGTAACAAACTCCAACAGCACCACAGATACTGCTAGAAAAGGTTTTTTAAAATCCTGCATAGATATGTTGGCACTGTACACATAAGGAAGAAAACGGGATCTCTGTCTCTTACCCTACCAGGATGACAGTGTACAAATTCAATACAGATAAAGGCAGACAACACTCAAAATGTGCTACTGCTTTGGAATGTTACTTCATAATATTAATAACTACAAAACAGCACAGTGGTACTTCACAAATATATATATATATATTTAATAAGCTTATACCAATGAGAAATCTCTTACCAAACTCACCATTTTATCAAAAAAATGCAAATTCAAAATAAATTGCAAGGCAGCATTTTAGGGAGGCTACTTATGTTCACATTTATGGATTTACTTATTGAATACAAGCGAAGTTTAACAACAGGAGTAGGAAATGAACAATTTCACATCATAAAATTGCCCTGTACTTTTTGGAAATAACCTAGAAGTCTGCTACACCAGACTCTACAGTACTTAGAAATTTCTTGTCTTCAAAGTGAGAACAAAACTGAGGGGCAAGCAATACTCCTGTTCTCAAACACAGCTGTCCAAGTGGTGCTCCTGAAACTCGCAAAGTATTCTCCTTCCCCCCCTCCTTTATACAACTTTTAAGTTATATTTGCTTTTACTCCATTTTTTCTATGCTAAGAGAAAGCCTTTCTGGATATTAGGTTTCAGCCTCAATTTCACATCTTTATATGGTTCACCTAGTTCTCAGTCTTCTCCTCACCAATTTCGGAGATCTGGAAAAGTAATTTCCCAGAGTGAATTACTTATTAAAAAGCAAACATAGCAATGAAAGAGCCCAAACTAGGCTCTGTGCAAGGCCAAAGTAATAATTTCAGCCCTGTGATCTCTCCCAGATAGCCAACAAAGGGGCAATTACAGAGTAACACCAAGACACAGCTCACATTTTGGGAGGATCTCACCCAGAAACATCCTGCTAATATTCACATTTAAGATCTCCCAGGGCCCTATTACTTCTTTCTTTTTCAATAACATACTCGATTTCTCTGGCATTCAAAACAAAATCAAGCCTTAACAATCCATGTTTTCCCAAAACTTGCTTCCTTTTAATTGTGATAATACAAAAATTCATGCCGAACTATTCAGCTATCTACCTGGCCAATTTTATAGCTGTATTCACACCCTGGGTGAATCACATTTAGAAAATTATATATAAACATGGTGTGACATTCTGTCAAGTTATCTTTAATTATGTAATTCCATCCTTTAAAAAGACACAAAGATAGCTTATACAGTCATTTGGAAATTTAATCCTGGAATAGACGGCTGAAATGTGCCAGAGAAACAACATGATCATCTGAAAAGCTTCCAAGGGAGTTACAATTCCTCACTCCCTTAAACCTCAATCTATTACATGCTTATTACCTTTGTTTTATGGCTACCTCTTATTATCCAACCTGCTTTCATCCATTCCCAAATGTTCAGAATTTTGTTATCTACTGTAAAAAAAATAGATTTTTTTATTGTTTAGAAGTATTTAAAAAAAGAAAAACAAACAAACAAAAAAGTATTGAAAACCCCAGTAGGGTGGACAAAAATTGCAAAGTATTAACCCAACAAAGTACACCTGAAACAACATACCAAGTCCAGAGGACTGTCTTGCCTTCAGGTATCATGAACTCCCCACCACCAAAGGCCCCTTCTTTCTCAAAGTTTCGCATCAAGCTAAAAACCAAAAAAATAAAGAACCACCAGCAAACCCATAGCCCAGTTTTCTCCTCGGATAAATGGCCAGTAGGCAAAGGAGATCTCCGTCTCAAATCCTCACCCCAAAACACCCCCATACCCGCCCACTGGGTATGACTGAAGCTCCACCCGAGCCAGGAACCACCTGCATGACTCACTGCCTCACTTCAGGTTTACTTGATAACAATCCTGCCCGATCCCCCAGTATTAAAACTCAGCAACTGATCTCTAAACCAATCAGGCTGGCCATAAGGACACACTTTGTGCTGTAAGAACAAATGGTGTTGTAGCAGCAGTGTCCATTTCACAGAACTTTAAATTAAATTTCACATAAAAACTGCTTCAGATGTCCCTTAATCGGTCTCCTGTTTATGACTTTACACAACCCTACCCTACATACAAATTTGTCAAACACAGTAATTTCTTCAGTAACATTCAGTGCACCAAATGTTTCTCCATGCAAGTCAAGTGCTGACCCAACTCCTCTCATAGGAAAGCCAACAGAATGCTTTTAATACCTTTTTTTTCAGCAGTTCAGTTAACCTTAACCCTCTTTCTCTTCCATTTCCAGTTAGATGGCTTCCTTAGCTGAAAAATTTAATTCCCGATAAGACAACCTATCAACCAACAGAAAATGGACTTTTGAGTAAGGACAACCAGCTGCACCAGTGGAGGTTGTTCAATTCTATTTAGATTTTTTTCACGGTCCTCATAATCACCACAAGATCAGTGGACACAGAAATGAATTAAAGTGAAAAAAATCCTAATGTGCCTTGATTCCACAGGTGCTGGCAGCAGGTTCAGCCTGGCACCCGCTCTGCTCCCAGGAAAGAGGCACAGGCAGCTGCACGGAGAGGCTCCCACGCCAGGCAAATTCATTCTGAAGGTAACTTACCACCCTATTAATGTGCCTTATAGACAGCTGTAAATTTGCAACATTACAGCACTTTATGATGTTAAATAATGCATTGCATGTTGCACAGATATTTTATTGTACATTTTTCCACTTTGAAGACTTTTGAGGATCCTATACAAATTGCACACAGCTGTCTGATACTGGTAGTTGACAAGTTATTAAAAATTACATTATCTGCTCATTGAGAAACAGAATGCAATAGTGCCGCTGTTTACTACGCTTTAACACGTGCATAAAACTGAATGCTGTGGTCCAATTTTTAAGTGCCTACCCTTAGGAAGAAATTAGTTTTTTAAATAAAGCTCTACTGCTTTTACAGCATCTGAATGTGAACTACTACATATTCAGCATATAAAAAAAATTCCCACTGTGAAGAGCTGTGAAGAAACTACAGTGAAGAAACTACTACTGGAAATATTGGAATTCTCTGGCTTTCCTGTAACTAAAATCCCCAAATAAATATTGTATTAGCATACCTGTTTGTGCTTCATTTGCTGATAACAGAGTTTGGTTAAGACTGGAAAAGCAGGTAAATTACAAAGCAAGAACTGTAAGTCAGGATAGTCAGTTTCCAACTTGTTTGAACTTGACTGTATATTGCTAAGCTCAAAGAGAATGTAAACTGCTGCCCTGCAACAGTTTAGATCACAATGTTAAACAGCTTTCAAGCATACTTATTTGTATTTAAATATTGCCTGAAGGTCCTAAACCAAGATCATACCCCATGATCCTGGATTTTCCACCATACAGTTCCTGTCTTGAAGACATTATGATCTAATATAGACAACATGCAACAAAGAAATACAATGAGCAATCAAGGCAAGAGTGGGAAGTCCTCAACTTAAAGACACAGTTAGTTAGTTCTCTAACTACTGAAAAATCCCTCTAGGCAGGGAGCAAATAAAGAGAAATAGCAGCTACCACAGGAGCTCTCTCCTTTAAGGAGAAAATACTTAAATAGCTCTGAGAAGCAGCTACATGCTTTGAAATACGAACCCTAACTAGCATTATGTAAAATGATCTATAATCTTCAACATTAACAATTTGTGGCAGAGGAATAATAAGCCATCTACCTTCTTACTATTTTCTAGACAATTGAAAAATAATTGCTGCAAGTGATCAAGTAGCAAGAACTCATACAAGCCCTTCAAGTCCTCTTGGTTTGTTCAGCCATTCCCATATTGCCAAAACACAAAGGACCTTCATTAAAGGCAGACAGGATACAGCTAGTCTAGAAAGGGGGAATTGTAGCCACTCACTTTCACAGCATTTTCAACAAGAACTACATTCACCAAGGTTACTCTCTGCCTTAACTAAAGGCCACCTGCCTCTTTACCAAAGCAATCTAAGAAACCACAGATTTCTGTGAGCACCCTTGCCCACTCATCTTATTCCTCCTTTGCAGATTTAAACCTCCAAGTTAAATTTGTAGATTTTTATTTGGAAGACTCATTTCTTATCACCACCAACACTTTTGTAAGCCTAGTGAGATAGTCTTCTGTATTAAGAGAACACTGGGAGAGTAAATCTTCCATTTTGGATACTACCTCAATAAAAATTAAGTAAAAATCCCTCAATTTCATATCTCCAGTGCAGTACAACACTCAGTACTGTAACTCATAATACTTAAAGCATGTAACAAACAAACAAGCAAAACTAACCACAAGTTCAAGTTGTTTTCCCTGACCACATTCATCTTCCCAGAAGGCACACTTCACTGTGACTGATTTGTTCTTCCAGTGTAAGACAGCTGTTTAAGGACTAGTAATGGCATTTGTCACATGTTACAGTGGAGGATGGAGGGAACCATATCCTATAAATCCAATCTGAAATCTTGTCCAGGACTGACACTGCTGTGTACAACCTCTCTCCAAGATGAGTAAGGTCACCACCAAAAGAAAACCACCATCAGTGACAGTAAAACTTGACACTGCAACATCACAGGCAGAGAGATAAAAAACCCCCACTATTTACTAAATAACCACCAAGCACAAGGACCTGCAGCTAAAAATACTATGCATACAATCTCTGGAATCTTTTTATTACTGAATGCTCATCCTCCAAAAAATATCATCTGTAATACACTGAATCTGGGGTTCTGAGCAAAAGATATGTAATATGGCACCCAGCCAAATACTACTGATTACACCACTGTCTCTAAAGTCTGCTGGCAAGATATGCCTTGTTTCAAAATAAATGCTGGAGCCTTCATTCTTTATGAAAATAATATGTTATTTCTCTCTTATCTCAAGTTACCAAATATTTACTTCCTTGGACAAGGAGAAAGACCTTCTTCGGGTCCTTTATTCCCACTGCCTGGCCATGACCATGAATATGCATAGCAGTTCAAAAGAATATAAAAAGAGAAAGAAAGATAATAGGAAAAAAAACCCTACTATCAATATTTGAATAATGAGGCAACTTTATCTTTATCAGTATATCAATTTATTCACATGGGGTGACAAGAATATATTAAAGCTATTCTAAAGTTGGGCCATTAAATTGCTTAGACAACCTGTTAACCAGTGCTGCTGGCAATTAGGAATGCATTCTCACTGGAGGCCTTCTGTAGAGCCACGCTTCAAAGGGTCAATGTGCTGTACAATAACTTACCAAGAAACACCCTGAGAACTGCTCCTCTGTCATGTAAGCTCAGTGCCGCCAACTAATTAAGCCTACAGTTCATATTCTGAAGATGTCAATGTCCTCCTGCCAGTTTAGCATCTGCACAACCATGGGAAAGGTAAGTCAGATTAAAATAGCAGCCAGGATACACTAATGAATGCTGGGTTGGCTATAAACATTCTCTATCCCTAAATAAGTTTTGCAGCACATTTGGACTAAAGTGGTTTTATTTCAGGCTCCTGCAGCACTCGTGATTTTGTGCAGGTACTCATGTATGCACGTGTACATGCTTGCAAGGCAAGTTTACTTGTTACTTTTCTATTAAGAGGAAACTTGGCATTTCTCTAGAACAAAGCTGTAAAAGTTCTCTGGAATGCTGATCCTAATCACCAGTGAAAAACTTGTTGAAAGAATGGTTCCACACCTTGCTGCAAATAGAGCTGTTCCACAAAGACTGGGGGAACAAGCATAAAACTGAAATAAAAATGAAGAAAATAAATGATGGGCAAGGAACAAGCAGCCCAAGAACAAAACGGCAGCTGCCAAAGTTCCAGTTTCTTTTGCACTAAGGGGATGGACTAAAATTGGTTTGTTCTCAAGCCCTATGAACAAACTGGAAGAAAACTGTGCTGCTCAATGCATGGATGAATTATCCAAAACCACCTGGATGGCTTACATCAGCCTTCAGTGACTGCAACAGTGATGATAAAGGGGGAGATGAAAGCAGAATGCTGAAGGCACTCAGGGAATTACTGTAACCAGAGGGTAAGCCCAGCTCTACAACCCTCAATGCACTGCACATCTGGGACCCAGAAAAAGCTTTTCAAACACTCACATGGGGTGTGATTACTGCAGGTCTGATAGCAAATATATCAAGCTAGACTGGTACCAGAGGATTACAGAATAGCAAATGCAAATGTCTGCTTAAAAAAAAATGAAAAACTAATTTTGTTATCTAAATGTTGGCTGATTTGATCTCAGGAGTAATGAAATGTTTTAAAACATTTCAAAAGACAGATAATTAGAGACAGGAGGGGAAAAAAAAAAAAAAAAAAAAACCAGGATAAGACATAGCTTGGGTTAACCAGCAATAATTCATGCCACATTTTACCAGTATGTTTTGCAAATAAAACATAGTATTTTCTAAACATTATGTGGCAGGTCTCAATTATCCAGCTATCAGAAAACAACACTGCAAAGTTATGTAGGAAATAACCAATTTAGTGGGAGAAAATTTAAAAAAAAAAAAAAACAATGTAAGAATTCTAAGACAAAAAAAAAGGAGGCTATAGTTAAAAGGTCAAACTCACAAGAAAAGAGAGGTTGTAGTAGTTACTAACAGATTTTTCCCCCAAGTGTTTATCCTGAGACATATATGTTATAATTTTATATATATAAACATATATGTATACAAAAATAAAAGCAATTTGAAGACAAAAAGAAAACACTACTCAAGTTTGCTAAATGTCAGTGTAGAGAATAACATTTGTCACACACCAAGAATATTGTACATTTAAGAAGAAATAACAGACCTAAGTACTACACACAAAACTATGCACTTGAGAAGGAAACAAGAAGAAATTCTGGGGCACTTATGTAGAAAATTATTAAGAAAGTAAAAATTTGGTATATTAGATGGAGAACTAGTAAGTTACACAGTTCAGAGAAAAGTTCCAGAGAAGCATTTTTGCTGCTTACATTCTGCAAGGCTCAGTACAGCCTTGGTCACTCACACAAAACCTTACTTCAAAACAAGATCTTACAGATGAAGGATCCTTGAAAACATTTGGGCTAAAACGCTGACCTTTTTTCATATTCTTCTTTTTTTTTTTAAGGTGTTTTTTTTTTCCCTTTTAGTTTAACATGAATGCTTTATCCATTTTCAGCAAGCAACAGTGTACTAGACCATACAATCTGGTACTGGATAAACAGCCCAGGACAAACAGCCATCAAAGAGAATTTTTTTAAGTGGTACTTGATTTGATGATAAGGAAGGCTCTGATGCAATTGCCTGCAAAAGCAGTGGACCAGATGTGACATGTACTGTCGCCCTGATTTCTTAGGATTTTCTAAAGCCTTCTGAGTTTACATTCTTGTAGAGAACTTTCTCACGCAACTTTCTGTATACAACCTATTGTTTTGCATTCTTTCACAGAGGCAGAGAAATTTGATGGACTGCTAGTTTGTCCAGTGTCGTTGGAGAGGTGGCACGTTCACCCTCCAATCCACTGGCACCTTTTGAGAACTATAAATTATTGGAGTCAGAAGAAATAAATGAGTCTCTTCATTGTGACCAAAGCTGTGGTGCGTCGTTTTTCCTTGTGTCCTCTGGTGACATCGTACTGGTAAAAGGGCATGAAATGGGGAAAATTCTGAAGTGGCACTGGCATTGCTTTTCTCTTTAAAAGCTTCTTCAGCCCATACCTCAGTGAAAGAATAATGGTGCTTGGTAAACTGGGAAGGCCACTTAGTAAAGGAACCAGATCATATAGGAAGCAGGTAAGTGAATACACAGCTCTCTGTATCCTCTTCTCTTCCTAAAATATCGATGTAACTGCTGTTCTGACACCAGTTGAATTTTAAAAGAAGGTTTGTGAAAAGAGACAGACCAGAGTTATAGGAATAGCAAGAGATTTGTTTTACTTTGCAGGCCAAAAATAAAAAAGACCAGTGGTGTCACCCAGTGCCTCCTGAAAACCTGAAAGGTCAGAAGTATTTCTAAATTCCCTAATAAATTATCCCAGAATGTTTTTCTTCAGTTAAATTCTAGCTCCTGACATTGACCTCAACATCATTTTTCAACCTGAGCTTCACTAGAGGCATTTCAATAACATGAAAATGAGGGTACAAGGAATGGCACATTTTACTTCATGGCTACGTTATTTTGTTTTTAATTTAGAAACGAATTTTCAAATCCAATGGAGAGACTTCCCTTAGATCAACCTAATGCCAGAGGCAAGTGCTCCAACAGATAACTGATTTGAGGAGTAACCATTATAGTTGCACTGCCTCACTCAGACTGCAGTAATAACTCCCAGATAATGCAACCAAATATCTCCCTCACACAAGAAAACTCAACATCAACAGCTGGGAACACCGGGGCAGCCTGGATGGCATATTCAGCACATGTGGATTCCTGACAATTCAGTGCTTTTTGCTCTTTTCTTTTCTGCTGAAAATAAGATAATAAACCTAACAGCATCCCTCTAGTAAAAGAAGAGCTATTTAGCCCCTAAAAGCCTAGGTAACTCCTATGAGGAATTAAAATGAATTTGTAAAGGATTAAAATCTAGTTAGTACAGTCACACTTAAGCAGGGGAGATAAGATGGCCTCCTGCATGTGTACAAGCCCTGCTGGAGTGGCCAAAGCCACAGCAGGCAGGCTGTCCTCATGTAGCACCAAGGAAAAGGCATGTTAGTGAGCAGGAAATATCAGACTGGGTAAGTGAGAACAACAGCTTCTGATCCCTTAAACAAGCAATCCTATATTCTACTGAAATAAAAGCTGGTTAAGATTATTCTGTGTTGCAGATCTGTTACTGTTCATAAACATATCGTTGTATTTTTATTGGGTTGGCATCTCTTGTGGTAGGAGGGGAAAAAATTGAATCTTTCCTGAAGCAAATTCCAGAAATGATTACTATGTAAATATTCCCTTATTAATTCTACAGTATGTCAGTCAACACACTCTATACCAATATATGATGTATATAAAAATTATTTCCACTTCTCTTTTCCTTATTTTAACTAGTGCAAGTTCTCCTCCTATTCAGAAATAACCCTAATTGAAGTTCCACTGATGAAAAGGAAAAGCAAGTCCCTTAAAATGAGCTATTAAGTCTTTTGTATCTCAACCTGAAAAAAGCAAAAGATGCATATCATTATCTTCTGCACAAAAAAATGATGCATTTCCAGTACAAAGATAGTGAAACCTTTACACTGCATATAAAAAAAAAAAAAAGAATTATCTACATTAATTGCCACTTATTGAACAACGTATTTCCCTGAACATTTTTTTTTAAATCCAGAAAGCATGCCAGGCCAAGCCAGTCCAGTAAAGAGCATAAAGGTGGAGTCAGGATCCAGAAAATGAGGGGAAAAAGCACCAGCACAACCTGTGCTGATACATACCATTCAAGGTAAGGTTGCTTCCTATACAGACTTGCGCGCATTCAGTCCCTGAAGCCTTTTATGAGCTGCAGACACCATGATGAAACACTTTTCATTTTGTAAACACATTCTTGCTTTCCGGGAGCTTTTCTTGTAACAAAAGCAAACCTATGCTGCCAGAAATACTAAGTAAGAGTGGTCCTATAGGAGCTGGCAAATTCCATCACAAACCTCAAGTGAAAGTGCTGCTGAATGGTTAATAAACAGTCCAGCATTGCAGTCCCTCTTCTGCACACCAGTACAGGAATAATAACACATGTAACACCCCTCCTGTGCAACATGAACAACACATGCATCTGAAGGAACTGCTCTATGCCCAATACAGTGATTATCAAAAGCAACATTTCAACCGTAACGAGAAGCAAGGGAAAGAAGCCAGGGCATCTAATGTCTAAAATACAGCATTAAATAGACAGCTATTGCCAAAATATCCAAACAGGTTTTGGACAGGCGGCTCAAACCCATTTTTACTTCTTCACACCAAGAAAACAGGTAAGCATGGGAATGTGAATTCCTCATCTTGAGCATGCCATCTTTGTTTCGTCTCCTCTCTGCAGCCTCTGAACATTTTACTTTAAACATCATAAATGTGGCAGAAAAAAGGAATAATTTCAACAATCTAGATGTTCATTATCTTGTCATAATGCTCAACACTCACATGTTCTAAAAGGCTTCTATTCCTTCCTTTAAATATTTTTATTCAAATAACCTCAAGTGCTGCAGAACCTGAAGTTAAGACTACAATACCCAGAGGGGAACCCATATGTTCTCTTTTCCAACCCTGAGAAGAAAATAGGTATTTATATATCTGCATGCCAGAGAAGCACAACCCACTGTGCTCTACTGTAATGCTGCTGTATTAACCAAGTTATTGCCAGGACAAGCCAGCCAGGATCATCTGGTGGCCACACCACATCTGAAAGCACAGCTAAGCCCCCTGCTCTCAAAGTAGCCTACAGCAAGTGAACTGTAAATACAGTAGCAGTATCAAGAAACCTCTCTGCATCAGTTTTAACAATTGTCAGTTATGGATTTTTCATGTTACAGGATCTAACAGGCACTAACCACCCTCCTTTAGTTCTCTCTGCTTGAACATCTGACTGCTCTGAGTTTTAAAGTATTCCTGCCAGCACATTCAAACCCGTGACTCAGAACCCCAGTGTCGGTACAGGAGTCAGAAACAAGCTTCCTCGTCAGAAAACTACTAGAAATCATAAATCACGGGGGTTTTTACCCTTTTTGTCCATATTTGTCTCAACTGCACAGAGCTTATAGCTCACTGGTGACTGGTCAAGCAGAGGCTCCACCTGGAAGTTCTGCAATGTTAAGTGATTTTAGCAAGGGACCTTCTGGTAACCTTCCTGGAAAGCTACACCTGCTGTGCCAGCTTGTTCGCCTACACCCACATACTCGCAGGCTCCTTCAAACAACTTTCCTCTCTGAGAGCTAATATTGACTCTTCCCCACGTTCTCATTAAGTCTATTTTTTATTACAGTTTCTATCAATATGCCCTGTACATTTACTGTCTGCATCTCCTTGCAGTACTCATCAAGCTCTGAAGGAAAAAAGAAAAGACAAAAAAGGGGAAAAAATCCTGGCATCCCATTTGTAATCTTCTATTCTTCGCCATCAAGGCCAACTTAAGTAAGAGGTTACACACCAGAGTCAGCGGCTCATCAAGTTCACATTCAAATACTTTTAGAAATCTTGATTTAATACCATCTGGTCCTGATGATTTGTTACAGTTCCTTTCATGAATTAATTATAAATCCTATTCCACTGACACTTCAATTTGAGACAGTTCCTCAGAGAAGTCTTCTCTAAGAAAAAGGGTCTAAGGTACACAATCATTCTACAATCCTCTCACATGCAAAGAAACAGTTTAGTTTCAACATCTTCCTTCCTATCTTTATTAAAGACTCCTATTACACCTGGAAGCCAATCCATTTGGAAAAGGTTTCAATGGTGATTTTTCCTTACATCTGTTAATACGATGATCTTCAATCTCGGAAGCAGACTTTCCTATTTCGTCCTCACATTCAACTTCCCAGAATTCATGCCCTTCCAAGTTTCCTTGTTTATGATGGCTTCCTCTTTCTGAAAGGTGACTTTTTACTTTTAGTAGGTATCTTTAATTTGGCAATATTGGATTTTCCCTTCAAAAACCACTTTTTTTATTGGTGGCAAGTATAAGCCTTTTTACACATTGCCATCACTACAGTCACCACGCATCCTGCAGCCACACTTGAACCTCTGTTAATGCTGTTTCCTTTATAAAGGAAAAGAGTGAAACAATTCTCATCTTCAAAATCTTGATATCACTCTCATTACAGAAGTTGCCTGTGACAGTGATGGGGGACTTATTGCTCTAAAATCAAGTACAAGACAGCCACTGTCGCAGTGGCTTTACTCTACTTCCACCACAAACCAATTGCACCAAGGTGTGATTCTCTTCTCAGAGACTCTCCACCGAGCTGCTCTACAAAACCATCACTCACATTTCATGCATAATCCCCACATAAAACTTGTCTTGATGTGAAGGCAGACCTCATAAGGGTATAACAGGCTGAGTTTTTCGTTCATACAAGCTTTGTAATCTTCTCACTGTATATAGTAACTGCTCTTAATGTGCCAAAATAATTGCAGTAATTCAACTAAAAATGATCACTATTAGATATATCCAGACATATCCCCAGCAAGTATGAAAAAAAATTCAGTTTCCATCTGCTACATCCAGAGAGATGGGATGCCCCACAGTAACGATGCAAGTATCTTCTATTGATTAACCCCCAAGTAGCACCTTTGGTTTCACCCATAACACTTTCACAGAGGAAGGTTGAACAATTGGCCCACAGTTACAAGATTAGTAGTACAGAAACATCACCAAAACCTCCAGCTGAGATTGGAGCCGATCGTAAAAAGAAGATACTTCACAAACAGACAGGAATATTACCCACTCCATACATTTCAGCTTCAAAAAGCCTACAAATAATAGTGAGATTTGTAGCTGCATTGTCCCAAAGACAGGCTGCACAAGAATTACATGATCAGCACTCTATTCTTTCACTTATTTTTGCCTAAGAGCAAACCATAAAGCTATAGTAATAAAAAATGAAAAATTACTGCTTCCAGAAACTTATGGGCTTTGGTGACTTTATTTGAATTTTTTTTGTCTGAGCTAGAAGATTAAAAAAATCCCAAAAGCTAAAAGCAGAAGAAACCCATAACATTATCCTGTCCCAGATTGCTCTCACCATCTATTTCCTAATGCAACCACTTACTCCCAGGTTACAAAGCCCTGTAAAAAGTCAGGCTAGAAATTAAATGAGCACAGTTTCTGTAAAATGCTTTCTCAACTCATTAGAAATCTTTGCAAGTTTTACCAAAACAGACACGAAAAACCAAACCAGTCAGTAATTTCAGTGGAATAGCACAAGGAAATTAATGAATGTATGATAAGGCGACCTCACCAGGGACAGTAGGAAGGTATGAGATAAAAGAAATTTCCACTGTGGAGTGGAATATGATTACAAAATGAGAAAGCAAAGCTGGATCAGTTTTGAAGCTTAATTCTTAGAAGGCTGCTACTGAAAAGCAGGATTCATCAATATGCCTTGCTGTAAAATTATAGCAAGGCAGGCAAATAGCAACCTAGCAAAATCACTAATGTGATTTGTATGGTCAGTAGAGATTGCTTTAAATATCACACTGTGTCAGTAGAAGCTGTTTTTCAATTCTGCATTTAAAGAACAACTTTTAAACATGGCTAATAGTCACTGTCAAATTAGGATTTGGGTTTCCCCTCCGAATTACTCACACAAAGAAAAAGATCTCTATTTTACAAGTATGCCAAAAGCTGAGTAAGTAATGAACACAACTGTACATGGATGTCAGGTAAGACAACAGCAAGAGAAGAAGAAATCTTGTCAATCACATGAGACCCAGAGGTCTGAACTAGTCACTAAATTTGATGAGAGGTATCCATTGCCAAAACCAAGACATGGATCTCGGGAGAAAGCAGGACTTCTCCCCTGGGAAGGCTAAAGACGTTGAGCACAAAGGTTTTTCTTCACTTCAGTAGACAAAAAGCAGGAGAGGGAAGGAGGAAGAGACAAAGACCCCAGCAAAAGAAGTAGCAGGAGATCTGAATATCCACCTTGCCTAAGCAGACTGGACTTGTCACACCAGAGGCACAGGAAGAGCAGCAAAGCAACACTTTGAACTGCCCTTGCCCATCTATAAGGCAATCAAAGCTGGAGAGAAGTCTAGTTTACAGTAGCAACCCCCACCCTGTTTCTGTTTATTCTATTTCTTGTTTGAAAGGTTTTGAAAATACTAGAGGAAATTATTTGCAGCACCCTTGCTATGTTAGCCAGCTGCTTATGCACTTCCATTGATAGTCTTCCAGCAGACACATTGTGAACTGTCCAGAGTCACTGCTACAAGTACAATACATCAAAATTAATCTGGCACCTGCGTAAAATTTGGCAGTCATACTCAATAAACTGTTTCAACCATGATGCAGCAGTGACTGACAACTCACATGGAGTGAGCCGGGTACAAAGCTCCTCTCCACGCCTCATTACAGTGCCTCGCCAGTCAATATAAGCAGCACTGTAACTATTGCTATGAGGGCCATTACTCATTACAGTAGCCTACAAAGACACCAAATGCCCTCTGGAATCTCAAAGAGCACAATTTTCCTGTAAAATACCGGTAGTAAATGTGATATTAAGAGGAGAGTCCCTAGAAGAAAATGGAAGCAGGGCTGCTGACATCACCCGTGGGCTGCACCTTACCCAACAATGGGTGACTGAACACAGACAAGAGCAACTCAATTTAAACTCAGAGAACAAGCACATCTGTAACCAAAGCACCATCATGTAACCATGAAATATCACACAGACATTTCATCACCGTTTTACATTCCTGACATCGTTGTGTTTCTCAGTGCAGAGCCTTGCCAGCAGGGCTTATCAAAAACCTGAGTGCTAGTGGAGAACGAGTCCTGTACCTCATGCCTGTCCATGGGCATTCTGCAGTCACAAAAATGTGTCTTATCTGGGTAACTCATTGTTCTTCTTTCGTACTGTACAGCATTTAACAAGGTTGTGCATAATCATTTGAAGGCATGCAAATCATTTTTATTTTGTGTATTACCTAGGAAATTAAGTGCTGCCTTCTTCTTTTATCTTGTTAGTACAAGTCATTACATCTTTTTCATGTGCCAAGATAAATTTAACACATATTCATTGGTTTCTAAGGAAAAAGAAACTGTAGGCATCAAATTACACCTAAAATGCATTTAATTTCCTCTGCTCTTCTAATTGTATGTAAAGAGCCTGAGTCTAACCCTGGTAAAAACTTCAGCTTCCCAAACCTTACTACTAAAATGTTATTTTCCTGTCAATACCACTTGCTTTCCCATTTTACTTTTTGAAAAAGCTAACTACCTTTAAAAGATGCCACCTTTTTATTGACATACTATTTCCAAATTATAGCTCTATCTCTGTTAGTAAAACCTTATGCGACCACTGAATACAAAATGTGTTTCCTGGTCCAAACCACCTTTTCCTTTCTGACACAGTGAGGTCTCTCCTGCTTTAATTTTAATGAAGCTCCTGCTCCAGTGTTCATACTTTGTGGGCACACATCCATCACTGCTCCCCAAGGGAACAAAGCACTAATCTGTGATACTGAGCCAGCAGAGGGAGCACAGAACATATTTAGACCAAAACTCATAATTGATTCTTAAAAGAAAAAAAAAAAAAAAAAAAAAAAAAGAAAAAAAGAAAAAATAAATAAGTGTTCAGAGCCACTAGAATTGCTTGGATTTAAGCATCATCTTCAGACTGCAGAAGAACAGGCTGTTAAATATGGGGTTAAAGCCCAGGAACAGCATCTCTTCTAGCACCACAAAGTACCAACGAAGCCTTACATAATAATGTATTTTCAATTATTAAATGAGCAAAACACATTTTTGTTTTGGAGCCACGTTGAACAGCCGCAAGGGTATTCTCTTTAGGCACTCAGCAGAGTAATGAATTGATCAGCTGCGAGGGCTGGCAGAGGGACAGCAGCTGTCTGCATGCACCCCTCTTCCAAGTGCTCCACTAGAGCTGTCAAGGTCTCGACTCCTGCTAAGGGTCCAGCGGACATCCGTGCCAAAAATAGATCCTGGCAAACTCCTCTAGAAGAGGCCAGACAAGCCTCCACCAGAATAGGAAACAAAGTCACATCTTACTTTGAGTTTTATTTAAGGAAAGCATAGCGTAAGAAGGACAGCAGGACCCAGTTTTACTTTCCAATAAAAGCTTAAAAATCAGTAAGAAGATAAAGCAATTTATTTCTCCACCATCCAAGGTCTAGGTACTCATTAGTGTACATAACTGATACATTGTGTGATGACCATTTTTGTACCAAGCTTAATTAATTTGCTTTGTCTTTCAATAATACAGTACGTCTTTTCACAAAAATGGACATGGTGAGAAGAAACACATACAAAACATGCAAACTAAGAAATTCAGAGATGCAAGAGTATACTGTGGGCTTGGTACAAAGAATGAAGCTTCAATTTACTTGTCTTAGCCTAAAACATTAGAATGAGTGTGCCCACAGCAGCAAGGGTAATCCAAGAGGAAAAGGAAGGAAAAAGACTTGGAACTCCTAGATGACCAGGAACATTTTGCTATGCAACACCCAAATGACAGGAACAAAGGTTAAAAACCCTCCCATCAGATGGATGCCACTGCCAAGAGTCACACAAGCTACACAGGCTTCAGGGAGCATCAGAACTAATGCAGATAAATCAGCAATTAAGGTTCACAAGGTCACTTTCACTTCAAGCACCCTTCCCCTGCCTTCATCATTGCAACTTCGTACTCTGGAGTACTCTGACACGTCCCTGTCTCACACATTCCCATGGCAGAGGTGGATGCTGCCCAAGACCCAGAGCTGGCCCAGCTTGCACCAGCCAGCATCCATACATGAGCTTCTCCACCCTGCACTGCTCCTGGCATGTCCTTATGGGTACGTCCCATACTTGAGGTTGGTTTGTTTTGGTTTTTTTGTAGAGACAGTGGCAGCCAAGAAGGACAGGGCCTCTCAAAGCTCACAGCACAGCATGCTCCATGCAATTTACCAAAAGGGGAAAAAAAGGTAGAATTTTTAGTGTGAGTGAAGCTATTCCAAAAACTATATAAAAAGCCATGAATCTTTTGCAGGAGACACTAGGGCTGAATTCAAGTTTTGGATTTCTTTTTAAATTGTGTTTTATATACACTTTTGAAGAGGCAGTTAAGTAACTGATGCAGGAGACTTCTCTTTTCCCAATCCAAGATCACAGAGAAAAACAAGTTTCCATCCTTGTTTTCACCTCCTTACACATAAAATTATTTAAAAGCTTTTCTCTCTTTGCTGGCTAAAGGCTGGACAACTGCAATTTTCAGGAGAAAAAAGTTCTCACTCTTCTGGCCACATATCTGGAGGGAAGAAGGCATCTCCCTGGCTTGCCCAGTGCTCCTCAGCACGTGCCAGGAGGGGGTACAGCTGCATTGCTGTTACCCTTAAGTATTTCCAAGCAGCAAAGCAAAGCTAGGATCCTCCGCATGATTTGGGTTTTATTCTTTTCTTTCTTCCAGAACTAACAAGTATTGGTGACTCCACAGTCCCGTGCAGGGCTCGGCTGCCTCCCCCAGTGACACTGGGGACAGCCTCTCTTGAAGCAGAGCATCATCGTCAATGTCACTCTGCTGAAAACCCTCACTCTGTCACAGCTATCCCTAAGGCACTTTCCCTTTGTATTCACCTGAAATAACAAGCAGCAGCAACGTTCCTCCTTAAATAGCTCATTCTATTGGCACAGCGTTAAGACACCCCTTCTAACACCGGCTAAATGTCCATGTTTTCTGTATCCATCAATAGTTCTCCAGAGTACCAGCACAGCAAAGTGTTTTGTATAATCCATTCCCCACAGTTATGGCTTTTAGTGATGCATTTTACCTAATGGCTATTGCCAGAGGCTTTAAAACACGGGAAAGTGGTGGACAGCATTGCCTGGGGTCTCTAAGCAGTGTGAAAGCTGTGTGAGTATGTAAATTACAGATTTCAGGTGTCACTGCTTTAAAAAGATCGGTGACTCTAATCAAATTAGGGCTGATCCCGGATACCCCAGAGACCCAGAACAAGGAGCACTATTTCAACTCCACATCTACAGCCTTTGCAGTATCTGTCAACACCGGAGTAAACAATGAAATAAATCTGTGATGTTCCATACCTAAGGAAAATGTGCCTTTGCATTTCTGACTGTTGCAAACATAGTTTAGATACGCCTGTCTCTCAGAGTAGACCTAAATTTCAAAATTAATAAACCGTACATTGTTTTCCACACACCACCACATCTATAACCTCTTAAAACATAGCAGAAACAAGCCAATTGTAAAACTGGGGATTTCTCCCCCTCTGCTTGTATGCACACTGTGTACATGTTACAGACACTTGCTGAAGGTGCCATTCCTAAATGCACTTAACAGTTCCTGTGATCTGCTTTGCTGTGAAAAATTCTAAAAATTCTAAAAAATTCTGTGAAATTTCTGTGAAAAATTCTAAAAATTCTCTCTCATACAACAGGAAACTGCTAAACAGTGTTTCCACCACAGGGCACTTGAGGGGTTTCCATATCTCTACAGTGCTCAATTACACAGAGGAAAGTGAAACATATGGACATAAGGAAACTCAAGCATACCGAGCCACAGACTTCTGCTGGAGCCTTCCATCTCTCTACATTACCTCCACCACATTTGACAGCCAGCTTGCAGATGCTGAAGCTCAGATTCTCCCAGTCACCCCAAAAAGCATGTCTGCATGCTCCAGTGTTTCTTACTATCACTCTAAGTTTGCAAAAAAGTTCAAATGGAAGTAACTTTACATCAAAAATATGAACCATTTTCCCAGTAAATACTTTAGAGTATTTCTTCACTTTTCGGCATTAAGTTTAAACCAAAAGCCTCCAGAAATCTCACAACCACCCAGTAAGAGTAAATTATTCATTACTGTTGTGAACAGTGACAGAAACACAAATCTCCCAAAATGCAACTTCATGAACTATCAGCATGCTATCAGACCGCAGTGGTCAAGGCAACAGAATTTTAAAAAGACTCAAAAGACTTTCTCCAGTGAAGACATCATAGACTTAAAATTTTATAAATGTGCTAGTAGACTCATCACAGTCAAGAGGTATTTGGACTAATATAAGAGCTGCATAATTAACATGCTCTATCAATTTTGTTCTGCAATGATCTCACATCTAATTGATGTAAGCACTATCTTTTTTGACTGATGGTCTATGAGCTGATGATGCATTGTCACCTCCTGTCCTACTATTGTGCTGCCACACAGCACATGTTTCCAATCTAGATAGAAAAGAGACTCTCTTTAACAGCAAGAGGTCTGAACTCAGAAACTAACCACTGTAACCAAGATTATCTGTAATTAAATCCATACCATCCTTTAACTTCCAACTCCTCTGCATACCACTCTTCATAGGAAGGCTCTGCTGTGAACATCTGCACATATGAAGTCATTCAAGAAAGCACATCTCTGTAACTCTGCTTTTATGGGGGAGGAGAGGGGGAAAGAGTTTAGTCGTGTCCAAACACTGCACCCAACACAACCCTATGCAGGGGGCAGCTCTCCCTTCCTGGCACTAGCAAGGTTTTCATTTCCCAGTACCTCTGTGTAACTAAACCCCTAACAAATTTCTTGACTGAGCCTTGTGGAGCTCCAAGCTGCTCCCCAGCAGCCTCAATACTCCTCCCTGCCCTGCCCAGATGCTCCCCAGCTAAGCCAAATACACAGTATCAAGAGGGCTGGCCAAGATTTCCACCAAACTTGCCTTTAGGAAAACCACAACATTGTTCCCTGTAATTATGGAGAAAACAGAGGATGAGGTCATGATATTGGGCAGGGAATCAGTACCCAGCAAGGCTCATGGAGACAAAGGAAGAGTTGACTCTGCAGGAGAGAGATGCTTCATTGGCATCACATACTGTGTTATTTTCCCACTATGGAAAAGGGCAGAGCTCTCCTTCAGAGACCACTTTTCCTCCTGCTGCCCTCTTCCCCAAAGAGAAAGGCTGTGTCAGAGCCACCTTCTCCTGAGGTGTCACACGAGCTGACCTGAACACCAGGACAGAACTGGGCTACCCAGCTGCACCACTCCTGACAGCCCTAGGTGTGTTGTACCAGCATAGCATATCCTTTGGGATAAGGAACTACAGATCTTTCCATTATTGATTTGACTTTTAGGGCTAATAGCAAATGCAGGTTTAGAGCTCCACATACTGAGTTTTATGAGGCTTAATGTTACAGCAAGCAGCGAATTAACCAGGGGGCTGGGTCAGCTTCAGGAGAACTGAAAAGAAATTACACTTCTACAAACTGAATTTCTTCAAAGCTAAGAGAAGTCAAAAGGTGTGTGAGGATGAGAAATCAGTATTTGAACTGTCAAGCTGGCAGCACAAAAGAGACTACAGCAGATCCCTCCCCACAAAGCACACAGCAATTTCAGCTCAAATCTAACCCAAGACAATGAAATCCAACACACACTCTACCATGCAAATTTCTTTCCCTCCCAACCATAAGTCTCAAAAACCATCCCCAGTGCCATCCTGTTTTATAGAACATACACCTGTTCTACAAGCAAATGGAGGATTATCTTTGCTACCTCAACTCTGCGCTGAATTTTATTGAGCAATGTTTCTATAAGCTCCTGCTAGAGGGCTGATGTTCATTCAAACAGTGTAAACTGCATCTGACATGTTGGCGTTGGTGAGCAAAGCAACTCAAGCGAAAATCCACCACTGCCCTGAGCTGTTATTACATGGAGGCTGGGGTCTCATACATCTTCATAATTATACAGGTGACAACAGGATAGCAGGATTTGCTGGGCACAGCAGAGGTAGGCCGGAGACACTATTGGCTGGGGATAATTCCCCCAGCTTCTTCATGCATAAAGTTCCAGTAAAGGAAAAAAATGGGTAATGTAGTCTTTTACATTGTGGAAACAGCAGCACATGTCATATCCTTTAGCAGCAGCAGCACTAGAATTTTGGCAGAAGCAGCTCTTTCTGCCATGAATAACCATTAATCCAAGATGGTAATTGAAACTGCACCTATGTAAACTTCATTATTCTACTCTATGGCTGAGGTTCCTTCTTAAACACATATTAAAATTTAATAAATAAGCTTTTTTGACTCAGCTGTTTACCGACTGTTTTCCTTACTATTAGACAACACCTACATGCAAAATACATGGGAGAAAAGGTACAGGAAGAGTACAGACAAATATTTGATGTGAACAGATTGGCCCCACTTTGCTCAGCTCACAGTATACCTAGCAAAGATACAGCACAAAAGAATAATTATTCCCCAAGTATCATATTACCAAAACACTTCCTTCAGTTCATCACATTTATTTTAGCACCTGACAAGTTCACAACTAAATTTGTCTCTTTTTCACATCAAATTATTTGTAGATACCACCAAGAACATTACCTACAGAAACAAAGTACTACTTGGACAACCCCAGGAAGACTGATGCCATGAGGTGCGTTTCCTTAGTTTCACTTGCAGAGAATAGTTTGGACATACAAAGTAATATCGGTGATATTACTTATCAAATAATATATACTTTTTTAAATACAAAGTAAAATCAGTAATAACATCTGCATACTCTCTGGATAAAAATACTTTATTAAGTATGTGCTACAGCACTGAGGTTTGTCCTCTCTTGTTCAGAAAGTTTAAAATGTTTTTGCTCTACCCTGTACTTCCCAGTGCCAGCACTGAAGAGGAAAGTTTGGGTCAATCACTTATGCATCAAGCCCTGCCCTGTCATACCTCACCATCCCTTGAGGGATGATGTATCTGCACAGCTTCACCATGGACAAAGAGTTATCAAAGTCAGATGAGTTAAGGTATGCTGCAGGCTTAGCCAACATATGCAAGCAATCAATACATGAAATTACAAGGGAAGGTTCCAATTACATTTCATACACTGCGAGCAAAGACTTCTGCCTCCTAATCAGCAAGCTCTGGTATTTGCAGGTGACCATAAGTTAGAAATCCAACTATCTGCTTTCCCCAGGCAGCTATCTGGAAAGTGCTGATGGACAAAATCCAAAATACCAAAGGGGGAGTTTCTTGCATAGCAGCTGCTGGAGTGAGCTACCAAGGAAATCCCAGCTCTTGACAATTTTCAGCAGCAGAAATATACCATCCTACTGGGACCAGTGAAGATCCTCTCAATAAACACTACAAACTCATCTTAATTTCAGTATAGAAGACAGAATACCAGGGCACTACAGGTATAATTAGCCAGCAACCCAGTTGCTTCAACTAAAGAAAGAAATTAAATTAAGGCTGTGAGAGGAATTACATTAAGAAAACAAAACTAGCTTCATTGCCACCTTTTACACAATGGTATTTTGCATTAAGAAATGTCCTTTAGATGTGCTTAAAGGAAGTTTCTTCACATGGAAGTAGATGAACACATCCACATACTGTGACTTTTTCAAAATGTCACCACTACAAACCTCAGCAATGACTAACAACAAAGTGTTGTTCAAAAAACAGTAACTACTAAATTTGCATTTACACCTAAGTTGTATGCAACTGAGATGGATAATGGCTATCCAAAGAAGCTGGCAACAGGGCTTTTTTACCCCTTTCTTCAAACTGGGGGAAGTAGTTTTGCAGTATAAGGCACAGCTCATTATTTGTATGTATCGAGAAAGGACAGAGAAAGAAACACTCAGCTGAAAGTATAACAGTTATGATAGGAAAATAGGTGTCTTAGCTCTCTCTCAAAATCTCCCAATATAAATCCTTTCTCAGGGTTAGTTTTTCATTTAGACAAAGGACATGCTCTCCAGACACCACCGCTAGTCAGTCCTTCTGACTGCAAAAACAGCTCCCCTTCCAAAATAATGAGTATCAGAGTATCAATTGCATTTTCTACAATCCAGTAATTTGTTCCACTAAGACATTTTCAGGACCAGCTTCCTCTAAACAGAAGGAAAAAAAAAAAAAAAAAAAAAAGGGCCTTCTCAAACTACAATAAACTGCTTGCTAGAAAACATACCCTCTTAAATTTATCTTACACATCACTTAATATACTATTTTGAAGGAAAAAAGCTTCAAGATAGAAACAGAGCATTTAACTTGATTAACTAGAAGTTGACAAATTCTAGTACCTGCATATCATTACTTAGATTCAGTATTAACACCGTGTCTTGACTGAAGGGCAGAACAAGGAAGACATCTTCAGCAAACACTCTGCTATTTTAACATTAATATCTAATCAGAAAGTTTATATCCATAAATAACCATATATATATACAGCACATTATCTGATACATGTGTTTTGAAATATATCAAGGCTAAACCATTGCTCAAGATAATGATGCAAAGCATTGACTTAAAGCGTGCATTATTTACAAGAACAAGCACCAGCTTCAGAATTTTGAGCTCAATTTTCACTAGATACAATCTAAATTGCATTAAAAGCACATATATTGTGCTAACCAATAAAACAATTTTTCAGGAATGTTCTTTTTAACCTGCCTTTTTTATATATCTATAAAATACATTCATGTAAAAAAAGTATATTCTGCTGATGAGATAGTAAAAATAAGTAAATCCAAACTGCATTTGAATGAATTTTCAGTATGAAGTATATAAAATTATGCTGCCTCTATAGCCCAGAGGAAGAAGGAAAAAAATGTAACACCAGAGAATTAGGTATTTCACAGACTTTATTTTTTCCTAAACAGAAGTAGATTTCACAATAAAACACAATTCTGCACTGCTGTCTGGCAACTCTAATCTGGAATGAAGTTTGCAAAAAACAGGCTAGTTTTTCTTTAAAAATGTTTTACAGGAAGGAATCTTGTTAAACCACCAGTCATCCTTCTAGCAGAGGATACATTATTAACCAAAAAGTACAAATAGCAGTATAATGTTCAAACCTCTAGATCACATGAACTCATCATCCCTTCACCCGCTTTAAATCAAACTGTAATCCAAACTAATTAAAAACTAAACCCAGGGCTGAGAAGAGAGCTTTTGTTTTGAAGAGAGCTGAGAAGCTTCATTAACCTTTTCTCTTCTACCAGCTTTTCACAACAGAAAATTACTCCTGTGCAGTGAAAGCCCCTTGCACCCACACGGAGTCAGGGACTGCAGCCTTAACAAGAAAGTGATTTTTTGGCAGAAGGATGCAGGTACACATTACAGCATTACCCTCATCGCCAGAAGTCAGTGGCCAACAGGCACCCAAGCTGTGATCCTAAAATCTAGCAACTTATATTTTCAAATGAAATGCAGAAATACACAGACCAGACATTTTTGTCTCTTTCAGGAACTATTCCACATGCATCAGTCTCATAGGAAGGCTGGTTGTGCCCACAGCATCAGTACACGCTGAGCTCCAGAAGAGGCATCACACCAGCAGGCTAGAGCACCTGGGAGCTCTGGGCACACCAGCAGTACCCATCTGTCTTGGAGGAGCAATAAAACCACACACCCACTTTTCATTCTGCCACCTCCCCCACCCCTTACCATGTGTCCGTCAACCTCCAGCTCACAGAAATCATACCAATTCAGAGACTGATTTATTAAAGTCAGCACAGTCCTCTTCTATAGGTACGCACAAAATTTCTTTACAAATGGCTAAAATGAATTTAAAACACTGCCACTACTATAATGCCACATATCACAGCAGTATGTGCGTAGCTTTACAAGAAATAGCAAGAATGAAAGCTAGGTTTTTAAGAAAACAATCCCAAACTCAAGGTACTTCTACAATCAGAAGTTCATTTTCCTCTTCCAAATAACAATTACACAGATACAATAAGCCACCTCAAATACAGGGCATGAGGCCTGGAGAGTAAATCTGTATTCTGGTCTCACACAGTGAGTAAATTCAAACAGCCATGTTAGCAGAAGCATATGAAAATGAACGCTTTCTAGTATCTCTTGTATTTTGCAGTTTTAATGTCAATAAATTTGGATTCATTCAGAGCCAAGAGATCACTCAGACTGGTTTGGAACAAGTTCTTCCTCTTGTGTTAAATTAAGTAAATTTGGGAGTTTTCTCCTTCCTGGAAAAAAACTCAGAAACCTGTGTTTTAGTATTTGAAATATTAAATAATTCTCCATTACTGGAAGTTTCAAAAGATTTTGAGATGGCAATCAACTAGGCTAATGATCTCCTGCAATGCTCACATTTCAGCTAAGAATTACCCATCTCTATTGGCCATTGCTATCATGGCTCAACAGCCAATCCCAAGCTTCTACTGAACTATTTATTTGGAGAACCTAGACACTAATGGGATGGAATGTAGTATTTATATATATATATAAAAAAGGCCCACGTGCAAAAAAGCGAAAGCACCAAGTGCAGGGTCTGACTAGCTCAGCAAGCCCAGGGAGCACAGCCAGACCTATAGCAACAGCTCTCCTCTCCTTTCACCATCTTCTTATGCTTCCTTAGTCTGCAGGATCAGTTAGCTCCAGTACCCAGGGAAACAGTATCTTAACCAGACCACCACAATTCCTTGACATTTACTCTAGAACAGCCACACACCAGAGATTTCTCTGTGCTTAAAAAGTTTTCTTGAATTAGCTTGAAAAGTAAGTTCTTCAACACAAAAGGACAATTTATCATCAAGTAACCAGCAGGATTCCCAAAGTTTATGATTTAAGGTCATGAAATTCATTGTTTCTCTGAAAAACAGCTGATAAAACACAGACCAGGTCTGCAAGCAAAAAACTCCTTCAAACCATCTCCTCTTCAGCAACGCTCAGCCTGAAAAAAAACAGTTAAGAATAAGATACCACAAGGGTGTAATCCTGCATCTCCCATATCACATGTCTATGAAGCAGTAGGAGTTGCCCACCCTCTCCCTAGATGACTAACTCTGCAAACATTTCACTGGGATATTTGGAAAGCTAAGCGCATAACAACAGTCTTAAATTTATCCATTTCACAGCATCTGCTGAAAACACAGAATTAATCCACTGGCTGGGAAGCACAACCATCTGGATCACTCCTTCAACCAGTGACCTCGCTGCCTCTGGCTTTGGCAGGCTGCTCCAGGTCTCTGGGAATGCAGGTGCACCAGCAACTGAGATAAACTCATGCAACACTGCCACTAAAGAGCACTGTCCCAGTTCTCACTTCTCATTGCCCTGTTCCACCCTTTACCCCAGCACCCACAGCACTTGGGTTTAGCTTGTGCAAAGAGCTAAAAGCTCCTCTAATTTTTGCTTCTAATGAAGCATTGGAGTGACTCCCCACCACCACACCAAGCACATGCTGACACTGGGACTGCACAAGAGGAGCAGGAGCCGGCAGCGAGAACAAGATCTCCCCCAGCATCAACAGCCTTTACACTCCCTTGGCTGTAACACTGAAAAACAGATAAAAGCAATGACGTGGGACAGTCAAAGTCTGAAGCACTACTAGAAGGACACTGGGGAAAGGGAGGGGAATGTTTTAACTAACTTTTCAACTTCAGGAAGTCCAAAGCATGCTGTGATAAAATTGGTAACTACAAATTTTTAGGTGAAAAGCTGCTAAAGCCACCACATCTTTGATCTACTAAGTCCCTTAAAAATTGCACCAACTGCTAATTATCTCCTGTAAACATGTTTTCTATGTTCTCTCTGCAAATTGTCTTGCTTCAACTATCAATTTGACTTTTCCTGTAGCTTTCTTCTTTTCTTCTAAATTGATCTCTTTCCCTTACTTAAGTATTTCTAAGCAACAGCAATGTCACCTTTTCACCTTCTCTTCAATGAACAGTTTGAGCTTTAAATCACTCACTAAAATGCTTCCCAAACTTGAATCATTCTTTAGGATTTTACTGAAAACACTCAAAACTGAATGCTTTTAGAAACTTGGACATTAACATGGGACATGTCTATTCCTACAGCAAACACATCATTACCAAATGTTAAGACAGCTTCACTTTAGTATGTTGAGACAATGTTTTTCCCATCTTTGAAACCCAAAAACTTTTTAAGCCTTTTAACCACAAAATCAGTGACAAATGCCTTAAAAACCAAATAATCAGATACAGGTAGTGGTACCCTTTTAGAGCACCAGTAAATACAACTCAAAGAAGGGTAGAAGTAGCAGAAAAAGAAAAGTGGCATGTACAACAATACAAAAAACTTTGGCTTCATATGTCTGAGGGTTAAGTTGCAATTAAGCAAAGATCTTCACAAAAAATTTCCAACTCTCTGCTTTTACTTTTGTCACCCTATCACTCTACTCTAATCAGCCTTTTGCTCCTCCTTATCCTCAAAATAAACCAAAAGAAAACGCAAAATAATAACATCAGATAAAACATATGAGATTTTTTTTGCTGCCTCCAGTACAAGTAAACAAGAGAGATGCCATTTATGAAGGTATAAAGCAACCTAAGGACAGTAAAGGAAAAATATAAAATATGCATTTACACATAAATATTCTACATGGGTGAGATAAGGCCTTTATAGTCAAACTGGGGGTGTTCTCAGGCATGATTTATTACATTTCATGCAACCTGCAGAAGGTTTTCTATTTCATATAAATCCCTGAAGTACCATCTTTATGACTGCAAGCAAAACATATCCCTTCATGTCAATTTTATTTGCCTTAAATTCTGGGTTTGGACACTTTCAAGTCAAAATCAATGTTATACTTAATATACTCTCCAAAAAACAAACAGATCTTTATGATTGCTAATAGTAACTTTCATAAACTTTTGCATATTAAGTTGGGCTTAATGAAGTCCTAATGATTGATTTTCATAATTGAAGCTGACACTGCTCAAGGATGATTCCACTTAGGAAGAGATTCTTGCCTGTCTGCTGAGCAGGACAGTCAGTACCAGCCTTCTCCATAAATTACACAAAATGGGAATTGCTGTGTTTCCTAAAAGCTCTTTCTCTGAGAGGACCACCACTGCAGCACCAGCCGTTATTTCCCCCTCAACAGTGTTCTGGGAGATTTGTAAAAAGCTTCTCTTTAGATCAGGGTCTGCAGTGAATCATTGACTAAGCAGAACTAAGCCAACCACGCAGGCTTTTCCACCACCCTAAAACCCCTTTCCTCTCCCACTCTTCTTCCTCAGCTTCTTTGCCGGAAGCTGAGCAGTTCAGCCTCCCACTGCCAAGCTCTGTGCACGCTGCCAGTAACAATGCAACAAGGGTGACAGGCACCTGTCCTGTGCTGGTGGCAGCAAACATCCTTCCAGCAGCATAGAAAAGCGTGCCCTGCATTGCGAATTTGTACTACGAACATTTACAAATCTGCCAGAGGAACGGGATACTGGGTCACAAAGCAGGTCACCTGAAAACTCAGCGTTATGCAAAACATGAGCTGTATGCCTTCAAAAGTCATCCAAATTACTTTACTTCTACATAGGAACAATTCTCCTGGGGAGGAAAAAAAAAATCACCTTGTTAAAATAATGCAGGCTGCTTAAAAATATTTTAATCTGTTTCAGGTCCGCTGAAGTAAGCTACAGTATTCTTTCCAATACAACATATCTGTGGGCCAGAAGCACTGCAGTGCAGGAAAATCTGTATTTCTAGCATCCAAAGGACAAATATCCAACTATAACATACTGAGCATCCCACCTGGAAATGTCAGTTGTCTCTGACACCTCCCATATTTTAGATGCTTTGTTTTACAGCACAGGTTGAGCCAAGAAGGGCTCACCAAGCTGCAGCAGCGCTGGCAGGCATGTGCTTTGTATCTGCCTGCAGACACAAGGAGGATCTGCAGTTACCGGCCACGTAGGCAGGACTCAGATATTTATACATCTGCATCATGGAAGAGTTTGAGCTGAGACAGGCAAAGTGAAGACAAGAACGCTTGAGCTGTGTCAACACATCCACTCACAGCATGGCAAACACCACCCTGCAAAGTGGAGAGGGCTGCTGTGGCAAGGTGCCCACCAGCACAATCAGCAGCAGCCATGCACACACTCTCCAGTGACTCCAGAATGGGCATCCTGGAACTGACACCAGCATCACCTGACTGGATGGTGTGGGGTTGGTTGGTTTGTTTAACAGAGAACAGGTTGCCTGTCTTTTGCTAAAGCCTCCATCATTCACTCCCATATAGGGGAACGTTAATGGTGATGAATAAGATCCTTTCCAAACTGTGCGCCAGGCACAAAGCAAGAAAACATCAGCAGAGCAGGAAAACATGACTTAGCTATGTCAGCAGTGGGATCTTACCAAAAGCTGCTCCCCACATGCCCAGATCTGCAGCTGTGGGAGGATTTTGGTAGAATTACACTGCTTTTTTGAGGACTGCAGGCAGAGAGCACAGAGGCATTCAGGACCTCCTCTGCTCCTCCCGATCCCGCTATAGAGTGCAGGGTAGAACTGTGAAGGGCGTGCTCCTTCCACAGCCCAGCTGGTCACTGAGCTCAACAGCAACAATGCAGAATCCTCAGGAGGACACACTGGAAAGCCACTTTGAATGACTTCTGATAATGCTGACATACTTCCTTACACATTTTAAAATACATCAAGCATAAACACTTAATTCAGTCTTAATTTAAATATTCTTTAATAGTGCTGTTCCACACCTGCTGAGAAAGCTTCTTGCACTGTATTAAAGGCATGTTGTATCTCCTATTATTTATACCACCTGATGTCCATTCAATGTTTTTGCAATTCATTATATAAAGATAACTAATTTGTCAGCAGTACAGATATTTTAAGATATTGACAATAAATGCTTCCTTTACAAGCAAGGACAGTTTATTTCAGCAAGTATCAATACTGTTTCAAGCTCTGCTGTAAAAATCAAAACTGACCCAAAAATGTGCATCCTAACCCAGTTCACTAAATTCCATGGAACATGCCAAAATCCACAGCTGTTTATAGCTGCAGTATTATGCATTTGACAGTTTTATTTGTGTAAGAGTTTATGCTTTCATTATGTTCTGTCACTTGCTACATGGAATTTGTGTTTAAGAGGATTCCAGTGTATCATATCTAAGAGGTTTACAACAAAATCCAAATAGCTGAACTCATGGATACACCACGTCACTAGATTTAAGGGTTCACAGTAACTCCTTCTACATTAGCCATCATTTTTGAGTAGATTCATCTACAAACAATACACAATGCTACAGAAAAGTTACCTTCAAACTGATTAAATGGAAAATCAATACACAGTATTATTACACCTGCTTTCCCATCCTTCTGCCATATATAAAAACTGTAAGAAAACCAGTTTTCACATATTTATTCTCAGGTCTTAAAAAAGAACACAGAAACACATTTCCTTCCAAGCCCACCAGTTAATTAAGTGTGCCAGGAGCTGAACAAGCGGCAGAACTACAGTTGCCAGTAAAACCATGTAAACAGCTAGTGACTGAGGAGCCAAGAACTAGAGTAAACAAGACTCACAATACAGACAGGATCTCCTGCACACACCACCATGCGTGCTATTTAAATTTTATAAAAAGGGAGGTGGGGCAGAAAGTAGGCTAAATACGGAACATGTCAAGAGAAGCAAGGCTCACAGGCTATGGCAAACCAAAATACATGGTTGCATCTAGCAAATCTACTCCCTGTGGCTAGGGAGTCTTTTTTACCACTGTACACAGATCCTCCTCATGAGGCTTCTCCTTCCAGTGCAGCAGCTGGGGAAAGCCACCATCTTCAGCAGTACATAGAGTGATTATGTCCAGTCACCCTCACTCAGTCATCCCAAGTGCAAATATCTCTTCCTTGGGAAAGGGTATTTATGGCCTGTAACTTTTTTTTTTTTTTTTTTTTTTTCTCCAACTGACCTTATCATTCATTCTGCTGCTAAATTAAACAGCTCTCCACTAGAAATTCCCCACTCCTGCAGATACTTGCATGCTGGTGGTAACTTAGTTATTTTTGAACCTTCTGGGAAATAAGGCACCAAGAGTGAGTACAGAAGCTCAGGCAAGACAGGCTCTCTAGACCTCAGAACCATACTGCCTTCTTTAAAACCCTTTCAGATTTTTAACATATTTTCCAAGAGTAAGTACAAGAACTCCACAGCATTAAAAGCACGCACTCTTACAACAGCCCCCTTTCAAGTAACATCACCACCTCTTTTCACCTGCATGTGTCTCACAGTTCTCACAGGAGGCAATCAGGACTGTCAAGGCAGAGATGCAGGCTCAGCTGACAGCTCGCCATACTTCCTGCTCCAATGGAGTAAGTGCTGTGCCTTACACCACTCCCCAGGCTGTAATCATGCTCCACTCTCTGCAAATCCACTTGACAGAAAGCTTCTCTTAACTACAGATGATTTCAGTAACGAGTTATTTCATTCACGTAACTGTGATCTGTGGTGGAAAAGTCAAGCCAAGCTTATGTCACAGCTTGTGTTAATTTCCACTAATGAGATTGCCAACAGTTGCAACAAATGGATCCATCCATAAACTGAGAAATAAAATGCTGGAATTACTTCCATGAAAACAATCTTCAAAGCATTAGAGAAAAAAAGTCTGCAATCCATAAAGTAAAGGCTGTCCTCCAGCAGACACAAGTTTCACACAAGAACATGGACACACATCAGTACCACAAGGGACATCAAAATATTAAAGCAGTGGAAATTGAAGTTTCAAAAGATTCACCTTTGTGCACTGCAGAGATGCTTGGAGAGGTATGGAAAACTCATCTATTTAACTAGGAAGGACCAGTCAACCTCTACCATGAGGGAGATCCTACCATAAAGGATAAAACAGATGCTGGACATTATGTTCTGGGCTTAACAAGCATGAAATCTCCAGGGATCTCTCTAAGGGAAAGAGAGGTAGCAACTTGTGTCTCCAGCCAGTAAGTCTTTTATTTGACCTTCACCTATGTAGCTCCTCACTGGCTTCAGCCAGGACACACAGCTGCCACAGAGTTCTGTGTGGAAGTCCGAGCCCTGGATCACAGCAGTTGCATGATTGCCACCCCTAAAGAAGTACCCGTTTATTTTACCTCTTCACCTTCTCCACTGCCTCACCACATAGAAGGACCAGCTGAACTGGAGGCCGACACCAAGAAGCTGCAGCAGGTTACAAAACATGACAGCACTCTCTGGTCCAGCTGCGAAGTGCAACACTGTGAGGAACAGTGATGCTAATGAGAACCTGGACGAACCAAAGTTCACCCACGATTTGTTGCCTGCTCAAGTGTGACCATAAAATGAAACCCTCACACATCAGAAGACTGATCTCATTGTGCACTGTGTTGGACTAAATGAGGTATGAGGTTCAAGATAATGTACGGAAAATCTGTTCCACACAGTGGGAGATGTAGGCTAAGTATAGACCGAGAAAGTGTTGGCTTCTTACCGCACCTCTGTGCAAGTAGTAAATAATCTCAGTATGTTAGCTAGCACTCTAGTGAACTTTTACCCACTTCAGCTGATGGGAGTTGCATTACAAAACAAAATACTCCTAGAAAAGGTGTGGATCTGTAAAAGTCAACCACTTCAGTGTTATTAAATATTCATAAGGCAAGATTCAGTGGATGAGACTGTTCACGTACTCCTAATGTGCAATATGTATGGCAATTGGGATTTGGCACACTAAATGTAAGGCTCCAGCAAATCTTTCCACTTTTTCAAATTCCATCCTCAGAAACTGTGTATAAAGTTTAAGATACAGAAAGAGCAATAAAGCTAGTAACTGAATTTGCAGAGCAGTATATCTGATCTAACCCTCATGTCAAAGGCGCAGGCTTTCCAAACCATATTCTCTTTAGTCTGAAGCTTCCCAGTATTACTTCCATGTCTATAATTTGCTCTATTTTGTTAAATTTAAGCAAAGTCAAGATCTGATGATTTAGGGAAAAAATTTCAGAGTGAAGCCTGACAAATTTGTAAAGAATTTTGTCCTGGTTCTTTCCTCACATGTAGGTAGGGATCTTGATGACAAGCTTACCTGCATTACCAATGCTTGATTTAGCTGTCAGAAGCCTGCTATTTATTCCTCTTGCATTCTTCTTGTAGCATAATCATCTAAAAAGCCTTTTAAATATTCACCTATTGATCTGCTCCATTCATTTATTTCATTAATGACATACTTGTAAAAAATTTTCACTTTTACAAATAAACAGGCATCTGCCATTTTAAAGCACCAGTACCAAATTTCCTGTAGTATGCAGCCTAATTCAGGGGTTTTGTTGAACCCTTTTAGAGTGCTTTTTCGCATTCAAGAACTACAGGTTCCTTGTATCAATCCCAAAACTGGGTCACCTAAAAGCACTTATGAAGCATTTAGCAAGCACTACCAAGCAGAATTACAACCAACCCATGCTGTTTCATGGGTAATTGAAACAGCTAGGTAGCTTAAACATATAACATTTCATCAGACTGTTGTTGAAAAGACATTAATACTCATTTTTCCCTCAGTGGTCATGTCATTTCTTCCCCTTTACTTCATCTTCATAAATCCTCTAGAGTCTAAATACAGAAGAGTGGATTTAATAAGATAGCCAGCGATGCACAATTAACTTTTCTCTGTGTCACTTCATGATTTAGTGACATGATGCTGTGAGTGGCAGAAGTGAAAAAGAGAGAGAACGTGGAAGCAGGGGGGGGAGTTGTTTTGTTTTAAATAAAGACAAAAAAATTCTCACCTCAGCAATAAATCCAGCAGCTAAGGCTCCAGTTTCTTAAACTGTTTTCACAACAATTCTTTCTGTAATACAAATCACTACCAAGGTGTTACCCAGACTTGTTTATGGTGCTTCTAAATGCCGATACAAATGAATATGAGAAATGATTCAATAACCCCTTCTGTCAAGGTTACACTGCAGAACAGATAATTTCTTTATGCTCCTCAATGAAACAGTGGCATGAGACATCAGTCCAAGTAGGGAATCTTCTCCAGTTAACACCAAGACTTCTCCAGCTTATCTTCCTCGTCCAAACACTTTAAATTGGTTTCAAAAAAGATTTTGTTCAAATTTTAGCTGGATTTATAGAGTCTCAGTTAAAACACAAGCGTGTGCAGAGCATACACTTGAAAGATTTAGGAAAGGTGACATTTGCCTCTCACAAAATTCTGTTTCATACAACATGATGGCAGCTACTGCCATCACCAGAAATCTGGGAGTTGTCATGCACCTTTTCTTGACATTTGAGAGTCACCTGGTGGCTGACAATAAAATGCTGATTTATGATCTGTAGACTTATATTTATTGGAGGGCAAAACTCCCCTTAGGCAGACATTGAGACAGCATAGCATACTTGTAATCTTCTGTAGTCTCCTGAGAAAGTATATTCTAGAAGTTGCAAAGGCAAATCTGTGTAGGCTTGGCACTCTCACATGCAATTTTCATTTAAACTGAGATTATAAAAGATAATAAAATGCCATTTTAAAAGCTTGGTGTTTTCCCTAACAAAATGGACGCACTTTATTACAGAAACTACAGTTCTTCTGTGGTTTTAAGAAGAAAATTAAGCACAAATGCCTGCTGAGTCTCCCATCACTTCAGTGCCCTTCTAAGAAAACTGAGTTATTGATAAAACTGATGTGCTGGTTTTGGCTTGTATAGACTTAATTTTCCTCACAGTAGCTAGAATGGGGCAGTCCTTTGGATTTGTGCCATCTTGATAACTTGGGGGTGTTTCAGTTATTGCTGAGCAGGGCAATGACCAGTGTCATAAACTTTTCTGCTTCTCACATTGCTCCACCAGTGAGGAGGCTGGGGATGCACAAGAGCTGGGAGGGGACACAGCCAGGACAGCTGACCCCACTGATCATGGGGATATTCTGTGCCATGCTCAGCCCATAAAGCTGAGGGAAGAAGGAAAGCAGCGTGTTTGGACTGACAATGTTTGACTTCACAAGTCACAGTTATGCATGACAGAGCTCTGCTGAACACTAGCCTGCCCATAGGAAGGGGTGAAGGAATTCCCTGTTCTGTTCTGTTTGCATGTGCAGATTCTGCATCACCTATTAAATTCTCTATATCTCAACCCATGAATTTTCTCACTTTAGCTCTTCCAATTCTCCTCCTATCCCTCCACAAGGGAGTGAGCGAGCAGTTCTGTGGGGCTGAGCTGCCAGCTGGAGTTGAACCACAACGGCAGCACTGATAGCAGGATTTGCACCACTGGAAAATTTTACTGTGCTTCTGAGCAAAGAAATATCTTCTCATTGTAATAAAAAGCTTTGAGGTGTGAATGTTTAAAAGGATGCTGTGGAACAAGTTGTATAATTGTTAAGTATTTTCAGGAAAAAAAATCCACCTCAAAATATTAAATTCTGTCTCTGGGAACTGAATATACAATCTAAGTGAAATTCTCCATGGTAGTGATTTTGCAATTTCGTAATAAGGATCATTTAAATCTATAGAAATATCCTTTTCTTCTGGAAGAAGAACAGTCTGCTACATGTAAAAATTATTGACTCGATGCAACCTACCTAAATTACACAATTAAAGTCAAATGCCTCTTAAACAGAGCTAAAATAATGTGAGTGGCCTTTTTTCAACTTTAAACCAACTTAAACGGCAAAGCTCAGTTGAATTCTTCAGAACTGCAGTTTCTTAGGTCAGATTGAGTTCTGCTTTCCATGCCATGTCGGAGCTTGTTACCACACCCCACAAGCCCATTACTCCATATGCTGATACACCCACTGGACTGCACATCTCATCTAGATACAAACTGAATTGCCCTGTTATCTAGTAGATCCTTTCACCATTTCCTCTCCTAGAAACTTCAGTGAACACCAGGAATGAAGATACCTCTCTCCGTTACTTCTGTCACCCAGATCTTCAGCTTCAGGTGGACTCAGGAAGGAGTCCATGGGAGAAGGCGACCTGAGCTGAACACAGGTGGGAGGGCAGATGATGTGGACAGACAAAAGCAGAAGACGAGACAGGGATAACAGCAAGAAAGAACTGAAAGATGTAGTGAGAGCCACTAAAAACAAATTCAACATTGATGAATCTCATTACTCCTGAGCTGCTCAGCAAACAACTGAGAACCACACTGACCCAAGTGGAACATGATTTATTATCACTTGATATTATGACTGGAAAGTAAATATTACAAAATACTAGGAGAGAGCATGTTACCTACATTACAAACTCACTAAAAAACCTTAAAATGCAGCTGTAGACCAGGAAGAGCAATGCTTCTTCTTTATCAAAAAGTCAGCAAAGGTGACTTGCTTACAATATCCAAGCAGCAAGAGGTTCAAGACCACCACATACAGGAGAAAACTTCAAGTAGAAACCACAACTAGATGCTGAAGCTGGTTCAGATGAAAACAGAAAAAACAAGTTTTGTCTTTCTAATGCTCTCAGTGGTAGATTAACTAACTGAACAGGATTTTCCTCCTCTACAACTTCACCTTGAGCTACATATCCTTTAGGAAATTTTGTCTTAAGAAAATCAGAGTTAACACCCCAGAGCAGATGAAATATATTGGTTTCCAATAGACAGAAAAATCAGTTAAGGCATCTAACAACACCATCCCATGTTAAAGCCCGTGGTTGAAGGATAGGGATCTACTAATACTATTAGTTACTCTTTGTTCACCATGAACTAACTGTGAACGGCTCTGATTCAACCCTGATGACAACCTGCACAGGATTTAGTGCATTTACTTGTACTTACTTGAAGAACTATAGTTTTTCCTTCAAACTTACTTTCTCTGTAAATCAATAATTACAAAGCATTATTCCTTTTATTGCATGCAAAAGATATTTAAAACAGAAAAAAAATCAAAGGCAAACAAGAAAAAAAAGACACATTCTGGAATTAGAATAGCCCAGCTTTTTCCCAGATATGTTTCCTGACCTAAATGCATTTCTTGGCAAAATTTATTTCACAAAATCATACTACAGCCAGTTAATAAAACAGATGAAACTTGTGCTTAAGTTCTTAGTGCTTGAACTGAATACTTGAATTTTCAACCCTGATGTTCTGTTAACATAGCTTGTTTACAAATTTTGCAGAATGGCATTATAACCTCTGGGGAAGAAGAAAGGAGAAGGAAAAAGATACAATTCTCTAAACTAACTAGGAGCCTGAAATCAATAATAAATCCATTACTTGACAAAGATGATTAAATGATGCTGTACAAATTAGAAGTAGCATTCCTCTTCCAAATACAATCTGGTTGATAGTGGAATGATATGACACTGATGGATGTCAAATGCTCTTTGTTAAAAAAACATGCATTTCACAGCTTAAGTTACACACAGGATGAAGTAATTAATCTTAAACCTGATGGTGATCTGTCCTTATGTGAGGAAGAGAAAAAAAACTCTTTCCATTCTTTACCCTTCTGCTCTCTGTTAGGACTTATTCAAGTTTCACATGATCTCCCTTGCCTCCAGGTTCTCCTGCAGAAGATCTGGGAAGACAGCTGGTCATCCTTGCTGCATTTCTCTGAAATTTTCTTTCCCTCCATGGAGGACTAAAAACTAACCATCATTCAGAGCACAAGACTCACCAAAGACTAAGACAAAAATGCCATTTTCTTTTCATCTCATAGTAATTAATAAAATTGTTTTCTTTTTTGATCACTGCTGACCACACTGCGCAAAGAAACTGTAATACTTATCACTTTCATCATAGAAAACTGAGTCTGGCAAAACAGAGAAGAATCCACTTGGGCAAGTATTTTAAAAGGAGTCCTTGATTAATATACTTTTGCTGTCAATAGATACAATCTTGGTGAGATAATTATGTTTAAATTACACTTAAAAGGTAGCTTAAATTCTACTGGACAAGAGTTCTTGGCAGACTGAATAGAGAGCAATACAAAAACATATTTGAAGGTAGCTGGTGCTACTAAATATCAAACATAAAAGTGGAATGCTGTGAGGTAAATGCTTTGAGGTAATGTAATGAGTAGTCTACTCCTTGTTGGGCTTTGAGGATGAAGCAGTGCTAAATGCTGCCTAGGCAAGGGCTGTCTCCTTGATGAACAGAGGTAAATTTCTGCCCAAACTAGTAACACCAGATGCAGAACACAGGATGAAAAGAAAGCTCCATCCATATTTTGAAAATTTATTTTGAAAAAAGTTAGTGCTGACTCCTTGCCCCACACCTTCAAATTTCTACAGAGGTAGAAGTCTGAGTGTGTTTATTTTTTTCCACAGTACAACTCTCAGTTTTCCTATACTTAGGAAAAAAAAAATGAAGTCTTGCTTACAAATGTATTTCATCTTTTTCCACACGTGAACGGTTTTGGAAAGAAAAGTCCAAGGAGACTAAAGTATCCTCCAGCACAGAGCTCAGTGAAGCAGCTGCGACGCTATTACTCACTGTCCTGACTGTGGTGAAAACAATGCCACAGCTATGCCTCAGTGGGCAACAAAGGAGTTCATTCTTCAGGGGTTATTCAATTCTTTGTCCCTTGGCTGAGTCTGCAAACTCAGAAAGCAGGAGACGAGTTAATGTTCACCAGGACAGCTGAGACGTAACATACATAGGTGTCTCGTTTAAGAACTCGACCAAGTGGTACTTAGATTTGCCTCTCAATCCACTGCATGACCATTAAAAGAAAGAAAGCAAAAGAGTGGAGTACGAGCTGAGCAAGGAGGGCTTCTCCAAGTGCCAGACATTTCTGACTCACAGATCACTCCACAGAGATCTAAGGATTTTTCTTCCCTGGTCATCCTGTAGTCATAAACAGATATTTCTTCATTAAAAAATATGCCAGGTTCAGACGTTTTGCTGCTCCAGTTCAAAATCCTTACCCAAGTAACATTCTGAGCTCCTAATCACTTCTCGCCTCTGTAGTTTTCCTGTTACTGTCCACCCATCACTGCATTTTTCAGAAAATGTAGACTTCCTGTTTAATATCTCACTTACAATGACAATTGAAGAAATAATTTATTTCTATTCCCTATTTATAAGCTGACCAGGAGCAAGGTCAAAGCAACTCCCCAGACATCCACTCACAGTGAATGCAGCAAAAACACAGCAGCTACACTGCTGTGTAAACCACAGAAACCACAGAACTGGTCTTCTAAAGTTCCCTTGCTCCCATCACTCCATATTCAGAAGGACAAAAGAGGTCTCAAAACAGACTTCCTTACTAGCACAGCAATACCAATGTATATGGATTTCATATGACTTACTGCAAAACACACCCTGAAGTGTAGAAGGGAGACAGAAAAAAGTCAAGACAGCAAGCATGAAATAGAGAGCTCTTTGACATCCCCTTCTTGCTTGGAGAAGCAGAGAGAAGCTACCACTTCCCCGTAGAGTGCCAAGATCTACCAAACCACTTAAACCTGTGGCTCAGAAATCATCATTGAGGCATTCAGGGGATGAATAAAAATTAGTTATTGTCCCACCTAAAAGCCACAACTGATGACCAAGCTCAATTCTTCCCTAAGCTATGAAGAGGCAATAGGGGATTAATTACTTTTACACCACAGGATAAAAATGAGGGTCCATCCTGTGCTCACCAAAGATGTAAGAGACATGCTGGAGCAGTTTTCTCATCCCCCTACATCCTACAGGTAACCCTGCATAATCCCTCCTTGTCAGCTATGCTTTCTTTCAGAGACGAAAACACAACCCAGCACACAGTTCTTCTCATTTCTTGTCCTCTTCTCAAGCTTTTGGGAGATCAAAAGCTTGAGAAGAGGGCAAGAAGATCCAGTGGATCCAAGGGAGATCCAGTGGAGGAGAGGTTGGATTGCTCAAGTAGCTACATCTAAGACATTTCCTATGATACCTGTGAGTTCCCATCCTGTCTGTAATCAGGATAGCATGGGAGAAGTAAGGGAGGTAGCTCTCAATTTTACCCTTCTAGACAGTTGAAGGAGAGGAAAGTGCTACTCTCAGCTGAACAGAAACTGACATTTACCCGTGATGACCAAAGGTGCTTGGGCTTTTAGTACCAGAAAAATGCCTTAACTACATACCAGATGACACAGCAGCATGACCAGATTATTTTCAGGTTCTAGATAGCCAATTCTCTTATTTTTCCTCAGTCAGACATGCAGGGCTATTGCTTCTCCCATGTGTCCCCTACTTTCAGTAAGCAAAACTGAGGAAGAGCAAAAATACTGTGCTGAAGATGACAATATAAAAAGACTAAGCTCACTGCTAATCACCAGTTAAGAAAAACTGTGATACAAGTGCACAGACGTGTCATTTCTCTTTGCTCTCTACTTAGTAGGTACGCTCTCATTTATCAGCAGTCTGTTTAGACTGTCTTGTGCACACCAGTCTTCATCGAATAAGTAGCCATCCAAGCCACATTCTGCCAACTTTCACAATTTGCTTATGTCGCCCACTCTTCTTGCATAGGCAGCTGCTAAATCCTCAGCATCAACTCAGCTGAAAATTACAAACTCCTTCTGGATAGCACTGCAGGTCACTTGGAATTATTCTTTGACTGTAAGAGCAGTGTTATAAAGGAGGAATTGAAAATAATTCAATGTTTTGTCATTCAAGTTTATTCTCACATTTCTGTGGTAACCCTTCTTGAATTTGCTTTAAATATATGGTAATTTTTAACTACAGGTTTGGACAACAAAAAAGCAGGATGAATCATTCTGGGTATTTAAAGCCTACAATCAGACAGCTTGAGTCTACCTTGTATTTTGCCACAGTTCTCAAGCCAAAGTTTTATTTCCTACTTATCAGCAGGGAGCATTTTCACAGGGAGCATTGATTCATTTGAATGTGCAAAACATTTGAAGACTGGGGAATTTTTCATATACTACAAAGCTTTAAAGGTCCATGCTCTTCCCTCTACATTGATTTTTGCTTTCTTTGTAACTGCATACTCAGAATTAGAGGGCATTAGAGCTAAACTGGGAAGATAGCACATGTGTATAAATATATCATGCAAAAATAAAACTGGGCAGATGCATAGAAAACACCCCGCAGCATGTATTACCCTTGTTTTCCTCATCACTGCATGGGCAACACATGTCTACTGGTACAGTACTTCAGAAGCCAGGACCGCTCTGAGGGATAAACACAGGCCATAATGTTGGAGAGAAGATGCTGTGGGCAAGTGAGTACTTTCACTGTAGCTGCTCAGAGTAAGCCACCAGCAATCGTACATTGGAGCAATGCAGAAAGTAGCTTTTAATTTGTACTGCCTATAACTCACAAGATGACACAGTTACAAAATACTCAGTTTGTATAAACAGCCTTAGATCAAGCAAAGCTTGCTGGAGAGTTGTCTCAGGTTGGATAAATCCATGATCGCAATCCATGTTCCCTGCTGTTTGTTGTTTTCTTTTTTTTCAGCATAGCTTTGAAAAATATTACAGTAGCAGCAACTTACACACACACACACGTTACACTCCAGATTTCTGTTAACACTCAAGTTGTTGCTTTATTATGCTCCACAAAATGAGCTTCTCAAAAAATTCAAGACATTGCTTACTGTAGACACAGAAACAACAGCAACCAGGTAACAGTTACATAAGAGCAGAATTCCAGCCATGTCATCCAGTGGTCCAGTCTACAGCTATGTATATTGCAAAAGCCAAGTCCACAACTCCCACAGCCCATCAGAACAATTCATGGTGTTCTAACACACTGTCATGTCAACTAGACAGCAACAATGAACAGCCTCCATTGATTCCAATGATGTAACATTGAACTGCCCATCTCCACTTTGTAAGTTCTACATCTAAATACATCTCAAATATGAAATTCTAAATGCAAACATTAATGATGCATCCCAAAGGAATCCCGAAGTGCAGCTCCTGAATTTTACAACCATATTAGTGGATTTCCCTTTACTCCTCCCCTACTGAAGAGCTGCAATTTCACTTGTCTTCCTCTAATGCAGCCAGGGCAGAACAGCTGGTGATAACCCCTCTGAATGCAGTATTTAACACCTACCTGCCAGGTGACAGGTCCTACAATGCAAGAAGATTTGTACAGTGAGGTCCTTTTACAGGGAAGTGAAGTCACCATCAGCCAAGGAGAGCATCAATCACTGTGCCCAGGCTTACCAAAGCCCTTACCACCCATGATGTGTACATCTGCACCTTTCATACATGCATAAAAGTTTATGTTAAGGGTTTCTGGGGGATATATCTATCTTCCTATAGTGACAATAGACACATGCATGGGCAAACAGGCTGTCATAGGATGATCCATCTCCCAGGCAGCCTGACATCCTCAGGTAAGGATGCTAATTCTCAACAGTATCACATGAACTTTTTCAAGCCCTGCTGCTTTCACTCCAGCAAATACATGCCTGAAAGATATTTAAGAGTCTTTTGAGAGAACTAAGGGCATAGAAAAACCCAATCTGGGATAACAAGTCATGAAGTAGGAAGTAAGAACCAAAATTATACAAAGCATCAACCAAACAGCAGGTATCTGAATCTGCAAGGCTAAGATCAGCACAAATTAACACAGCACCTATAGACAGAAATATTGAAGCATTTTCCCTCAACTTCAATCCAACACAAAATAATTCTTACCTGGAGTTACTTATCACCCTGACACAGACTGACTCATGGCCCCAAGGAGTCTCCAGAGGTACTACAGAACAAAGAAGGATGCAAAGAGCAATGGAGAAGAATAGGATCAATTTTCTCTCTCTTCCAATTCAACTTCTTGAACATTAACAAGTAAAAGTCAGCTAAGCCTGCTTGTTATTCAGTTCAGCAGTCATTATCTGATTCTCTGTTATCGGTCACTACACTACAGCTACATTTCTTGCCACACTTAAGGTATCTTCTCAAATCTCATCTTCCAGCAACAGTAGCACATGTGATGTACCCTGTTGGCTGATCAAGGCTTTCCTCTGAAAGAGTCAAAGACAGGATGAAAGACAAAGAGAGACTTCTTTCACTAAAACTTGGCAGATGAAGACAGCAAAAATCATCCTCTGAAGTTCAATATGGCTATGACCTTACTGTTTTCTAAACCACTGCCAACAAAGTACCTGTAGAAACAAAGACACCCATGTAAAGTGGAAAAAAAAAAACAAACCAGGAGTCATGACTTCAACCTTTTCCATCTAGACGGTCTTTCTCTATCACTCTGTATAGGTTTCTTCACTTCTGTGTCACAAGACCCCAGAGTCCAGGAGTTTTATGCTTTGCTGGTCATGCATCCCCCTGATTATCTCCTACTGGCCAAACTAAAACTGGAGAACCTGCACTGTGAAGAACAGTGTCACCAGAGCATCTCAACTCTCCAAAATTACTTCTTTACATTAGTCTCCTGTGTACCTGAGGCCTTCTGTGAATACAAAGTTACACTATGAGTTGCCTAACCATCTGGACTTCCAGCTTCTCCCAGTATCAAACTGGCTTCTCCACACTGCTTAAAACGTAATGTCAGCATGAAAAAATATTACACAGGACAAGCTGTATTCTATTATGATGCAAACTTTGCTTTCAATTGCACTACCACAGTAGCGCAATTAGTAACATCCTCTAGATACTGTTAAGACTTGTGGTAGTGAAAAGAAAATTCAATTTGAGAGAGTAGCTCACAGCAATAAAGACTGCAGGAAAAACATTGTACCTCCACCTCAGCAACCTATAAGGTCACTGGACAGGCTTTTGCCATAAGAAGTGTGGTGGAAAAAACTGGGCCTACTGCTCCGCTGGATACACTATTCCACAGTGAAGAGTTGGTTTAACCAGCTCTGCTCTGCAAGCATGCTGATTATCCCACATGAAGGACAGTTACCATGGGGATACACCAGAAAGCCCCATCAACACAGACAAGTCTTAACCATGCATCAGCCTCAAAACTGGAATGGAAACCCAGGAACTTAACTTGCTTGAGGAGCAGAGGGAGCTTATTTCTTATATAAAAAGGTTTCCTGTAACCCATGTAAAATCCTCAGCTGTACTTGGGAATCACACAAAAAACAACGTTGAAAGCTCTCAAAATGTAATTCTCATTCCACACCTGAGACACTAAACCTCCTAGATTTTCCAGAGACACCAGCATCACACCCAGTACTGCCCAGGAGACACCGTTCCTTCCAAGCAGAACATCCACAAAGCAAAAGTAATTTCCATTTGCACGTAAGCTGCCACTGATCCTGGTGCACAGACATCACTGGAAATATTTTTGCAGGATTTTGTAAGGACAAAACCCTATGTAGTATTTCCTACCTGTAATCTTCTACATTATACAAGGGGTCCTCAAACTGGCCTTTTCTCCTGCATTGTAAGAGTGCCGTCATGAGCTGCTTAAGTGATCACAAAAGCACTAAAGACTACAAGCAAACAGACCACAGCATGAACAAGCAATGCCCACTTCAGAACACCAAAGCAAGGCACTCACTTATCCTTAATGAATTATGAATTGCTTTACACTTACAGAATGTTTTCAGAAAATTTTTAACATTAAAATGCAATATATCAGTTTTATTCTTCCCATTATATAGACAGGCAGAGACTGAAGTAAAATATTTCAGGTCAATCAGTTCCTGTGGCAATCGACACCTCTAAAATTTAGGGCCACCACGTCCAACCCATGGTAAGTGACATTCAGTGCTGCTCACAAGATGGGCAGAGGGGCTGCTTTTGCCTAGCACAAGCACCATATTGCCACATCGTAATCCTAAATGCCAAAGAAGCCAAGCCTGCAGAGGCAAGAGGCAGCAAGCCAGCAGGGCCTATGCTTGTTTCAATTCTGGCTTTGCTCTAGGAAATATCAGACACTTGACCAGAAGAATGGTGGGATCCTGTGGAATCACTTGTGATATTCACATTCTCTGGACAGAGAGACAGAATTATGTCTCTCTGTCCAGAGAATGTGAATGTCGCAATCACTTACCTTGCTTTTTTCCCAGTCCCTCAGTTCTACAAGTCTTAGGGCTATTTCAACAGAGACAGATTTGACCTGTCACTCACAGGGTTCAGGAAACCAGGGAAGTAGTAATTTATAACGTGCTGATCTCCAGCACGTGATCTCAAGTGTTTTATCTGCCTATCTTTGGACATCCAAACAGCCCATTGCTCTCCCTTTTTTATTTCCATTTTCTTTCTGCTGCCATAGGGATGGTCTCAGGTTGCATCCCAGCAACAGTTGTGTGTTACACCTCAGTACTTCAGACCATCCCAGGTCACCACCGTGAGTGCCTCCTTTAATTTATGTGTCAATGGAGGTTCTTGTGAATCTCCCACATGACAGACTGACACCACATTCAAGCTGGCAGACCTGCCAAAACTTAACGCAAGAAAATACTGAAAGGAGAGGAAGAAGTTTTGGGGTAGGCTATTTATGTTCGTGATCTGGCATTTTTTTGAACAGATACACCTGTTAATATACCTCATCAACCAACCATGCACAGAGGATGCTCTCCTGCTCCACGTAGTGGCTACAGACACATTTAGGAAAGGAACTTAATATGCTCATTCAAACAATCCAATTTTCTGCAAATCAACCACAGTCTCCCCCGTTTTAAATCAGATCTCTTCCAGGTAAGGTCAAAAAACCCTCCAAAATGGATGTATCTACACCAGCAAGTTGTATTACATCAGTTTGTACAAGGTACCATACCTAGTACCAGGCAGTGACTTAAGATACCTTGGTTTTATTCTCAGTTCAGCTGAAAACTCCATGTCAAGTTATTTAACCTTTTACAATCCAATTTCCACAGGAATTTATTAAAAATCCATCAATAACTACACATCTCTTATAACAGCCTGTTTGCTGCTGTTTTTAAGTACCTGCATGGACATCTGGATAGACAAGGACTTGTGCAACATCTTCATGGGAAAACAACAACTGTATATCTTTTAATGCATCAGAAAGGGCTGTTTCAAGACTCTGAAATTCCACCCAGAAACAAGACATTGGCTATGCTGAACAACAAGTGAGACAAGGAAAATAACTTCCTAACAAACAGCAACATTAACTCGAATTTCAGATGATCTCACTAGCCCAGGACAATACTGAGGGACAGAAAGCATCTGGGAAGTCTCTTTGGTTTTCAGGAAGTGGATTATGTGTAGAGTTGCAGTAGGGTTTCACTACAGCAACTACAAAATACAGGCTTTTCTCCCTTGCAACACTCAATGTCATCCCACACAAAATGGAGTCCCTTAGATTTTGCTAATGCCTTGCTCATACAAAAGCAATGGGGCACCACACATCCCAGGCCTGGGACACACCACACCTGACCAATGCTGAAAATAACTGCTAAGCCTCCATTCCAGTGACTTGGGGCCACTGATCCCCTGAGACTGTCTGACCACTTGTTGGACCAGACGGTACAGCAGACAGGTCAAAGGACCAAAAGCAAGAAATGCCATGTTCTCTTTGCCCAGGACCTTCCTGCTCACAAAACAACTCTTTATTAAAGCCACGGGTGGGCAGTTTTCTGTAATGAGTGCCATTTCAAAGAGGATATGCTAACCAGAAACAAGACACTCTTGTTTCAGAGAAAGAATTTCTGCACATTTAATTAATCAGAAATGACTACTGTGCTTACATCCTACCTTAATCTGCATTTACTTCAAGCATAAACAAGACCCAGCTTTCCAAATTAGCACAGGCAAACATGGCAACCATCTCTGGACATCAGTTTCTTGAAAATACTTGCCCAGCTCACCACAAGGATATTATGAGTCTAAACTAGTCTGTAATATGCACCTAGATCTTTTGATAAAAGCTGCTTCAGAAGTTATATTAAAAATATTAACCAGCAACTTTAATAATCATGCAGACCAACTCAAATCTTCCTAAAGGATCTTCCTTTCCACTCTGAATTTTAACTATGTATATTTCTTGCTTATTCTTTTATTTAGTAATTTTCAAAGCCAAAGAAATTAGAGACTACCATGATGTTCTTAGTTTTAACATATACAGCACCACACACAGCATGTACCATAGCACACTTAAATGCACTAACAACATCAAAATCTCTGACACCCACCCATAATAAATGACCAAGACTTAAGTTCCATAACAGCTAGAAGTACCAACAACATGAACTATAGCAATCATGGCTACCGGGTTTTTTTGTATGTATTTCAAATTATTTGATTTATATACACATTTATCTTAATTTTATTTAAAAAAAAAAAAGAAAAAACAAGTCAAAGAAAATAATGTCATGTTTGTGCAAGACCTCTATTTTCTTGCCAGCACAATTTCCATTCTTATCAGTTGTCAAGTGGATTAACAGTTACTGTACACTCACTTTTCTTACCATTGCTCTCTGAGGGCCATGCCTGTTGTAAATAACCACCAGCCACAGCCCTTTTATTTTATCTTTAATCATGCATATTACCATTTTTATAAAATATTACTTGCTTAAACACTGAAGTATTTCAAGTTTGTTCCCTTCTGTGAGAAGGCAAATTAAGAGAACGCTTGGTGGAGGAAAGGGACCTTTAATAAACATCTGATTTGCTGCTGGATGGTGTTTCAGATTATATTTAAAACACATCATGTTTTGTTGACACCTCCCTGCACACTTGCTGGTATAAAGCCCAGCAAGAATGTGACTATGGCAACCGCAATAGGATATTTATATATATATATGCATATGCGTGCATGTGTGCGCTCACATAAATACACACACACAGCCCCGAACTGATTTAATTGACCATCAACAAGATTCTTCTCAGCTCTCATTTTCACAGGAACAGGTAACCATGCCTAGTCAAATGGGCTGAGGAGGCAGCATTAACTTTTATATGATGAAAATCTTCCAAGAGAAAAGCCTGTAAACCTTCCAACATTTACTGAGTGCACACAAACACATGCTCACTTCAGAATGCTTTAGCTATAAGCAAAAAGAAACCAAAACGTCTGCAGGCACAAATTCAGTGACACCATCAAAATAAAAGGCATTCATTTTCACGATCTTTTTTACAGGGCTTCTCACCCTCAGAACTAGATCCTCACTGGAGCATGCATGCAATTTTACGAGATCCAGACCCTCCTCTTCTTCACCAACAGTCCCATTCCTCCTCCTCTTTGAATACAGAACATGCAGAAGTTCCTTTAGTCTGCAAATTAAATAGCTACACACTGAGCTCAAATTGTTATTTCTGGTATTAATTCCTGTCTCCTGACAGATCCTGATAGGTGATGCAGGAAATTGGAGGTAACAAAGGCTTCTGTTTGCAGCAATAAAGGACTGTCAGCTAGGGGGGAATAAAGGGATCAGAATAAAAGGTGAATATATGGAGCCTACATATACTACAGAATATCTGTGTTGAGTCCAGCAAGCAAAAAGTCTAGCAGATTCAAAGCAGCATTAAGAAGTGTTAATCCTTTTACCTCTGAGCTATTCATGAGCAATATGCAAAGCTGTTCTTATGGCGTCGCGCTTGCAATGCTCCAGTTATGCTTGCATCAGCATTTCCATTGTGAACCCTGCTTTCAGAGATCTTTTACTTTGCCAAGTTTTAGTCTGGAACAATTTTACTACAAGCCTGTGAGATTTTAGTCCAGGATTAGGATTTAAGTCTGGTGAAGAAACGTTTGGACAAAATCTGCTTGGCTGTTTTATTTATTAGAGTGCAAAGTTAATCCTTCCAAGTTATTAGACCGGAAAAAAAAACCTCAAAACTATAATTTTTTTTTCAGCTTAGAAAAAGAGAAGATTTACTCTCATCAAGAATTCCTTGTCCCCAAATCTCTACAACCACAGAACAGATGAAGATTACAGACCACAAAACTAAGGTACAATTGAAACATGCCTTCTTTGTCAGGTGTTTTCTTTCCTTTACTGATACAACATGGTGGCCAGGAATATGAGGAAGGAAGAAGCATCTCACCGTGGGCTGCAGGTTCAAGAGGGACACAAACCACAAGCAACACAACAGCAAGTGTAAGAAAAACATACAACATTGCAAACTCCAGAACTTATGCCGCTTTCCTAAACAATATTAATCACAAGCTTTAAATACCACAACATAACTTGCCAGGTAGATGATGTACATTCACAGTGTTAGTAGGCACATGGATATAGACAACTGGCTATGCTACAAAAATTCACACAAAAATCAACCTAGAGATGAGCCATCTAGACCAGACAATGTTTCAGTGTCCTTGTCTTTGTCCTAACGCTCAACCCTCAAACCCTGGGAGTTGCTGACGTGGCTCAGACTCACCCATCTTTCAAGCGTCCTGTTCCGTAACAGGCGTGTCAGCCACACGCCAGCACGTGTGTAACCCTCAGCCACACATACACCCACCAGGTTTCTGCAGGCCCTCAGCACTGTGTAGGGCCAAGGGCCACATTGCCCCCCACAATGTGCTTCAGCCATGCTTCAGCATCTGCTCCACCAGCACAACCACACAGCCCAGCGAGCTGAAGCTCCAATTTCTGCAAAACTTGACAACACGGACTGATGGCTGCAGGAAAGCCCTTCTCAATGCAGCTAAACAAAAGCTGTAGTCCAGGGAAAAGCCCTGGTTAATTAAAACCAAGGCAACGTTTCCAAATACTGTCCTTTTGTGAACTTCTCCAGATAGCACCCACCCCACAACCCCCCAGTAAACATAATGGAATCAACACTTGGGAGCTTCTCCCTGAAAAGCCTACATGGTATGGTCCTGCATACATTATATGCATCTTCATTCAAGCAGAGAGCTAAATGTTTGCAGGTGATGTAGCTTCCTTCCACATCAAAATCTCCCTTACAAACCAGGCTTCACAGCAAGACTTTCTGCCATGCCTAAACCACCTCTCCCCACCTGGGCTGTATGATTATGCAAGCTGCCTATTGTAAACCAGATAAATCCTTTCAAGACAGAAATCCTTACCATGACTGCTGAAATGCACAGATTATTTAAAAGCTAAGGATGGAAAACACATTTATGAATGATAAGACATAAAACTTAACCCTAATTTTAGGTATATCACCTGATCTGTTCTTCACCTTTTGACCAGACTTTGTATCTCAAACACCTACCTAAAAAATTACCACTCAATATTTAATATTATTCACTTTAACAATATATATATGTTTGGGTTTTTGAAAGAGCAACAGAATTAATTTCCTTCCCACAATTCACAGAAGCACTTTGTATTTTTGTCTGCTTTTGTGTTTTCCAGCTATTTCCTAGAGAAATGCGGTTTCTTATTGATCACTCAAAACCAGTGAACATTAATTTGCTTCTAAAACTATGCTCCAGACTTCAAAAAAGTAGTTATGTCATACAGTATCCACATAAATGGTATTGCCTGTTTGAGTGTGTGTACATGTACGTGTGTATTCACACACACTTTTCAATTTTAGTTCTGCATCTGACACCAAGCATTATTTCCCTTTCTTACTTACTGATCCTTTTTCTTTCAACTTTGTTCCAGTTGAATTTGGACAGAAACTGAGCTCAAAAGTATGGAACAGTGACCCTTAAAAGACTTAAGTGTTTCCAAGGGTTCACATGAAATGGACAAGGTTTACCTGTACATATTTTTCTGTAGCTTAAACCTGATGGATTTAGCACAGATCTATCTAACACACATCAAAACAGTCTCATCACCTTTCAAGAATATGCTATTCATATACGATAAAAAATGAACTTTTCATCTTGTACAAGAAAAATAAATCTTTCATTGCTTTACTGTGTATGAATGAGGCCACAAAAGGAATTCACTATGTAAACCAGGGCAATACTGTTTTGTCTGCAGATGTAGAGTGAGCTACAGCTGCTTTAACATCTCTACTAACTCCAAGCCCAGGTGGTACACAAATACTTTCCTAAGTTCAGCAATTTAATTTTTTTTTAACTAGTGGAAGCAAAAATACAGTGCTAGGAAAAAAGTTATGTTTACAGACCTTAATGCAAGGCACAATTTCCCACACAAAATTAGTCTGAGATGCATTGCATTTAACTGTAAATTTCCTTTTTTTTCTCTTATCGAACAAAAATTGGTAATTTTGATTTCTTCTTAAAAGAGGGAAGTTCAGGTTCCAAGTTGCCCCTGGGGACAGCAGGTCAGTGCTACTGCACTTTGTGCATCGTCAGACAGCAGAAGGAATACAGCCTTCTCCTATTTATCACAACCTCTTCTTTTGCCATTTCTGTATTTTCATGACTGCATAGTGTTTTTTCTTAAAAGGAAAACCAACCAGCAAAAGAGGTTAACTATGAACAGCAGAACGCTCCCGGTCATTTTTTGTAGATAAGGTCAGCCAGCAAATGCCTGGGGGCTGCATGTTGGCCCAAAGAAACCAGAAGCTTTTAACTCTAGGCTACCAAGTTCTGCACTTCATGCACATATACACAAAAACCCTGCAAAGTAAGAAAATTTTGAACCTGTATGTTCATTGTCACGCACAAGTGTGTATCACCATATGAAGTACTCCTTAAAATTGGTAGGGACAAAGGGAGAGGATCTACTCCCCAAAACACAGCTCCAAAGCAGCATGACGGTAACTACCAAGCCCATGATGTGGTTTGAAGAATGGCTGAAGGACCAAAATAGTTAGCTATGCTACACGCCGACAAATATCTGCAATACATTGCCACAGGGATTAGAATTTTGTCTGGCTGTATTAAGTATCCTATTTAATATAAAGACGGGAATAAACCTTGCAATTACATTTTCTGGGAGAGTCTACAAAATAGAAAGCTACCAACAGAGACTATGAGACTATATATTAAGGCAGGAAAGAAAAAAAAATATCAGTTTCAACCACGAAAACACAAGCAGAAAAAAAAAAGTCAACACATGTATCCAATAAAAGGTAGTAACCCAGAAAGCAGCAGAACTGAGAGAGTTGATAGAAAGGAGAATTGCAATGAAATATATTATGACTAAGCAAGACTACAGCACTTAGCTATCAAAAGAAATCCGAGCTACAAAAGAAAAGGTGAAGTTCTACCCAACTACAAAGGAATAAAAACTGTAGACACAGAAGGTGGTCGGTTTAAGGAAAGAATGTGAGAGAGTAAGCAAGGCATGAACAGTAGGGAGAAGAAAAGAGCAAGAGTACCAATGTTCATAACAGGCTTCTGGCCTGGGTGATGCGAGATGACAAAACATTCCTGGCCCAAACAACAGAATACCCATAGCACAACCACTCACCCAGAAATGCTTCTATTAGATTGGTTTCTTGTTGCTTAACACACATACACACAAATTAGGCAGCAACAGTCCACAAAGCACAGCAAACAGACCTATGAGAGAGCTCCTAAGAAGGGAAACTGTCCTGAACCAGATCCCTGCCAACAACAGCAAGTCACGGTGATGCAAGAAAATATAAGTTTTAGTGGTAAATAATTATACAGATTTGGCACACAGGTGAACTGGGAACTACCACTTAAGGTGTTCATCATACCTAGAGTTTAGAGTCCTAGAGTTTCATTTGAAGAACAAAAGCCATGTGGCATTAAAAGCAGACTAAGGTCTGGCTGAAGAAAGGATTAAGAGTGTGAAGGTGGAAAAAAAATTTAGAAACTACATTCTAAATTCTAATACAACCTAATACATTCTAATACAACCTTGTGATATGTACAAAATAACCTGGAAGTACAGAAGTCCAGTCATTCTCAAAGGCAAGGATACAAGAACCAAGATGTGATCAATGCGGGTTCCACCCTACCGGTAGGGAGACTACCAGATTTGTGTCTCAGTAAGAGAGGGGAGGTCATCCTAACAAGAATCAGAAAGCCAGCTACCGCCTGCAGGGAAAGATAAGTACAGCATAAAAGCCAAAACAAGCTAATGCTTTGTGGCCATTACAAGGACAGTCTGGGCCATTAATAAATGATGAAGGAGGAGGTATTAAAACCCAAGTAACTGGCCACACTGACCACCTCTTAAAATCTAAAAAGGAAAATAAAGGAAAGTCTAAACAATTAGAATGCAATTATGAACTTATAAAACATTTATATATATATACCCCCACACAGATACTTAGCTGCAACAAATATGAGCAGTACCACAAAAACTCAAAAATTTAGACACCTCCAGTGAAAAACATACAAAAAAACCCCAGAGAAATCAGAATTATGACAGACAGCTCTTCTCAGCAAGCACTCCTGGCAATACCCACTACTGCAATTCTGTGCTTTTATCTGTATTACCTCAGTAAAGTAACAATTGATAGCCATTACAAATGGGCATTAATAATTACAAATAAACACCTTAGGAAATGCAGACATGCATATCAGAGCCACTCCTTGAAATAAGTGATACTATGGAGTTGGAAGACAAATTAGCAAAGAAGCTTAGTAGATATAAACACTAATTCCTTTATGGAGGATCTATAGATGAAAAACATATTTAGACTTCAACTTCACAGAAGGAAGACACATGGAAATTGTCATATAAGGAAGCAAATTCGACTTCTCGAAAAATAATAGATTTATTAAGATAGGAGAAACCAAGCCCCTGAGACTCCTCAAAGATTATTATCTTCTCTCAACCAAAATGAGAAATGGGGCTGATAGAATATGTGCAAAATCTGACGCAGCCCATCACTTTTATAGAGAATTGTAGTTCATAGCAAGCACAGAGTGGAAAAAATATGCTTGGATGTCAGCAAACCACTTGACTGTATCATATTATACAGTATCAAAATTATTTAAGAAACCAGTTTTGATGTGGACAGAACATTGTACAAAAAAAACAAACTTCAAAAGAGAATGAAAATCATATACCGAAACTTTGAAAGCATCTCTCAAGGATGCAAGGAATTTTCTAACACATTCTCCTAAAAATCTTAGTTAATCATGCAGAACAGGAATAAAAAGTGTGTTCTTGAAATCTGTGGATGATACTAAATTTAGGAGCTGCAAGCCCCAGCGAGGACAGAAAAAGTTGAGAAGCAGGCAATTAAAAATAAGGTTCTCCTTGGGAAAGTGCAGCGAAGACACCCAACAAGAAAATAATCTGAAAGAAATATTCAGTGGGAGTGACAAACTGAAGAGCCAAGAAATTCTTACAAGGTTTGCAGTGTGATCTGGTAGCAAGAAAGATTAATGAAACCTTGGCTGCACATGGAAAAAAAAAGCCACATCAAGCAAGAGGGATGCAGCAGCCAAATATGCCCACTTGGGTAGCAAGCAACATAATCAGACAAGTCTGTAGTAATAAAATGAATGCAAATACCACTGGGATAAGACAAGCCTTATTTAGACTAGTATGTGGTAGTACAAGGACATGTTTAAAAAGGAAAACAGGGGTTAGTGTCTGAAAGCTTTCTTCTAACAACCTTTCTAAAGCCCCAATATTACAAGCGGACTCACAAGAGAGACTTAAAACAATCACTTAAGAAGAGATCACTCCCACAAATGAGATTAGTAGCAGAAAGCCAAAGATGTGCTTAAGGGTCTCCACAAAAAATACCATGAGCTTGTTCTGCAAACACCTCTGCACAGACCTGGCAAGGTTAGAATATATAGGTAGTGCAAAGCAACTCAATACTGGGCCAGACAATGAGTCCAGGTAGCTCACAAGTTGGCTGAAGGTCATTAATTTCTCAGCATATGATTAGGTAAATATTTGTTTTCTTCTAAGCACAACTTTCATAACATAAAAATATCGAGGAAGAGGAAGGTAAACCTTTTGGTTGCAGAAGACATGAGCAGCAAACAGATACTGCTCACGTCTTCAGTGAGCAGTATTGTCTTCAGTGAACAGTACTGAAGGACTAAAATCTGACTTTTTTTCTTTTTATGCCAACTGCTTTATCTCAACACAGCATGTATTTCTAGCTTTCCTTAAAAAAAGCAAAGCAACAGGAATGTAGTGGTACTCCAAGTCCCTCACCACTGGGACAGAGACTGAAAAAACACCAGGCACAAAACTCTATTCCTTCTACAGTGTCAAGGATCAGCCCTCTCCATGCAAAATCCACATAATTTCTTTGAATGGTGATATATATCAATAAACATGGATGCCAAACAACTGGTCAAAACAGAAGAATACTACCCTGCACAGGCAGGTCACAAGATTTTGACTACCTAGTAATAAACTTTGTAGGGCAAGAGCTCTGGTTTCCTTTCACTGCTGCAGCATACAAACTTCAGTCACGTGTTTTAAAGAAAAAATGCAATGTAACTAAAAGCTGAGTTGCAGCATCTGCTTTGTTTTCCCATTCCTTTTCACAGTGCTTGACTAGACCAGCCATGTACAGCCAGCCCGTCTCCCCACAGCACAGATCACTTCAGGAGCATGCATTATTCAGAAAACACTGCAAGTGCATTTAACACTGACATTTTAGAACTCACAAACACTAGAACTTTTTAACAACTTTGCCAAGTGATGTTTATTGGACACTCCTATTGCAACACAGAGGTTGTGCCACCGGTTTGGCACACAGTGCTGCAGTCCTGTGATCTTATAGCTGATGCTTTTCTCAAATACAAGATGGTTTTCAGGTTACTTCTGCACAGAGACGAGGAATGAACATAAGGGTGGCAACGTTGCCAGATATATTCCAATTTCCACTGAGAATTTTTTGGACGCTAGTTCTAAATATATTATTTTGAACTGTGGATTAGACAAAGTATTTTAAAGAAATACATATTCTCCCCAGCAATGTACCCATTTAAAGACCAATTTGCTGCTCTGCAATCACAAAAATTACAATTTTTTTCATCAAATTTTTCAATAGCTGTAGGTAAGTTAAATCTGTACAACTCCATTTTGTCATTTGAGGACAAAAGACACTAATTATCTGACACATGGGCTTTCAAGACGGACATAACAATGCATCAACCACTATATTTCAAGTCCTGTATTTTCTCCTGTCCTTTCTATTCAATCACACTTGCTCTGACAGTTTCTGTCAAGGTAACTGCAACCTCAGTTCTGCCTGGCACACTGAGTTTTTGCCATCACATTTCCCAAGGTTAAACTTTGAGGTTTAGAAACGTTTTTTTCCTCCGAGATGACCTTCAGCAATTGCCCCAGTTCTGAGAAATGAATGAAGTGTTCCCAAAACAAAGTAAATTTTAGTAGTAACCTGTCGCTAAAAAGAACACATAGGTATTTGACCTGTTTTAGGGACAGAGACTGCTAAAAATATTCCTGCCTGGGCAAGACTTTTGGGCAGACTTTTGGGACCATGGTAATTGGGTAATTCCTTCTGGATTAACTATATACAAGATTTCTGCTTACCATTTAACATATTTTGGTTCAATGGTATGAAACCATCAAATAAGGTAACACAGGATGTAGGACTGGTTTTAAGGGATCTGACCTATGTCCACAGAAGTCAGTGGTAATCTCTGCACCAACTCAGCAGAAATCACAGCAGATACCAATATTAATCTATTAAATAAATATTAAAATCCATTACAGTTATACCTACAGATAAAAAGCCAATCAAATAGTTGACACAATCTGTCAGTTTCCCACTGGAAGGTTATGTCCTCCAACTCATTTTTACTTACATAGCAGTCTACAAAGTGCACTTTGCTGATCTCACAGAGGTGCACAAGACATCCAGCCTCAAAGCATGCTACAAGCAAGGCAGGATCTACCTTGAAGCTCACCCAGCCACCACCAACTTGTTACTACTGAGGCACTACACAGCTTGGGGAATATGCAGGAACCTCCAACAGAGGTTCCATTTCAACTTCACCTTAGTGTTTTAAAAGGGATTGTTCAAACAAAAAGTCAAGTATAGCCTTTAAATGTTATCACAAATCCCAATACCTCTATAAATATCTAACCTTCTGAACTTCAAAAAAAAGGACTTCTCATACAAGTGCCTGCTATGGTCTTCCTGAACACATCACAAGAATGATTTTCAGCTCACCCATCTTGAATTGACCCATCTCAAAATGTTTCAGATTTCCTTTTTATCTGACAACTCAAGAACAGTCTGCTGACCTAGATTCCCTAAATAATTTATTACATTCTAGACTTTTAATGCCCCTTCTGATTTGTCTTTTTTTGATCCAAGAGTTCAACTTCTTTTTATGTGAAATCTTCCTGGGCACAGATGATCACTGTCCACCTTTCCAACAACTCTCTTAATTCCTATTGCAAAATTCCTACATAAAATTCAAATAGTGCTTTATTATTTACTTAGAGAACTTTAATGGAGTTTGAGATCTGAAGAACTTCTGTTTCAACTAAAGCATTTTGGCAAATTTGGAGGTATATCAAATAACATTGTTATTACTTGAAAAATTAGTAACATTGATTGAACTACATTGAGTCAGTCTTCTGTATTGATAGCATCAAAAACTTATATTGAGAGCAGTTTCATATAAATTAAAATGCTTCACATGGCTTAAGACATTGCTTACATTGTTGTCTGTAACACATTTACAAGCATTTCAAGCACTATAAATATTTTGCTACGTATTATGAAAAACTCAGATGCTGTTTTCCAAGCTAAAATAAAGAAATATACAATTGGGTAATGTTTCACTTTCCACAGCATTCTTTGCAACAAATCACTGGCAGCTACAAACAGGAATGAGCAATACAGGTGGAAAGTGGCAGCCATGAAATCCCGTGTCAAGCACTACAGCTGCAAATCCCTGGAGCAGGGAAAAGAGCAAACCTGGTGAAGAACCAGTGAGTGAGAATGGAACTGCCAACCCAAGGTACCAGAGCTCTGTGCACCAGGACAGCCAGCCTTGAGGTTCACCCACAGGGTTTGGCTGCCTGGCCAAGCAAAGCCCTCCTGAGACCCCAGACAGCTTCTGCTCTGAAGCACAAGGTGCACAAATGAAAACAGATTGATTACCCTGTTCCAGCAAAAGTCAGGCCTGGATTCAAGGGAGGAGAGGCTTGGGACACTGATCTGTAAAAAGACTGCCTCTCCTGTAGGTGCAGACCTCCCCCAGGCTCACAGCTAAGGAGTTGCTGCCTGTGCCCAAAATCTCCACGGGGTGACCCAGAGCACGATGCTTCAGAGACACAGCACAAGGAAAATCACCAGCATGAACAGGAAAGCGCCTTTAACCAAATCCAGTGGGAACTGAGGACAATGGAGAGAGTACAGACCCATGTAAGATTCCTGGCAGGCTGATAACCACCACCAGGCAAACTGTCACCAAGCTCAAGGAAATGGTAGCTTCTTCCTTGCACCCAGGAAAAATAGGACTGAAGACCATTAAACATGTTTGGACAACATCCAAAAGAAAAATGATCCTAGAAGAACAAAGATCTCATCAGATCTCTGTTCAAATCTGCCCTCAATAAAATGCTGTTAAAGGCTTGGATTTAATTATTATTTCTGGCAATGCACCAAGGAGTAAAATAAAGAGATCTATCAGGCAATGTGGAAGAAGTTACTTTATTGCAAATAACTCAACACACACCAGTTCCCCAAATGATGAACCAATCCAGTAGAAATCTCAGGCTAAAATCAAGTTGAGGACCCAAAACTGGTGACTAAGCACACCATGAGTCCAGGCCATATCCCCGGCAAAAAAGCCGTTGCATTAGAAATTCAGGGAGCATTTTTCCCTCAAAATAAATGGTTGTCAGAGTCACAGTACAACCCACTCCCTTCACTAAACAGCGTAAATTTTGAAAGCTTTTGTGACTATGATCAAAATAATTCAAAAAATATGTGCATCAAGATGTTTTTATTTTCCACCACTCTAAACGCTTTTCCATTTATGTAGCCTGTTTTACCTATCTTAATATCCACAATTTTACCACATACACTCCAAAAGCTAAACAAAATGGGCTACTTTTCTATAGATATTATCTACCACCACTCCTGCCTATATTCATATTGATGCTTTCACAATCCATCGGTTCTCCCATAATAGAGCATTTTGCTCCATGAACTACACACTAATGGAATTAAGCTTTAAAGAAGAAATTAGATTAAGATTTCAAGCAGCATTTCAGCAAAGATTTTAAAAGCCAGGCCACCAGAAAAAAGTTGAGGAAAATAAGTGAATTATTTAATAGCATCACCCCAGAAGGAGTTTTACTGCATAACTGTACTGAATTGAGATGCTATAAATGATCTTCAGCTAGTTAGACACACTGAATTAGCACTGCTTTAAAAATGATTTGTAGAGCTTTCTAAAAAATACAAAATCTAAGTTTGTGAGAATCTAAAACACTACAGAAGTGTTGAAAAGTAGGCCACAGATATGCCTATTTACACAGCCTTGCAAAAGCAGGGAGATTTTCTAGTCCCGTATAAAGTGCTGCTGACCTGCCCGTACCAAAATGATAATGGAAAAAAAAGTCTACGTGACATTTTGCTGGCCTGTCCATGAAAGAAAAATTATTTTGACATGTACCACTAGATAGAAGCAGTAGAGCAAATATCTTCTGGAATAAGTAAGGTAGAACAATCTAACTAGAAAGATGAAGATATTTGTAGAATAGTGGGAAGTTATTAATATTGTAATATAATTTTTAAAAGTAAATACATTTTTTCCATCAGTCTCAACTGCTAGTTCTCTTAGAAGAATTCAAACACAAATCTTTATCCTACACCATTACTGCTCATAGGTACCTGTGACATTCACAAGGTATCTCCCTTCCGCAGATCTCTTTCGTTTTGGATAGCAACCTTTTTTTGCTTCTTATCCAATGAAATAAAAGATCCTGAAGATCACAGTCTTTTGAGGGGTTCTGATGTCAAAAGGATGAGGCATAAGCCATGATCCATCTGTTTTTAAAACAAGTGGGCACATTCGCAAACACTGCTCTTTTGCACACATTAATAGTGTGTTAAGACCTTGATCTGCATTGTTTACACAAAAGCACTCCTTCCAACAAGACAGAAAACAATCCACTTTCACAGAAGCAGAAAAATTAGCTTTTTACTATTCCCTGGGCAAGCAACATCTCTACGCTGTCACTTGCAGACACTAAGGAAAAAGCTCCCACCACCTTCCCTTTTTCAAGATGCTTTTGGGAAACTTCCTCAGTGCAAAAATGAGTAAGTAACTTCTGCCCACCTGCACACTTTGGTAAGTTCTCTTCTCTCCAGAGCACCCCAAGGTTCCAGGGACAGGTAATGACCCTTTTTACATGTTCTGGAGAGGAAAAAGCAATGCAGTCACCACCGCACCGTAGGAGGCAGATCCACCCTTCCATCAGCAGCAGTCTGGTTCTGCAAGGGAGGTTACCACCTCTGCAGAAAGGACTGCTCATGCCTGTTTGGGCACTGGTGCCATCATCCATACTGGCATGGAGCCCTACTCAAGCACCATTTGTCATCTACTTAAGCTTGCTGAAAACTTGAAGGGCTGCAACAGAATTTGATAGTTTTGTGTTACTGGGCTGTAGCCTTCCACAAGTTAGGTTAAAAATCACCAAAGTAAGCATAATCATGGGAAGACTGTGCATCTGGGAAATGGGTGGGCTGTGCCACATCCAAATTACTAACGGTAAAAAGGAAAATATCTTGCTGCCTTCTCTGGGGCTGTACAGTCCCACCCCCTTCAGCTTTTACTGCACCTCTGAACTGCTTTAATCCACTAACCAGCAGAAAGCTATTAAGATCTTCCCCTTCCCCCGAAGTTAATTTTTTGCTGCTTCAGTGAAATGGCACCGACACCAAAATAGCATAAAGTAAGCCACAGCAACTGGGAGCGCAAATGGGAAAGTAGCAACTCCCCCTTCTTGCGTTCAGCTTTTGCCAGCTGCAGCTTAACTATTTATTGCTATTGCCCGAGAAAATAAGTTCCACAGTAAAGGCTTTACTGCAGAGGGCTTGCCCTGTGTTAAGCAAACCGAGGACACAAAGTTCATGGAGTTCATGGCAAAGCACAGGACACAAACATAAAGAGTGCTGAGTCACACCACAAGCCCTGTTAGCCCAGTACCCTGTCTCCAACACACCCCTCTAAGCACACACTGGAGAAGAGCAAGAACAGGATGAGCACATCTGCACTTTCCCCCAAGCACATCTGTGGCCTTCAATCCTTTCACTGGAACAGATTTTCTTAGACTTGCATTTATCTACCAGGTAGTCCCCAGAAGAGCTTTTCCAGGAGTTCTCCAGGCTTATTGCCTAAAGAATGTGCAGAATGTTCTAGGTGCATGAACAATGACTTCCTCCTGCCAGGATGAACTTGACTCCTTCAAAGTTTGTCTGACTTTTTCTTGGCTCTTACACACTGAATGAAGCAGATAAAATAGCCAAACTCTCTTCAAGCCAGTCACAATTTCATGGATGTCTATGACATCATTCTGCAACCATACCTTCCCAGTCACATGGAACACCTGTCACATGGAAGTCATTCCAGGTCTCTAACAACTCATGTTGCTTTTTCCTGCAGTTCCTCTAGCTGCCCTATATCTTGATATGAAAGGGAGATGAAATATGATCTAATGCATGGACAAACCATAGACTTAGACAAGGCATAATAATGTTCTGTATCTTATTCTTTATTTTTTTCATAGCATTTCATAAGACTTGATACGCTCTCTTTAGTCACTCCTAAGCACAGAGCTGATAACTTGACAGAAGTACCGTGGGTCTCAAGACCCCATGAACAGTGACAGTTAACCTGGAGTCCACAACTTTGTACAAGAAGTTCAGACAGTTTCCTGTTACCAGTGCAATCATTTCACATTTATCTGCATCAAATGCAGGTGTCTCACACTTTACTTTTAAGCAATATCAGGAACCTAGAAAATAAATGTCAAATTCTTTGAGTTAAAATCTCCAAGTTACATGCATCACTGAAAACAAGACAGCAATAATAAGAAACCTACTTGGGACAGTAAACTGCTGAAGCACTCAACTGCAGTAAGCATGCAGGACAGAGAAATCCTACAAATGGGACTGCACATGTAACAAGGAGTTCCTTTAGGCTTTGATCTGCTAGTTATTTGAAACCACACAATGGCTGAATGAAAAAGGTACAAGATCCCAAAGGAAGGAATCAGATTCCCTGCTTCTCTGCAGCAAGCTTCTAAAGTTCCCTTTTTATAACCACCTTCACCAAAATAAATACATCACTTCTGAGTTAAAAAAAAAACTAAACCAAGGCATTTCCACACAATTCCTTTCATGTCTTCCCGCTGCCTCATGTAGAGTCACATGCTCAGTCCTGACCTTTCCAGATTCTCCTCTGCCTCACCACACTTATTCAGACTATCAAATTCATTTAGCGAAACCATCCTATCCTTTCACACTTGACTCTTTTCACAGACAAGCAGTTCATTTTCATGCAGACCCACTTTTAACTTCAAAAGGTTGCTTTGTATCTCAGCTTCTGATGTCCCTTGTTTAAAACACTTTCAAACAAGGGAACTGAAAAGCATTGTAGCTGGGAACTCTCAGCTGCATCTCCGTCCCTCCTCAAAAAAGAAAAAAAATCAACTATTAAACAAAGTGAGAGGCCATGCATCCACCCAGGATTTCTGTAACTTGTCAGTAGCTCTCACAGTTCACCCATGCACATTCAAGGTCACGGCCAGAGCTCAGAAAACCGAGCCCTGTGGTGGGCCTGGATCAGTCTCCTGGAGTTACCTTCACAGTGACACCTGCTTTACCCTTAGGCCTCCTGTGAAGTCATTCATTTCCACTTATCCATTGCTGGTTAGAACGAGCCAATCCTTCTGAGCAGTGTCGGAAGGCAGCGACAACCTGACAGACACCTGGTGTCAACCCCTCTGACCAAGGCAAGAGCACAAACCCATACCACACCATTAGCGGAGAAAGCCACTCTGCAAACACATTTGTTACTCATGGCAATGCACACAAAAAACTGCACTGCAAAACTGAGCTGTGCGAGTTATTTCACACCACGCCAAGCAATTCTGCTTTCCTTTCCGATGGCTTAGACAACCGAGTTCCCCTAGGCGGGCGCTGTCCCACTCTAAAAGCAGCACCCAACAGGCTCCACACAGCTGATAGCAAACCACGAACGCTTTGGTCCATAAAGAGCACTTTTTACCCGTTCTGAGATGCTTCGGCAATCATGCGAAAGCAATTTAATTAACAAGATTATATGCAAACTCATAAAGCAATTAGGTGAAAAGACGGGGCAGAAACTTTGCCAAACTTACATCTTTTAAGCACACCTAGAAACTACATTTGTGTCACAGCAAACTACCATAAAAACTAATGTAGTGGCTCTCTTAATCAAAGCATTTTTCACTTTGAGACCAAAAATACAGGAGAATACTTGTTCATAGCTCATTTCAGAACCATTTTCCATTTAAAATATTTATAACTCAGTAATTTCAGGTGAGAAAACCATACTGAAAAGAGCAGTACATTACACTACATTTCTCATTAATTTCCCTGTGAAACATTTGAGTCTCCAAAAATCTGACTTTTAAGTTAATTATGCACAATTTGGACAGTCCAAAGTCAGGAATTCAGAGCTGAATCCCATCTAGTCACTCACAAAACCTTCATAATGAAAACACACTATAATCATACTCATTTCTTGCTAGAACAGACAAAAAGGCACTATCGTAATTTTTAAAACCACATTTCAATCCCAACGGGGTTTGCTTGGGTTTTTTTGTACTAGGTTTTTCTCCCATAAAATTCACTAGACATATTTCTACCAGAACACCTTCAGCAATGCATCCAGAAATGCACTGAGTTAAAATGCAGCAGCTGTTTCCTACTTACTTTCCTCAGATTTTAAGTACAGGAATTTTACCCAGCTCTAATAGAGAGAATTACCACAGATCTTTAGAAAAAGAGGAAGACTGAGTGCTTCAGCATAAATATCTGCTCCCATCCCCTTGAATCTAAATGGCAACACAACGATTAAAAGCGTCACTGATTTTAAATAAATTTTACTTTCTTACATTAGACACTGCATCAAAACCATAGCAGTTAAAAAGTCAAACAATTTTCCAGCTGGCTGCTACATACATTGAAAAACAAGACCAGCTCAAGATAATAATACATCCTTTGTATTAAAATACCGGTCAAGCTGCTGACAAGGAGACAAATGAGTTTTTAAGCCATTAGTATACACTCATAAAATTAAAAACAGTTCTATGGAAAGAAATTTGGTTAACCATGATATGCCTCTTCCAGCACAATACTTCCCTTTGACTTTTTGAGAAGTTATTAAAATTGGACTATCTCAGCTTGCTGGAAATTCATTTATCCATTATTACAATATACAGTTAATGCAGGAGATTAGATTAGGTTTTGACAAGTCTTTTACACTTCTCAGGGCAGCACTGCTATTTCTGCCTAGGTTGGTAACTTTATCTACTAGCTAACCTTTATGGTGTTGACAATGCGCAATTAACAATTTTTTCCCTTGCCCCTGATTCCCATCCCACTGCAGATGATGCTGTTGCAGTGACACACATCCCAGCTCCTCCTGGCAGCCTGGTCCAGCAACAGCCCCAAAAGCACCCGCCGTGCCCCCACACATGGCTCCCTTTCAAGATCTCACCAGACTTGGCAACGGCAGCGAAACAGAGCAGCCTCGAAATGGAGGAGGCCGTCACCTAATGAAACATGACTAACAGGACTGCTGACTGTCCAAATATTTAACTGCTCTCCAGTGCTGTGGGTCAGATGGGTTAATCAAATAAACTTGCATATCCGGAGGGATTGCCCATTATTTGTGTTTTCTTTAAGTCCTTACCTGACTTTAGACTCTGAAAAACTACCAAGCTGTGAGCTACTGTGAATATCTGCACATAAAACCTAACAATGAGACACCAGAGCTTTTCATCATGAGCTGAAAACGTGGAAAAGTTTAAAAAAAAAAAAAAAAAGCAGTTTTGCTGAATAATATGACAACTCTCTTCGGCACACAAAAGCAGCACATGCTGATGGGAACTGACAACACCTACACTAGGTACCTGGAAATATAACCCATGTCATGGCACACAAGTGCACTGCAAATGGGACTCTAACACGTCTCTCCCAAACTTAACCATTAAAACTCATCAGAAAAAAAAAAAAAAAACCAAAACCACCAACTCCAAAACGGATGGACAAAGTAGATGCAAAGTATTTTCAGTGTATGACAATGGAAATGAAAATAAACCTAGGATTAAAATATAGCTTATAGTGTCACTTATAGTGTCACTGATTTCTAGTAGCATTTGTCTCCATTCAACAAGAATTTATGCACCATTTCAACCTGATAAGAATTTAATTTTTGGTAATAAAGCTTTACAAATTGAATTCAAGAGGAAAAAAAAAAAAAAAACCAAAAAAAACAGCATTTCCCAATTATTTCCAGAGCTCCACAACTTCAGACTTCAACTAAAGGAAGCAGGAAAGCTGTCACTATAAAAGCAGAGCTGACACGCGACCTCTGGATACAGTGGCACTAGCAAGCAGCTATAATAAAAATCAATATTAATTCCACACTCTTCTGTTTTGAAAATAAAGCAATGAAATTCCCTCACACCCACCTGCCAAAGGGATACAACTCAGACCAACTTCGTCAAAGAGGATGTTTAAAGTCTTTCTACGGGCATGTAATGGATTCCAAGACTGAACGTGCACTGAATGTTCAGTGAACCAAATAATTTTTAATAGATTCCTCAAGGGAGTTTTTTTATATTTTTAAATCACTCTAAGACCTTGGAATGACAACCTGATTCAGAGGCAAAGAAAGGCGGTTCATGGGGTGGGGTATTGTGTTTCTTCTGGGCTTTTCCCGAAAGAGTAGCAGTCATGTCTGTTATGTGTACTTAATATGTACTTCAGAAATGTCTTCATTTCTACAAACCTTAAACTTTTAAAACTTCTTTTGAAAGCATATACTGAGGAATTTTTAAATTCCCCCCTGCAGAAATACTACACAGCAAGTATAGAAAGTTGATCTAACAGAAAGGTGGGAGGAACTGAAAGCTGGAACGAGGTAGCCATAGACAGCATTAACAAAACCATCAGGCCCATATATAAAAAAATCCAATGTAGCACAAATTAGATCAGTTTTCACATTTCAGATTAATGACCCTCCCCTTCCTGGGCCCCTCAAACTAATGCCCACCTTAACAGCAAGGGCCCCAAGACAGGATGGCAGATTCAGCACGAGAAGCAACCATCCCTTGAAAGAGGGAATTTTTCCAGCTGTATGAATAAGTACGCAGGAAAACGAGACAAGGAGCCTCAAGCGCTGCCGTTGTTAGTGTGATTTCAGCAGGATTAGGCAGAGCACGATGGTGGAAAAGCCTCAGACAATGAGTGCTTTCATACACCAGAAACAAAAACTACCGTTAATCACACCCACAATTCAGTTTCTTCCACTAATTCCTAATCAGACATCAACAAATAAAGCAAAACACTTATTCTTGTTTGAATTCTATGAAATAAAAACAAATGAAAGGAAGTGATCAGCCCTTGCTGTAAAAATGCCATTGCCTCTCCACCTCCTGATGGACGGGGAGCTGAGACAGGCATGAATGGTTGGGAAAAGAGCTTTTCCATAAAGCCCATCCATAGAGAAGCCCAGAGTAGAAGAGTGCTGCATTAACAAGCAGGAGAAACTTCAAAAACCAAGAGACAAACTCAGTCAAAACCCTCCTCTGTATAAAAAAAGACCCTGCACCAGAGTCATTAGAAAAAAAACATCTGGTGCACCACTTTGATTTTCTACATTAGTCATTGGACAGAAACAAAGCATCTTTTTTTTCCCCAAAAGCAGCAAATAATTGCAAATCCACTTCTACACATAACCTATCATTTATCACCTCATCAGCAACTGCTTGAGCCTGACAGAATTAAACACTCAAGTCAGGCGTTCTGTTAAAAGCAATAATTACATCGTTACTACAATACACAATAAAAATATAAACAAATCTGCCTGGCAATATTTTTATACGCTTACTGAAATATCACTAGACTCTAAACAGACAACATTGTAATAATAATTAAAAAAAAAAAAAAACCAAACAAACAACAAAAAACACCACCACCAAAAAAATACACTTCCACCAAAGTATAGCTAATTCCAATGTAAAACTTTACCTACAGGCAAAAATACATAAATGATTAGCATTATAGTGTTCATTTTAATTACACTGTGCAACAAAAATCCAAGAGCCTGATAACTTCCTTCAGATTCTGAGAAAGCCAATATTCCAGAGCTTATATTCCTCTTATAACCTACACAATTATGTCATCCTATCACTCAAATGCCAAAGCCAAAATGTCTGCATTTCTTGTTGCATCTAAAACCAACACAAAAATATCAGTTCAAAGAAAAACATGGGGAAGACAAAAAATAAGGCAAAACAGGAGGTCAGGAGATCCCTCACCTGCTCCTTGTGAATGACAACATTCAAGAGCATCAAAAATGCACTGGTCTTCAAAGCTCAACTCTTCAAAGTTTAATAGGGGAAAAAATGCATCTCTTTAATTCAAGCTTACATTTACAAATGCGTTCCAGCAATGTAACTGCTGTGTAATGTGTTCCTTTAACACTGTGCAACTCACGGTGCCTGCTCTGAACACTCAATGATCTAAGCAAACAAAACACAATTCATGATTTCTAGTGTGCTGAAGATGTTTTTCGTCACTGCAGTCAAGTTGCTGATCCCAGCAACTCTGTGCAACTCATTTTAAAACAAACGTCTGCCCATCTACCTTGCTGGTTCTGGCCAATGAAGAAGCCTTTGATCACTCTTCAGCAAAATACTGCTGTGTCCTAAAGGACGCCCAGCTAACTGACAGCAGGATGGGGGATCACTAGAAGAGCATGACAGCTGACTGCCATGCAATTCTTCAGAACTCTTCCTTTTCATAATTAATTATGCTCCTTATTTCTTCCACAGGCATAAGAAAGAGACTGGCACGGAGGTAAGTTGTAGCAGCACAATTTATTATTACCTCGTCTACGAAGAAGCTGCTTCAGGTAAGAGCCATGGCAGGAGCCAAGCAGTTACCGGCAGCATCAGCCTGCTCCCAGAGAGTTGCTGGGATTATGTCGTGGAGGTTCACATGCTGCACCTTCTGTGGATTTCTCCTGGGCACAGGTGAGAGGTGTCCCTGGCCACCACAGCCTTGGCCAAACATGCGGCCAGCCAGGGGAATCAGCAGCAAAGAAGGCAAAGCAAAGCGAGATGGAAACACCTCCATGCTAAGGACAGCACCAGCGTGGGGGCAACGAGAGTCCACACTCGCTTCAGTCTCATCCAAAATCCAGCTGCGAGTAACAGACACACTTTGAACCCACCCAAAAACAGCTACTGAAATCATGGCCATGCTACAGGCTTCTGCAAGCTCTCCCTGTCTTGGCCTGGCTGACTGAAGTAGGATCCAGCACTTCCTGATCTGTGTTAAAACGAGCCCTCTGCAATGGGACAGACCCCAGGAAATTAGGCTAATTGACAACCAATTCTAATTTTTTTTTTTTTCCGAGCCAAAGGAGTACATTACTCAAATGAGTGCATTACCATAACCAAAAGCATAAAGTTTAGTTTTACAGGATCCAAAGACATAGTAGAATCCATAAAAAAACCAAACCAACAAGATTTGCTAGCCAGATTCCCATCTCACCAAGTATACTAAAGGAGAAAAACTTTCTTGCAAAATTTAATAATCCTACCTCTGTGTCAAGAGGCAGAATTGAAGCAGTAACACCATAAAATCTGCTGTAATACTTGTGTCCCCAAGTGTAACTCTTCAAATCTGCATTTTATTAACGGGAAGGTACTCACAAACAAGGCTATAGCAAGGAGACATTCAATATCTAAAATTCATGTTCAAAAATACACGCTTCATCCTGAGGTTAAGTACAAGTTTACAAGTGCTTTTTTTTTTACCACATAACACAGGCGTTAGCATACACAGACTGTAAAGAAATTTTGGTGCTGCCAAAGTAGTCTCAACAAAACCATTGAGAATATATATTACAAAATTATTTCCACGCCTTCTAGTTCATAGGTTTAAGAGGCCAATTTTCTTTGTTTATGGTAATTATGTTTCATATTTCACTGAACTTTGACATGATAAGCGTATTATTGGATTTTGTGTGCATCTTCTAGTCAATTTGTGTAATCTTGCAAATTTTGTAGTACAAGGAGTTAAAATACAATGGACAGTACATTCATAAATTACAGATTTTTCCTTAAGGTAACAGAATTATTATTGATTCTGCAACAACTAAACCTTTGATCAAACTTGGTGAAACAAATGTTACTTAAGATATAAACAAACATGACTCCTTTGCATTTGAAGAAAACAGTAGTTTGTAAAAAGGAAACAACTCCATCTAAAAACAAGGTCACTTTTTTCTCCTTTGCTCCCATCTCACATCTTTGAAGCATCTAACACCTCAACACATTCTTAACTCACGGTGTCCAAAAGGCTCCTTTGCCATTTCTATGTTTATTCTTCAAGACAAAAGATCAGAAGCACAGTGTTTGCCAGGTAAAATATATATCCTTTTAAATATGCAGTCTAAAATCTAAACACTAGACTAGCCTTTTTCATACTTCTCAGATCTAATTTATCTTCCCCATTAACCATCCTATCAAAATACATCTAGGGAGAAAGAAATCTAACACAATGATATAACAATTACCAAAACTCCTCCAGAAAAACAGATGCAGATCATCCCACTTCTTTACCTACTCAGAAAACTCTCTAGAAAAATTATGACTTTTAAAAACACTGTAAGAACTAATCTTGTGAGGAAATCTAACAAAAGAATCAAGTACCATCCCATGAATAACTTCCTGCTCCTACAGAGAGAAAAGATATTGCAAAGCTCAAGTGCCTGGCTGCCTTCAGCAGCAAGGATGACACATGAGAGAAGAATCCATACACAGGAAGGATAGAAAAGCAGCCCTGCTCTGTGGATCTCATAAAATAGAACAGATGTTATTCTTTGTATACACACATGCAATTCAGTGTTAAACACAGCACTTGCAGGAGGAAGGAAAAAAAAAAGGAAGAGAGGCCTATGAAGCCAATAGCAGATAATTCCTCACCATGGTCAAGCACATGCATGCTTTGTTTGGTTTCGAGTGATGACCAGATTTCCAGCACTGCTTTTGAAAGAACAATGCCACATGCCCGGCCTTTATGTTTTTCCTCCATTCAATTTCATGTGACAACTCCAAACTATAAACTTCTTGTGCCAACCTAAATAATTTCTCTTTCTCAGTAACGCTGGAAGAAAAAAAGTACTTACCCACTTGCCAGCTGCAGCTGAAATTTTGTGCCAAGAAATAAATGTGTTTTGGACAGGTTGTAAACTGGAAGCTTCAAAGCCTGCTAAAGGACAAGAATAAGAATGGGACCATCCTATTCGTTCTGAGATTAATGGTATTGCTCTATTTCAGCTACACAGCGGATTGCACTTGATTAAAGCGTCCAAACAGAGCTTCCTCTGAGTATAGTGCCCAGATATTAGTAGATACTTTTGTCAATTTTCATCTCAACCAGGCTTTTCATAAACATTGCTTCCATCCTCTGCTCCAAAAACCCTAACTTATCTCTGTATTTCCAAACTTTAGAATCAAGTTCTTAGATAATAGAGTCCTTGAAGTAGCAAGACCTGTTTCACCCTTTTTTTCTGCTAAGGCACAGGTGTATAAACATTGTGTGCACACTGACATCAAATAGCAAGTGCTCCAGCTTCCCCTACTTGGCCTCCTTCCACAGTCCCAGGAGATTTCGACCTTCCTACAGACAGCAAACACTTGCAGGCACTGGTCACTAAGCTCTCATGACCAACATGAGGCGAAGAAGACCAAGGCATCTTTCCCACTGCCCAGAAAGATGATGATTAACAGAGAGTAGAAGGGACAGGCTTTGTGGCAGAATGGCTAAATTAGAAATTACAAGAAGAGATTGTGAATACCTTAAAGTCTTCTAACTAGGGCCAAGTCAACACTGGGTTTCTCTTCCTCCTAGCGTTGAGTGGTTACTGGGTTTCTTAGTTTTGCAGGCTGGGATTCCCCCCACATTTCATCAGATGCCCTAGCAGCCACAGGTGATACACACGCATACACGTGCAACACACAGTGTAGCAGCACACAACCCTGATGCTCACACTTCACTCTTCCTTGTCCTTCTCCCATCTCACACAGGCTTCCCAAGCAAGGATGTTACTGCCTGTTAACACGTTCTGGCTTTTTAGGGGGCTCTCCAAAGCTCTGTGAAGCATCTCATAATGACAATGTCAAAGGCATGAATAAAACCTGTGTTGTTGCAGTGGAAAGGTGGCCTTTTCCTCTTTAGCCTACAATCATGGGCCACTTCCCCATACTGACCATTATAACATTTTCATTTTGGCAGTGACCCGAATTTTATGTTAGCAAAAATGCTGCCAAACTGCCAGTTAAAAAATTCAACTAATATGAATATGTAAAGATGAACATGTATACTGCTAAAAAGCCAAGTACTCACTCCCATAGAAAACAAAAATAGAAACAACATTAGTAAACGCACATAAACAAATGATGATGAGGTACATTAAAAGAAATATATGTCTCAAAATAAGCATCAGTACCACAAACTTCATTTTAATCTAAGAGTAGTTACATCTATCACCTTCACAAATAGAGCCAAGCAGTGCTTGTTGCCCTCGCTCATTAAAGCTCTACAACTGGTACCTCCTGTATGCCCACATGCACCATTTCATTAAGCTCACTTGACATTAGATGAAGAAAGAGTACAAGAAAATTACATATTCCCTGCCTAAAGTAAACTTGTCATTTAAACCTTGTGTATAGATAGAATTTGATATAGCACTGGCGCAGTGAGTCATTCGTCAGTTTTAGAGTTTGTACGACAGGATTCTTACATACGTTTTGCAATACTTTCCAGTTCGCTACCACTCCATGTAATTACAAGTTTTTACTGGAAAGGAAGTATATATTTTGGGTTTGAACACTGCACTAAGAGCTGTAGAAACAATGCTTACTTTTATGATCAGATTTTGTGCAGAAGTAAATCCACAGAAGGAACTCTCACATACTGTATGAAAGATGAAAGTCACAGCATTGCTTTTAGAGGAGGGCAAGCAATGATGGAGAGCATCACAAATATTTCTCAATAAATTACTCCAAACATAAACATAAGCAAGTCTCCTGTCAGTTTCCTTCAAAAGCTGTTTCTTAGCCATGTAAGTTAAAACTGCATTCATTCAGAACACTATATAAAACAGCCAGTAGCAACTACAAGTGCTTTATACTTGAAAATAATAGATGATTTCACATCCTTCTGTACCAGGGCAAGATATCACATTAAGAATTTCCCCTACTGTCTTACCTTCACCTTTTAAGTTGCAAAACAGACATGAGTAATTTAACTCTCAACCATGGTTTCTAAGAAGCACTAAGAAACCACTGAAACAGATTTGTCCTGATTAACACCACTAACAAGATCAGCTCAGACTCAGACTATCATGTGGTGGCATCCAGCTCACTCCAACACTTCAGAGGAAAGTTTTCAATTCTTCAACAGGCACAAGTCCCTGTTCTAATTTGCACACAGACACAGGTTTACTGTTCAGGTAAACTTCTTCAGTCTCTAAAAGCTGGTTATTATTAGTATTCCTTTCCACTATCTAAATTCACATCAAATGGATCTACTGAATTGTACATCTCCTGCTATCTGATAAAAAGCTGGAGAGAAAAAACACCCTTTGGCCAATTAGAGTCACCTGGTTAAGATTCAACAACAGGCAGCAACAACTCAGGGGTTTTTCCCTCCCAACTGCATATACTATGACCTACAAGAAACATTTTCTGCTTAAAAGTAATGCTTAAATGGAGATCTATGGCTGAACATTATCACAAGGATTGCACTTACTTGACAGTCTGCTATTAGCCAACTCCATTATCGCTATTTGCAGTTTTTAAATGTACAGATTCAGAAGTAACTGTATAAAGCCTCCATTACAAGTGGATTTATGGAAAGCCACAGCAATAATCATCTTCATTAGGCATATCTTCCCACAGCCCTGCATTATGTGGACACAAAGAGGAAAACATTTCTTCTCCGTTACTCACAAGCTTAGATTTTTCTCTTTATAGTCACAAGCTTTGACTGTCTTCTCTGCTTTTGCCAATGACAATTATCTCGCATACTCAAAAGGGGAACTTAGTTTAAAAAAATAAAATTAAAAATACCTGCATACCTCTCAACTCACAAACAATATACAACGTAGGACAGCTTCTACTTTGATTTTCCAGAAACTGACACTTTCAAGGGCAACATGAATGAGAATAAAATGTTGTCTGTATCTGTGGCTTCTACTATTTTGCTAATGGCCCCAACCAGTATGCAGCCAAGACATATTCATGAACACACATGTGCAAAGAAAAGGGCTGATGGGAATATTTGTAACTAAAATGAATATAAAAATCTCTTGATCTGAACTTATGCGTTAATTTTTGGCCATAAGCTGTTTTAACCCATTCACACACATGGTCATGTTGCATCTTATTTCAAAAGCTACTCATAAGTTAAGAAACTTGCACATTAAGATGCTTGGTTAATGGCAGAAACTGAGAATTTAAATAATTCAACACTGTCACCCACCACACATTCAGATCACAAACTTGCTGCTTGCCACACAGATTTTACTCTTCGCTTTCGAAGTTCAGATTGCTGATCATGCGCTTCACAGTACAGATATCTATTACTCCTACGTCCTCAGTCTCACAGCAAACCACCACACAAGAAATAATAAAATCAGGATTAAAGTACACTCGTTCCTTCCATAAAACCAACCTTGTGAGCCACGCATTTCCGGCATTATCATAATGAATGCAATGGACTTTATTTAAAAATCTGTTTTCAAAGCCTAACTGGCAGTCTTGGAACAATCACCCAGCAACCAGACATGTTGATAAGTCATTTGCAGCACAGGACCTTAGTAATCTTAAATTCAATTTGTCATTTCCCTAGCATTTACCTTGAAAAATGAACAAAGGTGGTTACAGAAGCAGCATAAGGAAACACTATTTGCTTACTGTCCCTGCACAAGTTAGCTGCCTTTAGAGATCTCTAAACCAACAAATATTCAGCTGAAGGTTTGATTATCCAGTTATCGTCAGCCCAAATCACTTTTTACAGCTCAGTTCTAAACTTGACAAGAGAATATTGTATTTGATACTGACAATACGGCTTCATTTGGTTACATATGAAATAAACACGAAACTCCAAAACGCTTCAGAGCAGCTGCCCCAGTCAGTCTCCTGGAAACAGACCACATCTTTCCCACACAAGAGGTTCGCGGGAACAGACCTTTTAACAGCGCGGAAATACTTTCTTTCATTGAATTTAATTTACGCCAGCTATTTGAACTGCTTGAAGTTGGTTCTTAACAGTTTCTGGGCGCAGAAAACACCGCGAAGGCAAACGCACCCGCCCACTGCCTTCGCCTCCCGCTCGCCCCGGGCTGCCTGCGCCCACCCCGCGCCGCTCCACGAGAGCCCGCCCGCCCCCCCGGGTGTCCCGCGGGGGAGCACTACCCACTGCACCGGCAACCCCGACCAGGCAGCGGCACAACAGGTTGCGGAGGCGGCTGCGGGGCAGGAGCTGGCCCCGCGGAGGCTGCAGCCGCACTCCCCAGGGAGGGCGAATAGGGGGAAACCGGGATGAACACCCCCACCCCGCTCTGGGGAGCTGGCACCCCGGGAGCAGCGGCGGTGCTCCTGCCCGCTCCCGCCGGGGGCCCTTTGTTCTCGCCACCCAAGACGCCGCCGCTCGGCAGCCCCGCGCTCTCCCAGGCGGCGGCTCACCCCACCGGGGGGGAAAGGCGCGGTCTGCCGCCCCCCGCTGCAGCGCCCTCCCTCGCTCCCACCGCAGAAACGGCCGGCGCCAGCCGCGGGAAACGCTTCGGGCCACTGCCGACCGCCCCGCGCCTCGCACACGGCAGAGACACCCCGCCCGGGACGCCCCGCCGCGGTCGGCGCTACGCCCCGCGGGGCGCGACCCCTCTCCCCCGAGCCCACCGCCAGAAGTCCGCCCGCCGGGGCTGCCCCGAGCACCGCAGCCCGGCCGGGAAGGTCACGCCGCGGCGGCCATCCCCGCACCCCCGGCAGCGCGGCGCCGGCAGGTGCCCGGCTGCCCCCCGCCGACCCGGGGAGGCTCCGCGGGGCGCAGCCGGTGGCCGCTGGAAAACCGCGTGGCGGCCCCAGCGGACGGCAGGGGGGCTCCGGTACCGCACGGCGGCCCCCGCGGGGCAAGAGGGGCGGCGGCGGGGCCGAAGCGGGCGGTGGGGCCATCGCTCGGGAGCCGCGATCCGCGGGGCTCAACAGGCGGCGGAGTTTGGCTGTTCCCAGGGAGACGATCCCGCCGTGTCGGGAGCCGGACACGGGGCTGAGGAGGGAGAGGCGACGTAGCCGAACCACTTACCGGGGCTCCGGGGCTCCGCCGTCCGCATGCTGCCTCCGGGCGCCGCGCGAGAAGCCGCTCCGCACCCCGCCGGCAGCTCCGCTCCGCTCCGCTCGCTCCTTCAGCCGCCGCCGCGCGGGACCGCGCTCCGCGCGCGCCACCGCCAGCCCGCCCACGCCGGGGCCGCGCGCCGCGCCCGCCCCGCCGCCAGCCCAGCCCAGCCCGGCCGTGCCCTGCCCGCCCCGCCGCCGCCACCTGCCGCCCGCGGGCTCACCTGAGCCGCGCTGCGCCGGGCCCCCGCTGCCGCGCTGGGCCCCGCGGCGAGGCGAGGCGCTGCTGCCGGCCGAGTCCTGCTCCGCTCTACCGCGGCCTGCGCTGCGCTGCCGCCCGCCTTGCCCGCCGAGTCGGCCCGCAGCCGGCGGGCAGGGCCCGCCCCGGCCAGGTGTGGGCGGGGAGGGCGGGGGGCGGCCCGGTGGGGCTGGCGAGGGCGCGGCCGCGGCCCGGGGCGGGCGCTCTGGAGGCGCCGCCGGAAGGAGCCGGACTGGCAGCTGGGGGGCTCTCGCCGCTCTCCTCGGCCGGCTGCCGGGAGAAGGGTCTGCAGCCCCACCGTGCCTCGGAGCGGGCCCTTTGCCCACGCCCGGTCCCTCTGTTCTTAACCCGGGCTTGCAGAGCGGGTCAGACCCGAGATGACGAGGGTGGCCCCGGAGGTGCGAGGAGCGGGGGACGGGTTGCAGAACGGAGCCCTCCTCGCTCCCCGCAGGTCTCCTGGGCGGCAGCGGGTGAGCGCCGCGCTGGGACCTGTTGCGGGCTGTGATGGTTTGGCCGCGGCGTGGCTGCTCGCGGTGTTTCAGCCCATGCGCTCGCCCAGCGGGCTGCTGCTCGTTTACTCCGTCCGGCGCTTCCTGCTCCCCCGTCCAGAGCCCTGAACTGAGAAATGAAGAAACTGAGACGTATTTTCTGCGGGCTTTTGAGACGGCGGAAGGGTTAAGTCAGGCGGGCCCTTGCGCCGGGTGTGTTGCTGCTCTTTGGCTCCTTGCCCAACCCTTCCTAAAAGCCGGGGTTGCGTCAGCGAGGGCAACAACGCGGTGTTCGGCAGTTTGGCGCTGCTGACATTCTCTGCGCACCTTGCTGGGGTCACTGAGGCATTTCCCACGACATGTTGATTTTTTTTTTTCCCCCCTCTGTGGTGTCCAGGATTTCTTCTCGTGTGTGGTAATAGTGTTCCTTTGCGGATCTTTGGCTGTTATCATCTCATTTCCTCCAGTCAGGTTGCTGGTAGGAGCCAAATAGTTTGTAGAGGTTCTTCCTCTGTCCTGGCATTGTTGCCTCAAGCACTCTTAGAAGCCCTGGACTTCACACTACTGAATGTGATTCATGACCCATCATGCATCACTTGCCTTGGCCCTAAACTGAGTACCTAAAGCCAGTTTTGCACCCCTGCCATAAAGCAGGAAGGTCTGGCATCTAAAGCCTTTGGTTCTGGGGATATTTTCCTTCCTACACGGTATCCAAATATTGCCGCAAAACAGCCCTTCTGTGCATTACACAGTGAGGCCACGGAGCTCAGAGTAAGTGGTGCTGGCTGAGTGCCACACAGCACTGCCAAAGTGCCCATGGGCTCCACTCTCTGTGTTAAAATTTGGATCTGCTTCAGGATGCTCTGGAGCGCAAGACCATGGGGAAGGCGGGAGATCCCTACACTAGAGATGGGATTCACAGAGCTGCCAGAGCCCCAGCACACGTAGCAGCCATGTTGGCAAGTTTAAGTGGGGTCATGTCTACTCAGCCCCCGTTCATTTTATGTATGAGCAACAGGTTATTGAAGTTTGCTTGAAAAATGGTAGATATGTGGCTTGTTGTTCCTTTACTAATGTTGTCAAATGTTTAAGAGTTTTTTTGAGTGGAGACACTGAAATGTCTGGCCAATCTATGGGATAAAATTTTAATATCTTTTTAGACACCTAAAGATGCAGGTTTCTAATCACCTTCACCAATGTGGATTCATGTGACTGACACACAGAGCTGCCTCATAAACTTTTGATGCCCTGAAGCTTTAGCCCAGACTTGCAGGTAAATGATTGTCCCATGGGCGTAAGTCATTAATCATCTGAATGATGAAACAAAGGGTTTTCTTATACAGCTACCACCCTAAACTCTTTGTTACTCCCCCATGCACTCTATGCTTGCACGACATAAAAACCTGGGAAGCTATGAATAGTGTAAGCCCACTAGAAACTGGTGGTTTGCACTCCACTTGATATGGGGTGGCCGGTTTGTCACCTCTTTACCTCTCTGAGGACTTCACAGTTATGAGGCACTGATCCTCAAAGCAAAGGCATCTTATTCAGAGGCTTATATAGTACAGGACACAATGGCATGTTGTCACCAGAGCTGTATTCTGTAAGGAGCTGTACAAGAGTCCTAAAGCCCTGAGAATGCTCAACAAGTTCACACAAAGCACCCAAGTATATCATCTCAGTAGCTCTCATGGCTCCCACATGCTCAGCCATTTCAGTGGTAAGCTTTTTGGAAAGCAAAGTCTCAGTATGTATTTGCAGTATTCCATTTGGAGGTCACTGCTCCTGGTGGCTCTTCCTTCCCTTTGATCCAGCTCTTCAGGGTAAATGCACACACCCATACCCTTGTCCTGTGTGCCACTTGATAGCCAACTAGTGTGTAGATACAGTGGAGTTTGCCTTCAACATAATAAATTGGTATAAAATCAAAAGACCAGGATGCTGATTTTTTTAAGACTTGTCAGAACAACTTCCCTTCTTGTTTCAGATATTGCGAAACTTGCTAAATGTTCTGGATTGAATCTGTAAGCTGCAGAGCTTGTCAGAAGCTTGTCCTCTCTCTAGCTGTTGGGTTTCTTTTTTGGAGAGTATTCTTGCTTCTGACTGTTTCTCACCTGATTTTATAGTAATTGTCAATTGTATTGTCAGGTCTACTCGTCTGATTCACAAGTGCCTGGTGCAATGCTCAACTTGGTGCTCATGTAAGATAATACATCTCCATCTGTAGATCTGCTTGACAGCACAGCTTGAGGACCATATGGCCATGACACTGACTGCCCACCATTTTTTCAATATTGCCCCCAAGACTCTTTCATTTCCTTTATAAGGCAGGATTATTAGAATATTGTTTTGCTCCAAATAATAATAAAAACAATCTGTGTTGCCCATTTCTGTTAATCTCTTATTGAAGGAACTGAAGCCTTAGAGAGACAGCCCTGATGTTTCCTCATCCATAGCACTAAATTGTCTGGGTTGAAAAATCTTTAAGAGGAGGTTAACAACTTCCCCTTATTTTGCCTACCTAAAACATGTACTTCTGAAGAAATGAAAGTCAGTGTTGTAATAATAGTACAATCACAGTGCTGAAGTGGTATTTGCTTCTGTTTCCTGGCCAAGGCCTGTAAGTTCCTCATGTATCTTTCTAGAAAGTATGTTCAAGGGTCTTTCCCTTTCTGCACTGGTTGTCTCTGAGTGGTCAGCTGGCTGACCAGTTCTGGTCAGGATGTGTGCTCTCTCCTACTGTAGCTTTGCGTAGGGCTTAGCATGGTGGAGCTCCCCACATGACTCATGTCTTAGAGGTCCTACATAAATATGTAATAAAGCACATAAATATGAGTAACAATCCTCATAGTTCATTTACTTCCTGCTTCTCACACCAAAGCAGAAAGCTAAGATCTTTGGGGGAAAAGGCAAACAAACCAAAATCAAGCACCACTAGAAAATTTGGTCCTGGTGTATAGATATATTTTGGGCATTATTAAGTGGGTAAAGTTTTCTGCTCCTGACTGAATAAAATGTGCTAGAAGAAGACCCTGGGGATGCTGGTCACCAAGACAAAAATTGAAATGATCTCCTGCTAAGGGCTGAATTCCGGAGTACTAATGGCAGTTGGCTCATGGAAGACTCTTCTAAAATGTAACCACTTACTCAGAAAAGCAGTGCTGCAGATGAGTATTTGCAGCATGGTCTGTATGTGTTCACACCCCAGGAATATCAGCTTAGTGTTCTTTTCTAAACCTAAATGAATGGCAGTGGAAGGACTAAAATATATAATGTGCATGTAAGTTAAAGCAAATAATACGCAAAATACAGTGACTTTGCTGCTCGAATGCTCTCTGCTCCACTCTGTGTTTAGTGCCAAAGTTTGCTTCTCCATTTTTTCTGTTCTTGTTGGTTCCCTGAAAAGCTGTTTTTCTGGCTTTTGTTGTGAAGATATCTGTGCTCAGCCAGTCCAAGAGTTGATCTGGTGGTCTTCAGCTCCAATTCTTCATGGTTTGGCAGACCACAGGTTTCCAGGCTACAAAATACAGGCTGCCAGAGAGATGGAGAGGAGACCTGATCACACTGGTATTTGAGCACTTCCTAAGCTAATGTATTTGTCTTCATAAGATTTCTGTGAGATAGGAAATTACTACTGTCCCCCTTTTAGAGGTGAAAAACAGATGCCAGCAGAAGCTAATTGACTTAGCTAATGTTGCACAGGAGCTAGTGGCACAGCAGAGAAGTGAGATCAGCTGCCAGCCCCATTGCCATGTGCCAGAGGACAGGTTGACTCAGTTTTGAAAGCCCTGTCAGTGCCCACAGGCTTTTACAGCCCCGTGCAAAGGCAAAGCATGAGCTTTCAGAGCACAGCAGCCCACGGCAGAAAACAGTAAGCACAAGCTTTCAGATCAAGGCAACCTAGGAAGGAAGAGACAGATTTGTACTGAATTCCAAGTCAGGTGGCTGCAGAAATACCAGCCTGGCCCAGGTTTGCAGAGCGATTGGTCTTTTTGACTTGTTTTTTGTTTTTCCCTAACTACTGTTGAGCAGTGATTCCTGGTATTGGATCAAAGCTCTCTGTCTGATTTCAGCCTTTCCAGATAATCTGTCTAGGGGCTGAGAACGCCCTTCCTCACTTTCACACCAGTGAAAGCAGGAGCTTCTGGAAATGTAATTTCAACCCAATCTTTTTTTCTTTTTTTTTTTCTCCTATTAATTTTTAGTCCTGCTTACTTTTATATTCAGTTTTCAGACCATGTTGAAAGCATTTTAAAAGAAGCCATGAAGCAGTTAAGAAAATATTGGAGACTATGTTCAGAGACCTTAAAAAATCAATTATCTTTTGAAAGTTCATGTTGGGTTGTAAGTATGAGGCAAATAATGGCACTAATATAGCTCATGTGTACAGGAGTGGGGTTTGGTTAAAGCATTGAGACAGGGAGTGGTATTTTCTTATTCTTGCAGCAGACATATAGATCTTATTAGCAAGGTTAAACTTTTGTGCTGACTAAATTTTTCCACACTCTCTTTCTGCCATAAAAATCCACCTCAAATTTTTATCTCACAGCCAAGTGGCATGTGAAGTCATGCCGAATGTTTCACATTAAAGCAAGTATCCCAAAATACTGTTCCCCAGTGCCAGAAATGATCCTGCCCAAATGGCTTCTGCTTCCTCAGAAAATTCCACCTCCTATCAATTTCTAGTATTTTATAGGAGTGCCCAGCTGGTGCTTTTCTTTGACCCTATCATCAACTTCAGTTCTGACTGCAGGATGGATTTTGCCCTGGGTTCTGCGTTCAGCAGCATCCACTGACAGCAGCCACATAAAATTAAAAGATAATTTAGAGAACAGATACAGCAAAAGTAACTGGGAGAAGGATCACCCTGACCACGACTCTACTGCAACAAATGACAGGCAAACAGGACAAATATATTGGATTGACATTTATATTCCAAAAGGAGCTGACACAATTGCTGTCTACAGAATTTTCTTTTTAACTTGAAAGATCAGACCTGAAATTTTCCTGGTGCACTAAATGAGGAATCCCATATTCTTACCTCAGTGTTTGAGAACTGTAGTCCTGAAAAGTGGTAAGAATAAAGTATTGCCCCCACATCAGATATCCTCAGCCTTTTGTGTGTGAATGGCAAGAGGGTGTAAGGAGCCCTTTGACACAGGATGGTTACCATATCTCTGCTCCACAGCTGAGGTCTGTGAAGAAGTCAAGGAGAAGCATTTGGGTGCTCCATTCTGCTACAGTAAAGGCACAGAGGAGGGGTTTGGGTCCTGCCCAGCTGTGTCTGTGAAAGCTGGGATCTCCTAGCTGAAATATTACAGGCGCCAGATCTGGCCTGGAGTGCGACAGGCAGCCGTGAACTTGGCAGAGTAGAATTTCACAGCTGACTTGTACTTATTCCTCTTACAGCCAGCAGTGAGTCCTCTCGGTGCAAAGCTCCACATGCGAGCTCTGGGCAGTGACCGGGCTGCAGCGGCCGGTCGGTGTGAACAGCATGAGAATGTCACAGTGCCAGGGAAGGTGACAGTGCTGCAAGATGTGACTGGGGTGTGACAAACACCGGCAGTGGTAGGTACAAGAATCAGTCCTCCACTGGTCTGCAGGACTAATCCTCCCAGTGCTCACAGGGCAGGATTCACACCCAGGAAGAGGCCAGAATGAGAGATATATGATGTTTAATCTCATAAGCTTGAGCAGGACTTAAAGCTTCTCAGAATTTTGCTAGCCTTTTGCAGAACAGTCTTGTATTACAGAGGTAAACTGAAATGATTTTCTTCAATTATTTTCTTCTGCTACCCCAAAGGAAAAAAAAAAAAAAAAACAGCAGGGACAAGTTGTCTTGACAGGTCATTTAACACTGTTTTTATAAAAATAGATTTGTATTTTATAGCTTAATATTTTAGAGGCTGGTGACTGGTTAAACTTCTTTCAGCACCAGCACCTCTTGCTTTGGGCTTCAGCCTTCAAATAAGTCACTGGTTGTCATGATTTACTGTGTATACTATGGGACAAGTGCAAGATTTTGACAAGAAAAGATATTTGGGTGTTATTTGAGGAGACATGGGGAAAGTCACTTAACTCAGTGTTTATATAGAATGGCTTTCTTGTTCAGAGGTCACCTCTGTTGGAATAACAGGTGCAAGCTTCAGACATCAGCTGCAAGGGCTGTTTTGTGCATCAGGGAGGTTATAGCTTTTCCTATTAAAGATGGTTGGAATTTCAGGGAATATATTTTGTTTGAATTTAACTAACCTTTCTATCATGATTGTAGGAGAAAGGTGCAGCCTATTAGCATACAATTGCTTCAGTGGTGATAATGCCAGTGTCATTTCTCAGCACTGTTCCCATTAAGATGTTCAGAGTAACGGATGTGGAAAATGTGTCCCAGCTTTGAAAATTTCTCTCTGCAAGTTTAAATAAGAGCAATAAACTGGGTGAGGAACAGGCTATAAACAGGGTAGAGACTTTGTTAAAATTTAGAAATAAAGGATTTGCAAAAATCCTTTAAAATGCTGCTCTGTGGAACTATGCTGTCAAAGTGGGGAAGAGTTGGATCCTATAGTTACTCTGCAAATATTAGAATGGTGTTTGTGTTTGCTGTTAAAAGCAACTTGAGATGGCATTTCTCCAAAACAGAAGGGTTAGGTGAGTTCAGCAGCTAATGGGCTGGCTGGGCATTCCTGGACACCTCTTGCCTGTATCCTGGCCCCTACAGAAAGCTGAAAGATTTCCTCCTCATCCTGCCTCTAAACCAAACTTCACCTGTCTGTTCCCATCTGCTGACCCTCATTCTAACAGCTCTCTGTGCTTGTCTATGTCTTTCTTTTCTTTCCAGCTCTGTTCCCTCCTGCACACAAACACACAGAAACGCAAACACACACACACACATATACACACACAACCCCTAAAGCACTCCCTGCTGAGCACTTGCAGAGCTGAGTGACTGTCCTGGGGCCTGGCCATCTCCCTTCCTCCAAGCTCTCCTTGCTCAGACTACTTCCACTTAAAACACCAAAATAGAGGTGCTGAACTCACCCACACTTCTATTTCTCTACCCCACATTTTTCTGTCTCCATGCCTTTTTAAGAATTCTACCATGTCACTTGCCTTCATTTTTTAAATAGGCTCTTGGCCTGGGCTCATGGCTGTAGTATCTGAGCACCTTTCAGTCATGCATGAACTGATGTGACTCATGTCAGGCTTGGGTGATTTGTTCTCTCTCCCCATTCTCTCCCAAGAAGGAGGGCTGCACATGCTGTGCTGGAGTCTTTGTTTTGTTTGGGTAAAGTTTCAGTTTGTGAGATTTTCCTGTGAGCAAGAGGCAGAGGGTGTCACCCTCAATCTTCATTCTTTCATCCCTTCAATATATTCTGCTGGTATGTTGAAGATTTTCACAATTTTTATGTTATCTCTGCGCTACATTCCTCTGATACCAAGAATATTTGGCATTGTATTTAACAACTAAAACCATCCTGAAGTATTCTGTCTTCTGTTTTTGTGCAAGTTAGTCTTTAACTATTAGAGGTCAATCAGAACATGCTGAGAACAAAGCAGTTCACGTATGTCCTGTCAGTTTTTACCCCTTCCCCTGCTTTAACCTCTGCTGGTCATAGCAGGGCATGGGGCTACATGGATGTCTGGGCTGGACTGGTCTAAACAGTTCTGTGTCCTGTTTCCCAAAAATCTTCGTTGATGTTCTTCAAGGTACACCCCCAAAATCCACAAACCCAGGAAAATTGTATAATTTTTTCTACTTTTCATTCCATGGGATATTACCAGGAAGATAACTTCTAGAAGGTGGGTTTAGTTAGTGGGTTTAGTCTTCTAAGTAACTCCACTTTGGAAAAGATATTGAAAGAAAATAATGTGATCATCAGATTCATATTTGTTTTAGGTGATGGACTTAGTTTTTGCTCTCCCTATCCTCCAGCCATTTCTGAGTGAAAAAGAAAACAAACAACTGAGTTCAGGAGGAGAGGTGTAATGAACCAGGTGATTTTTTTAGAAGTAGGTAAGGAACCCTAAATTCTCAAACAATTAATCTTGGTGATCATTAAGTAAAACTGCCACTCAAAATCTCACTTACATAAGATACAAAATGATCTGTAAAAATCATTGTACAAATAAGTTCCCTTGGGCATTCCTGTGGCTCACTGTAGCATCATATGCTGTCTTAGGGATTGATTTAGAGCAATCAAAACTAATAAAAATGAAACTGCAAAGAAGAGAAGACAAGCCAGCTTCTGCTATTCTGGTTGGGTGTGGGTTTGCTTCAGGCAGCTGGGAGGAAGATGAGCCCATTCTCTCCCATGTCTTCTTGCCACCCACTGCTGCCGTCCCCAGCTTTAGGGACAGAACAGAGCTGCCACTGAGACGAGCACTTCCCCATTTTCCTGATGAGGGGCATCTCCATGTGTGGCCAGGGATACTCAGTATTTTAAGAGCTGACCTTCACAGGCAGCTGAATCCAGAAAAAGCTGGTGCTGCCACCAAGAGAAGTATCCATGTCATCTTATTCCCACTTGATACCACATTCCATTACATTAACAGAAATTACTGCAGTATCAGTCAAATCAACTCTGGATTAAAACTAATCTGGAAAAAAAAAGATTATGTGTTTTCCCATGCAGCCTTGCTTATGCTGGCAGCAGCACAAGGTGAAGGGCTGGGCTGAGGACTTGTGGCAGGGGGAAGGCAGGGATGCTTTCTACACCAGGACTCCTTTATGCTTTTGTTGTTGGACAACTGACACTTCCTTCTGCACTGTGAATTATATATAAAATTATGGCCTAATGTAAAGAGTATTGTTTTGTGCCTACTTTAATTTTAAAAGGTTTCCCTAGGTTAAAATATCTACCAGTAGTTCCACCTGTAGGACCGAAGGCTCTGCATGCTTTGGGTGCCATGTTCTTTGCTGGCTGTGTAGAGCAGCTATAAATTCAGGAGGCTGCTTTGCATTACCATTGTGGCACACACAGCCCACACAGGGGTAAATCAGGGACGTACTTCACCTTTTTCTATGTTGCATCTGAGAGACAAAAGGAGAGAGAACCTCTGTGCCAGAGAGCGAATCATATCCACCCTCTGGTTTTTCCAGCTCTGAGCAGAGAGGCAGCCCCTCACAGTAGCAACAGTTGCAATCCCCCCAGCCCAACACTGGCAACAAACACCCTCTTCTCCTGTTTCCTATCGGAATCTCTACCTCAAATTCCCAGCAGGATGCTGAGCCTGAGGCTTCCCCTCCACAGCTGGAGGATTTGACATGCTGGAGGAGAGCAGGTGGAAGAGGGAGCTGCTTGAAGATACGCATGGAGGCTGTAGGGGAAAAGGGGACAGCTACAGAATTTGGGAGAGGCTGGGAGGGTAGGATGTGAGTTGAGGATGGAGAAAGAAATAGCAGGTGGTCAGAGGGATACAGAAGTTGGCAGCTCTGCCCCCAGAAACCTCCCTCCAGGTGGTTGCATTACACCTCCAGCCTGCTGCTCATAGTGTCCTCCACAATCCCACATCCCTCTCCAGCCTCCTGTTCCAGCACAGAGCTTCCTGAAGCCCGACTGCCCTCTGCAAGCCACCCTTCATTCCACCTGCAATTCTGACTGCTGGCACCACTGCCGTGCCTTCAGCGGGCTCCGGCTTCAGGCATCCTATTACATCCCTTTGGAAGCTGTTTTACTCTATTGTGGTTTAAAATGTGTATCTTAATTTCTGCTTTGAATTTGTCCAGTTTCATCTTTATTAGCTTTTATTATCCTGCTCTCATCTGTTATAGAGCCCTTTAATATTGAAAAGCTGCAGACAGCCAGAATCCTCATAAGAGCTGGGTTCTTGCTCCAGGAACTACAGCATATGCTTCTTATGGAAAAAACATTTTTCCAGTCTTCCTCTTATACAAACATCCAAATAAAAGTTTATATCTGAGCATCTATTTTTTTTTCCTTTTTGAGGGGCAGTTGTGCTGCTGAAACTTGGGTATCTCACTGAACTTTCTCCAGGTGCAGGTATTTTAGCAGAGGTTTCCAAATTGTCAAAACTTGGCAAACAGGGGTTGGAGTTTGAACCTCAGCTCTGAAGACAGGATCTAGATGTCCAGGCTGGGAGTAGAAACACTGTTTTTGGGTTTTGAGGAGTTCAAACAACAGTGCAAAATGTGTGCGCAGTGGTGTGTGCATGTCCCCATGCTGTGCCTTCCCACAGGACCCTGGCAGGTAAGGAAAGCTTTGAGGAAAGGCATACCATGAAGGTGATGTTCCTCAGGGTCTTCCTGGGGTGTTTCCTCATGTAACTCATCATTCACATCTTATTTATGCTTCCCTAGTGCATGACCAGACATACAGTGAGACTCCGTATGAAAATGCTATAAAGTAAAGAAGGGTTTTTATTGCATCGGCTTATAGACTGCATCAGTCTTTCAAATGGCATTTAGTATTGTCACTTTGACTCCACAGGTACAGCTCTGTCATGCTGCCATCATAAACTTCAACTTACAGCTTTGACCACGAGGCTGCACTTGGCAGTGACAGCCCAGCCAAGGAGGATGGAATCCTTTCCCAAGCTGAAGATGCATAATCCCTTGGAAGATAATTTGTCTGCAAAAAAAAAAACCACACATTAGTGGGATTTGTTGTTTGTATAACCCAAGAATGGTTTTAATTAAACAATAAATCTAAGAAGCAATTAGGCAAAAAGGAGTTGAGGCAAAATTGGTATTTTGAGAGAAAGCTGAGATATTGCACTTTAAAAATCAGATGGGCTGCATATTCAGCAAGTATCTGCTACAGCACCTGTGGAAGAGCCACAGTGTGGTGTTGCATAAATAGATGCCTATCAGGCGAGAAGCTCCATGGGTAGATATGTAATTATACAACTTTAAAAAAAAAAAAAAAGCCATAATATTTATACTGCAGCCTGGATTGGCTTCAATCATGTGCATAATACATTTATTTGAAAACATCCTAATTATGTGTTTACCTGACAGAAGGAGCCATTACGATCACCCTGGCACATAAACCCATTTTATAAATCTGCCTGCTTTTTCCTTTACCCAAGAGACATACACCAACTGCACATTTATGATTATTTATTTTAATCTGTGAAATATATAAATAGTAATATTCTTAAAGGATATCATTAAAACATTCTGGATTTCTTTTTTTCTTCTTTCTATATTGCTGGGCTTTTTTTCTTAGAGCTTTTCTGAGCAGGGATGCTGCATTTCATAGGCAGGGAAAAAATGCATTCCTAACACTCTAGAAATAATAACAAACCCCTTGAAAGATTTAAATTAGTTTGTTCCCTGAATTAAATGTCCCATCTGCTTCCCTTCCCTCCCCAAACCTCTTCTCGCCACCCCCTGGTGCGCGTGCACATGGGTTTGCGGTTTGGTTTTTTTTCTGACATTGCTTCTGAATTCCATCAAATGCACAGCTATTCCAGCCTGCTGGGGCTGTGCCTTGAAAACCAGGTTTGGAGCCTGTGCTGGGTGTTGAGTGCAGGCACTGAACCCCCTGCTCAGGGGCTGCACAGTCTGGGGTGGGAGCAGGTGTGCTTGTGGCTGCTGGAGTGAGAGAAACACCGGGGCTTGGGTTGTGTGTTTAGCTTAAACTAAAGAGCATTGGAGCATTTTGTAGGGAGGAAAGTGAATATCAAGAATCCTAACAAGTTTGCAAACAGACATAAGGGGGAAGGGCAGTCAGGCAGGAGCTCAGCAACCTTGACAATATCTTTCTGAATAATGCTGGTTGTCTAATGTACTCACAAGCTAAAGGAAATTCTAATTTAAGACTAACTCCATTCTATACTCACAGGGCTCTCTCTCAGTCTCTGTTTCTGTCTTCCCCACCCTCTGTCTCTTATTTCCCTCTTTGTAGAGAGAATACTTCAGTCATATTACAGAATGGCCTGGCAGCCTTAACTGCACATCATCTCCCTCATTAGAGACGAAATTGAACATGTAAATATTTTCAAACATGATGTTTTGTTGAATCTTTTCTTGTAACTCATGCTGATCATTAGCTTGTATTTTAGGTATTTATAATGAAAATGAGTTCATTTAAATTTATCCATGCTTTTGGGAAATATCTGATTTTAAATTTAAGAAAAAGGGCAGTAGACATGGTTCTTCTTGCTAGCTGTATGTCCTGCCAGTCTGATTATACAATCTGTTATAATTATGCTGAGCTCTGCAGACCTTCGGGGAGCCAAGTTATACAGTAGAATGACTGCTAATTGCTAGGGGTAAAACCTTGGGCCCATTGAAGTCAATAGCAAAATTTCTACTAATTTCATAGATAGTATTTCTATGACCATCTTCAGAATTATAAACATCAATATTATTTGATGTACTAACTTAAATGAAAGGAAACCTAAATCTACCATTAATGTTATATGGAGGCTTATAAACTCAATTTCTTGAACAGTTAAGTTACATGAAATTTAAGATTTAGGTCATCATTATTGAGGAAAACATAGTTTCTTAATTTAAACTGACCAAGATCATTCCTTCTAATACAATTTGTTATGCCTCTGCAAAATTTATGATGGAAAGCTCTATGTCTGTGTGGATTTTATGCCTGAGCAAAATGCAAAATGGCAGGATGGATTTGCTGAAAGACTTAGAAATGCAATCTGAGCCAAGATTCATCATCCAACAGAGTTTGGTTAAAGGCAGTTACAAACTCTTGAAAGGGGTGAGTGAGGTGCAAAATGTATTTCAGTGACAGCAGCTGTCTTCCCTTTGCCATAGTGTGAGGGGTGACACTGTACTTTTGGGATACTTGGGACTTGTGGCTGGTGCCCAGTTCCCACCTCCTCAGAGAGCCACGAGGTGAGAACGTCCATCTCCAGCTCTTCCAGCATCTCCTGGCCATGCCCATCTGCCTCCATCCCACTGCTGAGCTCCCTTCTGCATGGCCTCCCTGTGACTAAATTCAGAGAGCTAATTTACAGAGCTAACTGGTGAATTTATTAAACTTTATATACAGTTTCTTATCAGGTAGGGAGAATTTGACAGAGGAATTGAAAATCAAAACCATGCTCAGAAGTGGGAGAAAGCTCTCACCAGTACTGACCCATTTGCATTCTTTCTTCCAGTTCATATGTATTTCAAATTATCATGTAAGTTTGCACTGAGCAGTATTTTTTTGTTGCTGGAACATAATATTAAGCCAAATAAATTTAAGAATCAGCATAGAAGACTTCATGTTCATAGAAGAACATGAAATCCTGACTAATCTTCATAATTTTTTAAAAAGAGAATCAGTCAGGATGAAACTGTAAAACTATGCCTAAGATAATTAATTTTTAAAGCCTTTTTTTTTTTTTGAGAAGTGTATTTGGAATGAAAACAATCCTAATGGTAATATTGGTCTATTACTAGAAATGATGAAATTGTAAAAGCACAATTTTTTATAAAACATCATCCTCTGTCTTCAGAGGAAAAGATAGATCACATTGTCATGTAAAATGATGGTGGGACATAATTAACTGTCATTGATCATGGAAGGCAATGCACAGCACCATTTTTAAACCATAGCTTAGATAGTTTGCATCAAGGATCTTTTAGGAGCCAGTCAGGGAGCTGTCTGTATGATTACCCTTGGTTTTCAAGAGGTTTTAGAACTAAGGAAAGTTCAGGATCTGTTAAAAAACTAATACTATTTGATTATTGAGGAAAATACACAGTTGTACACCCTTCATCTTGACAACTAACCACAGCAAAAGAATTAAATACAGCACTCTGGTGAAGAATTAAAACTAACAAATATAACTCACCCCCACTGAATTTATGTAAAATACCAAGCTAATTTGATATACTTTTGAATAGCTGACAAATTCAATTTTAAAAAGCAATAGTCTATTAATACTATCTACAGCTAGACTTCTAATTGCCTAATACCAAACATTCTCCTTAATAAATTAGAAACATGCAAGCAAACATGCTAAAGATTAAATGAGTCTGAGGGTGGCTCCTCAACAGTTCTGGCACATGTTTGGCACTGTAATGGCAAATGAGAAATGCTCACAGGAGATGTGACTAAAGAGTCCAAAGCAATCAGTTCCTGCCCATGCACATTTTGAACTTTTTAGCAGTGAAGAAAACAGAAAATATAAATTGTTAATCATTAGTTTGTCGATGGCACAAAAATTGTGGAAGTGTTGAAATGCAGAAAGCCATGATAGAAGATGAAAGAAGACAGTCTGCACCAAAGGCTTATCTTGGCAACATGCCTTCTTCACAGTACGCCCTAAAATAGTATTTTCATTTTCCATCAAAGGCTATGAATATACCAGAAACCATAAGCTTATACTTAATACTTTTTATAATATGTATGCAGAACATTATAGAGTTTATAGAAACCTAAGAACATGTATTCAGCCACTCAGGTGAGGGAGGAATTAGCTAGAGTTGTAACACATCCTCACTTTTCAGTTTCTAAAAGAAAACTTGCAACCACAGGACTGTGTTCCATAGCCACAAATGTGCCTATCCTTCATGAATTTGTCTAATCCCATTCTATGCCCATTTATACTATGCAGTATCCCATGTCAATGAATCCTACAAATTTTAATATATATATATATCTTGTCTGGAAAAGTGCTTCCTTTTGTTGGTTTTACACCTGTGACCCATTTCAGCAGAGAGCTTGCCAGTTCCTGTGTAGTAAGAAAGAATGAGTAGTTCATTTTGGATCACTTTCTCCACACAATTTTTGATTTTACAGACTTCTTATGGCATCTCCTCAGCTCTGTCTTTTACAGGGTGCATGATCCTAATTGTTCTTTGCATATGCATTGTTCCATGACTTGCTGCCCTCAGAGGCCTCAAGAAAGTTATGGGGAGTCAAACCTAAAGTTTGTGGAGACCAAGCAGGGAACAACAGCAGTATGTACCTTCCTGGTCTATTCTCCCTCATCCCACCATTCACAACTCAGGCTTTTCCTAATCCAGAAAAGATAAGCATTATTCTGCTCAGTTGCTTCTTGAATGCTGTGGCCCTTCATCATGCTCAGCATCCTCTGGCAGCAAAGTTCCTCACCTCATTTGCTTCTCCTCTGAAGGGGCATCTCCTCTGCTTGGTTTTGAACCTCCATCTGGTTGCTTGGTTCATGCCCCACCCTCTGGTATTGGAAAAGTCATTGGAGGGTAAATTCCAATTCATCTTTTCTGGCCTGTAAAAGACCTTATAAACATTCAGCATGGTTTGTGCCAGTTCAGGTCAGGAGTCCTAACTGCTCAGCCATTCCTGTACCCCTGTGTCCTTGGGGTTCTGAACTACCCTTGGTACTCTACTCCCATCTTTTCCAGCTCTGCTCTCTGCTTTTCCCAATGTGGAACCAAAGCTGCACTTAGCATCCGCAGTGCTGCTGACCTGCTGCTGTTTAGTGGTTTGGTCTGTATTCCTTTCTCAGTTTTCTATTGCTTTTCTGATCTCTGCTAACACTGCAATGACATTTCCAGGCATTTCTCTGTGATAACCTCAAAATCTTTTCTCTGTGTGGTAACAGTCAGCTCACAGACCAACACATGTACTTGAAATTAGGTTTGTATACTCTCATTACAACACTTTGCAGATATCTACATTGGTTTTAGTGACATTTTATTGTCCAGTCATTTTGAATTGTAAGATCCTTCTAATCTCTTGCTGGTAAATTCTTGTCCTTTAACCTTGAATAACTACTGTCAACAAATTTTTCACTGTTAAGCCTTTCTTTTCCAAATGTCTGGTGACTCTGCTGATAGCACAGGCTTTTGTACCTCTCCCATGATCTCGAAGTAGGGAGGGAAAGAAAAAGAAGAAGAAATAAAAAGAAGGAATCAGTTCTGGTTGCAGCATTCAAAATATGGCTGCAAGGTGGATTTGTCTGTAAGGTAGATTTAGAGAAGGACAGTGATTTCCTAAATAATTAATAATCTCAGATTTACTTTTTAGACTGGTGCTAAGTGGTGAGGTATTGTTTTCATGGAGCCATCTGCAGTGACTCCACAATCCCTTACAAACAGCTCATTCAGGGCCCATGATATGTGAAGGTTGCTTTTTCCATGTATAATTTTGCTGCTACAAACACTGAATTTCATTTTTAAACTCACTCACTCAATATTATGAGATCACTTTCCACTCTTTGCAATCATCTTTGGTTGTGTTTAGCTTCATTTCAGTAACCTGAATAATCTTGTATCATCTTCAGACTGTGCCACCTCACTACTCACCCTCGGCTTCCAGACTCCTTCGAAGATGCCTCGAGAAGCCTGTGTGCCCGTGACTAAGTGAGGGAACCCAGCAAATGCTGTTTGCCAGCCTTCCAGGGGTAAGTGGGTGGTGAAGGAGGAAAGCGAGCGCTCGTGTTGCCAGTTTCCTGCTTTGGGAAAGAAGGTCCCTCCAACTGGCATGAACTGCTGTGCTGCTTGCCAGGAGCGGCGGCTGCCATGCCACAGCTACTCTTCCAGGCATCACAGGTGATGAACAGCAAACAAACATTTACTGAGCCAGCCAGAATGCAGTGTATAGCACAGGAGCAGGCAAACAATATCTGTTTCAGTATAAGCAATTATTTGTCTAAAAACAAAGAAGGATGCCTACGAGTAAGGAATGAGGACTTTGGAAGAGGTGACTCTGAGAAGGACTCATGGGTCTTGGTGGGGAATCACTTACAGATGAGCTGCCAGTGTGGTTTGGGGCCAAAAGAGCAGGGGAAACTCAGGTGTGTAGAAATAGAGCAAGCAAGTGCTGGCCAGGAGTTCCCATTGTCTCTGTGTTTGGCCGTAGTGTGGCCTCTTTATTGTTATATATAGTAATATCTACATTGCTTTATTATATAAAGCTGACATTATTAATACATATTACATAAAACTTTATTCTTTTCCTTGATATCATTATTCCTTCTGGTCAAATTTCATAGCCCCTGGATGATGTGCTCAACTAAATCTCAGCTATTGTCATACCTCAAAAGTTAATTGAGACTGGTGGAACAGGGGAAGTGGGACCCCGGTGGGGCGAATGATGAGCAACAGTAAACTACGGCCTGCAGATTACATGGAGCTTCCAGCAGGTTGCCACAGGCTTAGTACTTAGGGAAAGTATTAATTAATTTCTATAGTAATGATCTGCAATGGAGTATTAATAGCACATGGTGTGCATGCAGATCATCCCAAAGCTGGGAGTGTTGTACACACCAGTGAAAAAACATAAATAATACAAAAGGATCATGAACTTCTGCAGTACAGACAGGAGCTACCACAACAATCTGCACCGAGGAAAGACAGGGGCGAGTTGTTCAGACCATGGGGAAATGAGGTCCTGTGTTAGATCCATCCCTGTTCAATGTTTCAAAGCTGAATAGAATCTGCCTGTTTTAGACATCCTGTTTTAAAGGTAAAGCTTTGCAGGGGCACTGTTCCTGTTGGTGGGCTCTGAGCCTTGCAAGGAGGTGTGTGTTGGGCACCTGGATATCTTGGGAATTTTCCTTGGTTCCTTTCTGCATATTTGAGTACCAACATTTAAAAACTCACTTTATGAACCTGCTGTGTTGGTACAATATCACTTTTCAGAGTTATTGCCAAAGCAGGACAAACTGTTTGTCTATGAATCTGTGAAGTCTGTGGAGCCCAACATGGGAGGCTGTTTGGTTTGAATGGTGTAAGGATATAAACAGGAATTCTGGGCTGAAATCAAATGGAAAAACATTGATATAATGGAAAAACATGGTGATATAACTACAACACCCAATGCCAATGATGGAAGATATGCCTTTGGGAGCACCTTGCAGGGAATCATGTCCACAGGGGAAGAATTGAGTCGGTTACCAAAGAGCTTTAAATTGGGCCTATGCCTGCAAGCTCTTGTCACACCTGCCCAGATGTCCCCTGAGGCCAACCTAGAGCTGTCTCAGGCTCCAACCAAAACTCCTCCAAGGGGTGGTTTTGCAGATGTTCCTTTCTGAAATGCCTCTTCACCACTGTGTGGCAGCACTGGATACCGGATTTCTCCTCACCTTCCTCCGAGCCAGAGTAAGCCCTGGCTTTAGGGAAGCGGTCACAGCACTCAACCGGCCAACAGCTGCTGACACAGTCATGGGGATGGATGGCAATGCTCGCAGGTCTTGCTGGAGCCTCTGTCCTGCCTTGTGCCCCAGCTGGAGTGGGAAGGTACTCTGTGTGGTCAGCACCCACCCTGGCAGCTCCTTGAGGAGTGGCTGCTCTGAAACGAGACACTGACCCAACTCACATGTCCCTGTGGGACCCTGGAATCCTGTGCCATTGCTGCCTCGGCATGGGACAGGACAGAGATCCCCCTCGAGGACCACCAGCAGAGTTCTTGCTGCAGCAAACACACAAACTCTCCAACTCACATTGTGCCTCTGCTCTGCCAGGTATTATTTTGTTGGTGAGACAGAGCTTCAAACTTCTTTCTTAGTTTTTATCTGCCAGCCCACCAGGCACATGGGCTGCTCCTCGCCATCATCCTGCTGCTGCATCACTCCAGCTTTGTGTGCCATGGGGAGCTGAGTGCCCTGCCTGGGAATGCTCACTGCTGAGAAAATCTTACATCCAGCCTCAGCTTCTCCTTTTTAACTTCAGGCTCCTTGTCCTACCATCTTCTGAGACTCTGAACTAATTCCCTTCCTTCATTTATATTGTTACCTTGAAGGTATTTATAGATCCAGACTGCATCCCCTCTGACTCTTCACATTGCTAATTTATAAAACCTTGGTTCCTTTAGTCTTTCATAACCACATGCCTTAATCTGGCCATCATTCCTATTACTTCTATTTCTCAAAGTGGAGGGACGTTTTTTATATTTTAAACTTGGAACAACCTGCATTCAGGCAAGTGGACAGGCACTGTGACTGTCCACAGGCTGCTCACCCCTTGGCCACTTGGGTTCTTCTCCCCAAGAGGAGGCAGGCAAGAAGAGCCCAGTGCACGAGGTATCCATCCCCAGGTGTGGTGCACAGCTGGCAAGCACTCAAATATGGCTGGCATAAAGGACTGGGGTGAGGGACCACACTGGCAGCCCTGCCAAGCTGTGACACTGGAGCAGGCACTGGCATGGCAGGTAGCATACAGCACTCTTCCCAACCCTCCATCCTGAACTGGCATCAGCTCTGTTCAGGGCTGCTAAACTGCAGGATTATACAGTGTTAGCCTGATTCTCACCCATTAGCCTTGATCTCACTGCTTTCCAGTACCTGAGCCATTCCTTGCACTGGGTTTGCACATCAAGGTTTGGGTAGTGGGGGGGCTAGAGGATTGACTTCTGCAAGAAGTTCCTGGACACTTCCTCCATGTGCACAACCAAGATGGACCTGCCACTGGCCAAGACTGAGCTCATCAGAGACAGTGATAACACCTCTGGGATAACAAATTTAAGAAGGGAGAACAAATGTGGCAGCCAGTAAGAGGAATGAGAGTATGTGAGAGAAACTGCTGTGCAGACACCAGGGCCAGTGAAGAAGGAGGGGAGGAGGTGCTCCAGTGCCAGAACAGAGACTCCCCTGCAGCCTGTGGTGCTGCCCATGGTGAGGCAGCTGTGCCCCTGCAGCCTTTGGAGGCCCACAGTGGAGCAGAGATCCACCTGCAACTCATGGATGACCCAGCGCCAGAGCAGGGGGATGTCTGAAGGAGGCTGCGACCCCATGGGAATCCTGAGCTGGAGAAGGTCCTCCTGGCAGGACCTGTGGACCTGTGAAGAGGGAGCCCACTCTGGAGCAGCTTTGCTGGCAGGACTTGCAAGCCCGTGGGGAATCCACACTTAGAGGAAGGAAGAGTGTGAGGATCTCCTCTCTGCAGAGGAAGAGGAGCAGAGACAACATGATGAATTGACCACAGCCCCCATTCCTTGTCCCCCAAAGTTAAGCCTGGGAGGAAGGAATGGGTGGAGGGAAAGTGTTTTAAGATTTAGCTGTATTTCTCATTATCCAATTCTGATTTAATTGTTAGCAAATTAAGCTAATTTCCCCAAGTCAAGCCTGTTTTGATGAGACAGTAACTGGTGAGTGATCACTCCCTGCCATTACCTCAACCAATAAGGCTTTTGTTCTATTTTATCTCCCTTGTCCAGCTGAGGAGAGGAGTGATGGAGCAAGTTTTTTGGGCTCCTGGTGTCCAGCCAGGGTCACCCCATCACATTCCTCTCTCTACGACGTTCCAGATTGCTGTGTGTTAGTGCTGGATCTTGTCTTGTTGCATCCCTTGAATGTAATATTCCCAGACAGATTTGGATGCATCCCAGGCTGTACTGGGTGCCCACTGGTGATGCTGATATAAATGGTGCTACCTCATTCTCTGTTTAATGAAACTTTAAAATGCAAGTGCCGGTCCTGTCTCCGGTGGTAACGTCACTAAAATTATTCCCAATTTTGAAGTCTCATTTTTATGGTTATCTGAGTCTATGACTCATCAACCAATTTCTAGCCCACACCAAATTCTTTACTGAGTTTTCATTCAGTCTCTAAGAAAACTCAGTTATAGCTACTCTGAGAGGACTGGCCACAGAGGGAATGGAGGAGCAGGCTGCTAATGGGGGCAATCAGTTCAGATGGAGGAGGAAATTAGTTGTAAGACATAGGGATGGATGGGGCTGGAGGCAGTGCAGTCCCACCTCTGGATGTCCCCGTGGGTTGAAGGGAGCATGTGGCGGATCCCGGGCAGTAACTGATTGCAAAGCAGCTTCGGTTACTGCAGAACTCCCAAAACCACAAGCTGCTTGAAAGGCTCGAGGTGCATCCCACATCACCTTCCTCATTACCACAGTTAAGTGCACTCGGCTGGAGAGCTTTGTGATTCATCCACACTGTGAGCTGTGTGCCGGGAGGAGCTGGGTGAAGGGCAGATTCCCCAGCCTCAAGAAACTCCACACCACTCTCATACCAGCTCTCTCACATCTTAGTCCTTTCCCAAAACGTGAAAGAGCTGGGGAGGAAAGCAAAACACCTGCTTCCTGGTGAGGGAGAGATGTGTGGCTGCTCAGCAGGTTATCTGAGAATAGAGGTTATTGAAATTCTTATTTTCTAGGGACTGCACTTAAAAAGGCTGTTGGTTATGTGAGCTGCTGGACTTTGAAAATAAGATATAGAGTTGGCTTTCCCTCCCCACTGACATTCAGTTCCCTTTGGATTTTGGAAAAAATGTCTCCATGCGCAAAAGCAAAGGCAGAGTGCAAACATTCCCCTCCTGCCACATGGGAAGGAGTGAAACAAGGAAGGCTGTGTACACAGGCAAGAGGTGAGCCCTGCAGGCAGGCTGCCTCACCTCTAAGCTCACAGCTGTGCTGTGGAGCCCTGGGCAGAGGCTGTAGGTTAGGTAAAGCAATAACAAGGAGAAGCAGGAAAGAAGATGGAGGGATGAAACCCAGTTTGAAACTCTCCTGCCAGAGAGCTGCAGGCAAGAGGACAACAGATTCTGGCCCTGTCTTCTCAACCTTTTTTTGTAATGGGATACACGTTCTCTCCCAGGGCCCAGATAATCCCTCTGATGAAGGGAAGATTATTTTTCAAGATTGTCTTCAGAGATTTCTTTTAAAATTCTCAAGTGCACTGTGTCTGGACCTGCAGATTTACAGTATGTAAGTTGAGTTTTGTCAGATATTCTTTTACCATCTCTGTGTTTATCCTTTGCTCTTGGCCTCTCCAGCTGCTCTATCATAAATTCTCTGCTTCCTGAAGTAGAATCCCCAATTTCTTCATTACCATTACGGAAGGTAGGTGAGCACGGTTTTCTCCACCCCAAACCATTCTGAAGTCAGCCCAACTCAGCCTTCAGTTGCTGAAAGACTGGGATTTATTCCCTAGTTCCTCTGTCCTTCTGTTCTTGTTTTTGAATGGAAAACTTTAATATACAAACACCACTGTGTGACTAGAGCAAAGCTGTCCAAATGGAGGGTGCTTAAAATGCACAGTTCAAACATATGCTGCTGCAGGTATGCATCGTTTTGGCATTTCTTACCTTCAGATGGACCTGGTGTGTTCAAGCATTTGATAGATTAAATGAGTAGGTCACAGCTCTGCCCACATATATGGGCTGCTTTCTTATTTCTTGTTTGCTAACCATCTTCTGTAATTTTGTTGCTGTTTTCTATCCTTTCCTAGCTACACATTCCTTGTCTGACATTTTATACCTGTGGATTATCTTTGAATTGCTCCTCTCACCACCCTGCCACTCACACTGCAATTCTCCTTGCAGAACTGCTCACTGCAATTTTCCCTGCTCCTGGGTGTCGTTGCCCATGGGTGGCAGAACTGTCCGTCAGCGGCTTACAACTCCAAGAGACAGGACAAAGGCCCTGGCACCACCCCACTAGCTCTGTCTAGTGAGTGGACGGCTGAAAGTGCATCAGCATCTCTAGGGATGGCCTGGGAACTGGGAAAGTCATTGTTGAGCACCCGTGCTGCCCCTTGGGAGGTGTGGGGCTCATCATCTCGGTTTGCTCCCACTCATCAGCAAAGTGATGGTGAAAACCCTGGATGGCTTCGATCTGCTACAGACCAAAGGGACTGCAGGCCATGAGGAAAGGACATTCAACCTGGAGCTTCATGTTAGTAGCCATTTCCTTTTGATCACCATGGGCATGATTCTGCAAGATGCTGAGCATTGGAACGTGAATGCAGCAGGGCATCTGACACATCCACACATCCAATTTATGTGTGTCAGGACTCCAGAGCTGTTTAAGACACTTGCCTGTTGTGTTTTGCTCAGTGCTTAGCACCTCATGAGGCTGAGCATTTCAAGTGAACCCCCATGTGTGACATGCTTCCTTATGGCACTTGGTAGCCCAAATTTAGATGCTAACAGCAGCAGTTGTATATTAGTGTTATTATAGAGACTGAAGGGAAAAGACCAGTCTGGGCATCCCACACTCCCACAGAACCGGAGCAAGGCTCTTCCCCCAGGACCCTTGGCTGCCCCTCTTGGATTTAAGCAATTGCAGGCTTTTCAAGGAAGGAGTAGTCTGAGGCCTATTTTAATCCTTTTTGCTGTGCTGGAGCTGGCAGGACAAGGCTCTGCAAAAGCCTCCTCCTTCTGTTCCAGACCCTGGGTAGGTTTGTGTTTGGCCATGCTCAAGTGTTCACATGCTGGGTAGCACAGGTTTCGGGTGGCCAGGAGCCTGCTACAGGGCCTGCTGCCCTCCTTCCGTAGGAAATGCAGTGATGCCCCACCTGCCGGGCGGGCACCAGGGACAGACCCCGCAGAGGCTCCGGCGATGACCCTGCCGTGCCGAACGCCTGCCTGGCATCCCAAGGCAAGCCCAGAACGGCTCGCTGGGGCCCCTGCCCGCTGCCCTCGGGCAGGCAGGACCCCACGGCACGGGAAAGGCTCTCCATCACCACAGCTTTAGCCTTTCCAGCACTCACTTCCCTGCCTGCCCAATGCCAGGCAATTTCAGACTGCAGCACTTCTCTCCTGAGGAAACAGTGGCCATAGATTTAGGAATAGATATTGCCAAATAGTATATTGTTTTCATAAATCTCTGTAGATCTGCTTTATATCCTAGAGGCTAGACATTCTAATTATTGCTTCTATTTTATCTAAATTGGCAACAAAGCCATCATAGCTCAGCTCAGAGACAGTGCAGGTAATTCTGCTAGACCAAATTTTGACCTTTTAAAGTTCATTCTGAAGTGTCTTCTCTGCTCTCTCCAGTTCTTGCCTGGCTCTTTGGTTCTGCTTTTTTAGAACCATCGCCCAATTTAAAATAGCAATCACCATAGCTTCAATACATTGTACCTTAAAGATGTAGGCAATTACTGTGTGAAATATCTCAGAAGCAGGACTAATATCAAAGGGCATTCTCATACCCTTACAACATCCAAATAGCATATTAAAGATCTTGTTGAAGTTAGATTTAAGCTTGTCTCTTCACAGTTTATTTGCTGAAGCAAATGCCCTTCATTTCACAGTGATTTTTTTTTCCCTTTTGCTGGGAACCTGCCTGTCACATAGTGGTTTCACAGAGCAGTGTTCATGTGTTGCAGCTGCATTTAAATAATGTAAACCAAAGCATCTCCCTCCTTAAGCTGCCTTGGCAGTGACAGATACAGAATTAGTTCCATCTGATTTTTTTTTCTTTTTTCAACAGCTCCCAGATTTTCTATAGGATGTTGTATTTTTGCTTTACCCTTTAAGAGTGTGGTGTTTCTTGTTATTTTTTTCTTTGGTTTGGAGAGATCATCAAAGTAACCGACCTTTGGAGTTCAATGTGGTGTTCCCTTTCCAGACAGCCTCAGTCCAACCAGATATCTGAGAGTCCTCCCCGGCTAAGCCTACTATAGCAAATGTTTCTCCTTCTTTGCAGATTATTTTTTTTTAATGTAAATGACATTCTGTGCACCAGCTTTTAAACTAAAGTGGGACTCGACTGTCACAAAGAGTGTGGAGTGGCACAGGGTGAATATCTCCCTATATGTCATCCTGTGGCATTTACAATAAAAATATTTCTAAGTTCATAATCAGGAGAGGTTCTCAAGTGGTGCCTCTGAATAGAATTGTTGGAAATTCATTACCTGGTGCATGTTTAAAGATAAACAGTGTTGTGTGTTATTGTTATTTTTTATATTCTAAATGCAAAGCAGTCTTTGTTATAGGCTCTTGATTAATTCCCATTGCTGCAGCACCCTGTACTGCTTTCAAAACAGTGATTTCCAAAGTGGCCTGTGCCTTTGCACAATCCCAAGGGAGGTGTCTGCTGCCTGCCCTTCAGGAAGCTCTCAGCCCATCTCCCCACACCCATCACCCACTGCCCTCACCTGTGCCTCAGAGCAGGGCTGGCTCAGCACAGCATTGCCCAGGGCTCCAGTTTCAAGGATACTTCCATAAATACATCTATTCCCTAGTTCTGGCCAATTTATTTTATCTTGTAGGGGAGGGAAATAAGTTACTGTCCCACAAAGCTTCAGAGAAGGGCATGAAAACCTGATGCAACTGCTTTCTCAGAAGCTGGAATACAAATAATGACAAATATGTGATCTTTTGGGTGGATGGAGGCAAGGGTTTCTGTGCTTGGCAACATTGCTAACTTCTGGTGGCTGCACACTCGTTTCTCCTTCTTTTCACTGTAAAGTTTGACCACTCATTTGAACATATTTGCCCCTGTACAAGTGTTTGCTCTGCTGGCATTCACTGCATGTGCAATGTTGTCTCTACCCTCTATGCCAGAAAGCACCCTGGCACAGCTCTGCCACTACCACAGAGAATTATTTTCTGCATCATTTGTGACATATTTGATTAGATAAGATATGATTTGTGTTTCCAACAAAACTCAGCAAACAGGGACTCCCGTCTGTCAGAAAATGTCTCATTCCTCCTTTTTTTCTTCACTTTTAGCCTTTTGTTTTGGAAATGATGCAGCATAAATAGCTGCTTATTCTGAGAGAGGGATTTAGAGCCTTGCTGGTGCCTGCCAGGCTTTTCCCCCCATCTCTAGGCAAGAGCAGTGTACAGCCCAGCAGCTGACCTGCTGTCCATGCTGAATTTCACCCCAAAAGCCTCTGGCTGAGGTTCGGGTTATTGCAGTTTCTCACAGCCTTCTGTAACTCCTTTACTTAATGATCCTCTCCATAGAAATCTGTCTGTTATTAATGAGTCACTAATTTTTCAACAATCCTATGTTTGAGCTTTAAGGTTTAAGCCCATCACATGTGCATCCACTAATCTGCATTGCAATTAATTATGAATAAAAATGAGCTTTTCTTCTAAACAACGTCAGAGCCTTGCATGTGCCCTGTGATCAGCACCAAGGCTCCATGCTGGTGTAAAAGGGCTCCATGGCTGCATTGGTGGCAGCTGCCTTTGCTGTCTTCCCCAGGATTCTGCTAATTCCCCCTCTCAGGCATGCCTGCTCTGGGGTTGGCAGGCCAGTGCTACTCCCTGTGGTTCCTCTGCACAGTGTCCCACCGGTATTTCAGTCACATACCCTCTCCCCAGACCTCTGCAATGCCAGCCAAATCACAATTGACTTCATGCATGAGAACTTCTCATTTCTCCTGCCTATTCCCTTGGTTTCCAGCCTCAATGCAGAGACAGCTCTGACATATTCGGCTTATTCCCTCTCTAATTCTCCCTCTAAGTTTCCAAATCTCATCACAGCCACATTTTCTTGGCTGTGCAGACTCAGAAATCCACATGCAGACATGGAAGGAGACACTTTCTTTGGGGCCCTCAAGCCCTCTTCTAGCTTAGGGCTGCCTCGTGCAGGGCCTCTCCAGGAGATGTTCCTAGCAAAGGATATGAGCTCATTCCCTGAAGGGATGTGACTGTGCCCCTGACAGGGCTCTAGCTGCTGCCCGAAGAGAGAAAAATGGAAAAGCAACTTAATGAAAAATCGTATTTCTCTTCTGCATGGTTCCAATGAAATATTTTCCTTAATTTGTTTCTGTTTTCAAAATCTGACACCTCTGTGCACCCTCCCTCATTTGTGTCACATTCTCTCCACCTGTGTGTTTATGAATTTCACTTTACCCACTCTCGTTTTCTTCTTCAGGAAAAAACCCAACCCACCCCAAACCCTTTTTTCGTATTCTGCCCTTTCAGATCACCAGAATTAGTGCTTTTTTTGTTTTTTTGTTTTTTTGTTTTTTTTTTTTTTTTTTGTTTGTTTTTGGTTTTTTTTTTTTTTTGTTTCTCTCTTTCTCTCTTGTCACTTTTCCAAAGTTGAAGAAGTTTGGCATTATTCCAGCTAGAAAGGGAAAAGTCATAAGGCAGTCCCCACCCACTATCCTTCTGCTCCACTCCAGAGCAGGAACAACTAACAGGAAAGAGATGGGAGAAGAGGCAAGGGAAATAAAATAACACACCAAACTTCCAAACTTTTTATTTCAAAGAAATAGATATATTTTCATAATTAAAAGAAAAAAAATGAAATCCAACCCAAAATCACTGAGGAAGAGACACTGCTTTATATCCACAGCATTTTCCCCCAAATGAGACACTTCTATCTTTCAGAAAGGAGCAGGATCCTTGCAGAGGTGCTTGGGTAGGGGCACTCACAAAGTGTGCTGCTATGGGCTCAAGGCTCAGCTTGGCACAGGGTGATGCCTCCACAGGGCGTCCAACCCCCATGTCCTGAGAGCTGCCCAGCTCTGCTGAGCTGGACTCAACATCCTGAGAAAGAAGGGAGAGAGGGAAACAAAACCAGTCCTGAGCCACCTCCTGCCCCTGTGCCATGCAGGCCATGAACATGTTGAGGCCAGGACAGGCAGTCCTGGTGTCCCTGGGACAGCTGAAGCACCCCTGGGTACAGAAGGGCTTGTGCACAACAAGGCTATGGAGCCTCCCCAGAATCTGGATTTACCTATCTCACATACAGGAATTGGTTATAAAATTGGTAAAACTGCTGCCTTCTGGGTGGCTGATCAAACATCTCCTGCCTTCCTGCTAGCATCTTGTATTTCCTTTCCAGAATGAATTTTTCTAACTGCTGCTTCAGCCTTCAGATCTTGTTGCTCCTCTGTGAGATGGAGACCACTGAACTGTCAGGAACATTTCTGGCTGAGATTGGAGCATCCCTCAATCCTCTTACCAGCAAACTGAGCAGTTTGTACCATTCCACTCTTGTACCAGAGCTTGTTTTCTGATGTCTGCATAGTATGTATGGCTTTCCTTTCCTGAACTTTGGTGACCTTTTCACTTCTAGACACCCAAGTTGCCAATAACATCCATAGTAATCATTTCAACAGTAACATGAAGAGTCGAGATGCTCCCCTGCTTTTGTTTGATATTCTCCTGTTATATATTCAAGGAAGATGTTGGATGCTTTCAGCATGCTGTTGAAATGAGAGCTCATGTGGAGTCAGTTACCCAAAATCATTCCTGAGCCGGCATCTGTCACAGCTTTCCAAGCCTCATCCTGGAGATAAAGACTTCAATCTTTGTTCCCAGTTGCCTTCGCTTGCATGCACCCATATTAAAATGCATTTAGTTGGATTATGGCCATTTTACCAGGCAATTTAGAAGATACTAAAGCAGCACCATGGCCTGCTCGTTATTAACATCCCTACCAGTCACTGCATCACCTGCAGACTTCACCATCACAGCTTTTTTATGGTCAGGTTGACCATTGGATAAAAACATACACATTGTTGCAACAAGAACAGATTCCTCCAAGAGACCTTGCTGAGGACACCTCCATCCTCTGAAGTGTCCCAGCAGCCACCACATGGTGAAATCTGAGACAGGTTTTAGTCCACTTAGTTCATGCTCCGATAATTCCTTCTGTAGGGTGGGTTTTTGCATTCCAAATGTCATATAGTAATAGGCAAAATGCTTTGAGGAGTTCCAGTTTGCTATAATGGTACACTTGTCTTTATCAGTCAGAGCTATAAGGTTGTCCAAAAAAAGACCCCACAAAAAGACATGAACCAAGCAGTTTATGTGCAGGTCTCTGGGCTGTGCCTTTAAACTTTTCCAAACACTGGAACTACACTGACATTTCTCTAATCTTTTGGAATATGACCATTTTTCTAAGATCTGTTAAGATGTGACGTTGGCTTGAGCTAGCTCCTTCTAGACTCTTGAGCATCAGCTGTCTGGATGATCTGCAAATGCTGAATTCGAGGAGATCATGCCTCACATCCCCCATTGTTACAGATGGCAGGATTTATATTCCATCCACAGTATCATCTGGAGATGAATATATCCTCCTGCTTCATTCCAAATACAGAACAGAAATATCTACTAAACATTTCTGCCTTTCTGCACCAGCCACCATCTGGCACAAGCAGGGAAGAAGCAGTGCTCTGAGCCAAGCTCCAGCGGTCCCACCAGGAGGCTCGCACCATGAACATGCCTCACACACCCCGGAGTGCTGGGGGGGCCCTGGGGCTCCCCACAGCCCACTGCCAGGGCTCTCCCTGTGCCTTCCCCTGCACCCACCAGCCTGCTTCCTTGCTGAACCTTGCTGCTGGCAGGGTGCTGAGGCAGACCCCTGGCCCTTGCCCTCTGCCTCAAGGCCAAGCCGGCAGTCTGGCTCCAGTGAAATTCCCCATCTGACCCTGGGATGAAGAGGCCATTACCATGTAAATCACTGAGCCTGGAAGGCAGAGAATGTGGAGCAGCCTTGATGGAGAGGGATGAGATAAGGGGGCTTTTATTGAAATTCAGAAATCCTTTATTCTTTTCCCACCAGACACTCAAACAGCAGCTGAAAGCCAAATTGGGGCTTGTATGAGACTTGTTAGAGGAAAACAAACATGCCAACAGTGCTTTGGATATGTGTCTTAGAGTGGAAGTCACCTCTTGTGCCTCTCCAAGTCACCCCACTCCTGTGGTTCCCATCTGGCCTGGAGTGGCATCCCCATGCTGTCCCACCAGCTAGGCTTGACAGTGCTTTCCTGGCTCTCTCTGGTTCCTCCTGGCTGCAGCATCAAGGATTTAGAGCAGGGAATACCACAGTCCCGGGACTGGTGTGAGTGAGATCGCAGGGAAAGGATTCCCAGCCTTTCCCTGGATTTTTTTTTTTTTTTTTTTTTTTTTTTTACATCAGTGTTCTTTATTTACTCCTTATTGCATATGGCAAAGCCAGGAGGAGAGAAGAAGAGAAAAAAAGGCACAAGTCTGCAGGGGAGAAAAGAGAGGCGTTATTGTGAACGTGTGTTGTCCCTGGCTGGTGGCACAGCAATTCTGTGGGATGTGGGATTCCCTGCTCCAAGGGCTGCCTTGCTGCTATGTCACAGTCAGTGGGGGCTGCTGCAGGAAAGGCTGTGCTTGGGTTGGAGGATGACTTCTGGCAGCAGTCGCTGCACAGAGCGGTGCCGGGCTGGCCTGGCTGTGTCCCCCTGAGCAGCAGCACGGACTGGTTAATAATTAACCAGGTGCAGAGACAGGCATCCGCTGTGTAATGGCATCGAAGACATCGGACACTCCTAATGGCCTCCTCACTCTGCCTCCCGCAGCAGCGCTGCCAGCTGATCCTGCCACTGCTCCTGAAGGTCATCCCTGTGGTGCCATCCCCTCCCGAGGGCTGTGCCAGAGCCCCTGCTGCCTGCATGCCTCACCCCACGTCCTGCCTCCAGGCACTGTGCAGGGTCACAGCTTCACCCCTGGGATGGCTCTTGAGGAGCCACTTTCTCTACAGCCCCAAGTGCCTGCAGGAGGTCAAGGCCAAACCAAGCTGGGATCCACCAATCAGCCTTACTGCTGGGGTTTCTGGCAAGATGCCATCCTACCTTTCATCCAGATTTGTTTTCCCAGCTGGGAGAAGCCCTCTGGCACGGGCCAGCGGTCCCTGTGCCAGGACTATGATGTGCTGCATCAGCACCAATGCATGTACTGGCTTTGCAGACCCACACCTGGGGCCTGCATCCGTGCTTCCTTGAGTGCTCTCAAGCTGCCAGAACATGTCTGAGGCTGGTGTAACATTGGGCACAGCAGGCTATGGGGAGGCAGAAAACAAGTCCATGTGGAGGGAAAGCCTTTGGCCGCAGCTCAAGCATCACTGCAGATGCTGGGGCTGTGCTAGGCGCTCAGCCCTGTCCCCCCATGCCAGAGAGAAACATCTGCAGTGGTGTTCACACCTGCTCTGGCCCTTACAAAAGGCACTGCTGGAGGCACCAGCCTTCAGGGGGTCCCTCTGAAGAGACCACCCTGCTGTGATAAGGCACCAAAGTCCCTGGAAAATGAAGGTAAAGGTTCAGGTAGGGGATTAGTAGGTAGGATTAAAGGCTCAGCAGCTCTTGAAATGGATCTGAATCACACTCTAAAGCAGCCCACTGCAGCTCTGCAGTGAGGAATTGCTCCTTGTCTGGCTTAATTACATCTCATAGCAATTCTCTGCTTGCTGTCTGTGCTCACCTTTCCCAGGGGTCACAGGGTGTCCTGTGCATTCCTGAAGGCAGCTTGGCCATCACCGTGTGTGAGGCTGACACACGGTGGGGGTAAGGAGGCCAGTGGCACAGCTGCCACCAAAAAAATCTCTTGGAAATGTGGAGAAATGCCTTTCATCCATCAAATTTCAGTCACCAGCAAAGAGATTTAATTTTAAGCACCGTTTGATTTTAAAGAACCAGAATTCATAGTCACCAGTGACTCCCACCTTTTCCAAAGGCAGACCTGAGAGCTGGTGGTGCCACCAGGCTGTGCCCCTGCACCAGAGCAGCCAGACCCTTCCAGCATCAGTCTTGGCAGCTGAAAAATTGATGCCTGACATGCCCAGCAATGTTTGTCACCTTGTGAATGTTCCCAAATGCCAGTGGTGGGTGCTGTGGGAATGCTTGTGCCTCCCCAGAACCCCCAAACATTGGCAGTGCAGGACAGGGGGGATTTTCACTGTGCCGTGACATTTCACAGTCAGGAAAACTCTCACATTTCCAAAGACAAGTGGGGGGATGGAAAGGGCTCTGCCCAACAGTGCCCATATCACATGGGGAGCCCTGGGAAAAGGACTGACCTGTAACTGGGTCCAGTGTTGGATATGTGGAAGAGTGTGGATGAGAAAGCAGCCAAATGGGGCTGGGTGAAGCCAGTGGGCACTGCCTGTGCTGTCACATACAGAAAAAGGGTCAACACAGGGGAGGTGGGGACCGATCCCCTTCTGCCCCCACCAGACCCATGAGTCTGCAGTTTCAATCTGTGTCATGAGAAAGTATTTCCTTGATTTTAAAAATGCCAAGCCAATTAATTTGGGTGCTCTCCTTGTTTTGAGAGACACAGTGAATATTGAGGACTTCCAGGCTACTGAATTTCTTCTCAACCAAAACTCACAGCTTGTCACTCCACCTGGATAGTGCTCGGTCCCTAACTGGGACTACCCTAACTGAGCCAGGGTAGCCAACAGCTGCACTGCTCATCCCATGGCTCTGCTGCACTAGCACCCCTTTTTGGAGTGGTTTCTGTTCTTTTTCTAGTATCCATCCATCCCTCTCCTTGTAGTTTTTGTGAGCACCACTGGCACTGCAGAGAGGAGCCCACAGGGACATTGGGGTCTCCTATCCAAAAGGCAATTGAAAGCCCTGCATTGTCTGAGAATGCTGGGATGATTTTTCTACTGTGTGCAGCATTTTGCATTATCTGACTGTATTTGACCCCCTCAAGTATGAGTTGTGTGGCCCCCAGGGACCATGCTGGCTGGGGACACTGCAGGGCTCTGGGCTGTGAGGTGCAGAGAGGCCCGGGAGGGGATGCAGAGGTGAGTGGGACAGGCACTCTCCCGTGCAGGGTTGCCATATCAACAGGTTCTCTGCGAGTCTCTCACTGCACATGCAGCATTCTGGGATACTGTGATGCGAGCTTGAGCACTCCTGGCTTCTGCAGCCCTGCATCCCTTCAAGTGCCCTCTCTCTCTGCTTCCTGGGGGCTCTGCCACACGTGTCCCCGGGTGCATTTTGCTTCTCCCAGTGCTGCCAGTTTGCAGCCTGCTGCCAGCATCCCTGCCTGCATCCATCCCTGTGGAGCAAAGGCCCCTGGTCGTGGTCACAAAGCAGCAGCTTGAGCAGATGCAGCTGATGCTGAGGGTGACCGGAGGGACACCGAGCCCACGGACAGGTGACAAAGGAAGCGGTGAGCACCAGTGGCTCTTCCCAACACCCTGCAGCATCCCCCAGGGTGGCAGCAGGACGCCCCCTCAGCCCACAGAATGCAGGAAGGGAGCAAACAGCAGCTGTATTTACTAATTTCAGAGGGGGGAGGAGAGTTTTATTGTCTGATAACAGCCAAAGCACCAGGCAGCGATGCTGAGTGCCCCATAGTGGGGTGACCTGAAACATCCCGAGTCTCTTCCAAGGCCTCTGTTTCCTGAGCATGGTTGTTCTCCAGCTGCCAAAATTGGTGAGAAATGCTGAAATCAGTGAGAAATGCTCTTTGACTGCTGGCAGGGTCACATGGCAGAGATATTTCATCTGGCAAAACCAGTCTGAGCAGAAGGCTGAGGCTGCCGGAGCAGAGGGGACCACCACCACCCTTCATCCTCCTGGAGGGATGGAGTGATGGTGTAGGGTGGTCCAAAAAGCTCCCAGGGAGCCAGGGAAGTGTCAGGTAGAGGTGAAGGGGCAAACAGGTGTGTGGGGTGAATGAAAATGAGGGGCTGCAGGAGAGCAAGAGGTGGACATGTCTCTGCAGATCTTGAGGCCCCCACAGTTGATGCAGGAGGCAGAGTGGGAGGAATTTGCTCTGGAGGCATTTGCTGCTTCAGATAGCTGGGATGCCGGAGCTGGGAGGGTGTTTACATTCCCTCCCTTATCTGCACATAGGCACTCTGGGGCCCCTTTCCTGTTGAACAGGTTCTCCTCGGAGGGGGAGAAGCAGGAGCTTGGCGCCAGTGCTGACCCTGCACAGTCCTTGGTTGCCAGGGTTGCCTGTGAGGATGGGAGGTGGGATGGGGCAGCCACGTGCCAAAACCCTATTGAACTTCTGTCTGCATGGGGTGGGTGGGCTGGGCACTCCCCAGAGCACACCTCATCTCTCCTGTATGCACCTCTCTGGACACCTTATCTGAGGGTGTGTGTGACTCAGAGTCACCCATCATCATGTTCTTGCTTGTATGGCTTGGTTTTGCCTGTCGGGGTGTCAATCCCCCTTTGCTCCTTGCATCTGGGAGCCACATGTGCAAGAGGGTCCTATGGAGCACCTGGGGCTCATGGCCTCCCTAGGTGTGTCCCCCTACACAGACAGAGGTGTGCCCTGAGCCTGGGGGCTCTGCTCCCATGGGCAGCAGCTCTGAGTGCCAAGCCTCTCCCCCCTGGACACTACCAGGGCAGAGGGTGATTCCAGGGACAAGATAGCACTGCTGGCAGCATGGCACTGCCAGCCTGTCTGCTTGCTAAACTGACCCTTAACCAACTCCCCAGGAAATCACCAGCCCTGGGAGTGTGTCCTTCAGCAGCCCAGGAGCTGGGAGAAGCTGGATGCGGCTGCTGCTGCTGCTGCTGCTGGTGCTGCTGCTGTGCCCGGGGTGTGCCCCAAGCACCAACAGAGCTGGGCAGGCAAAGCAGTGAGTGCTGCAGCTTGGCCCAGCAGCGCTGCCATGACCTGCCTGCCACACTGCACCTCCCACATGCAATAGCCTCAAACCCTCCTAGAGCTCCATGGTGTCTCTCAAAGTGCTGCTTCTTCTCCCGATGCCCCACAGATATGTTAAGTGACACAGGGCCATGGCAGAGCCTGCAAGCCCCCGCAGCTGCCCTGTGCTGGGATGACAGCTGCCCGTTTATTCCTCCTCTGTTTTCTCTCTCTTGGTGAGCCTTTGATCCATGGCAATACTTTGCCTCTCGCTCCACGACAATTTAATTTCTATAGTAACCTCCTGTGCTGGATCTTGTCAAAAGGCTTTTTGAAAATCTGAATAAACTATCGAGTGGTTTTTCCTCTGCTCACTCTTTACTGAAGTATTAGAAGAACTCTAATACAAGAAATGACGCTGGATAGTCCTGGCTCAAGCCAAACACGTTGCAATCATCCAGCCATTCAGGGTTTGATAATTGTCTCTTCAAATCTGCCAAACACACAGGATTGTTCCTTGCAATGCTCCTCTGGCACTAGCAAGGCCACCCCTGCCATGGTGGTCCTGGGGACAACCTGGGGAAATTAGAGTCCCAAGCCTGCCCTAGGCCAGTCATGAGGGGGATTGACACAAACCACTTCAGCTTGTTACAAAATTTTAATTAATCTATGAAAATTTCCTATCTGCAAATAATTCAGACCTTATGAAATTCCAATAAAACCATTTATCACAGCTGGCAATTTGATGCTGGCAGTGGAGCTCTTGGACGCTTGGGGAGTAATTGATAGCCTAATATAATTTTAAATTAGGGTTTGTGTTATTATTTTCAGCCTTCTGAAAACACCTCTTTGTTTGGACTAAACCCTACTTCTGTGACACTGCAGGCAGCAGGCACACACCCAGGACTGTTCGTGGGCAGCAGCCCTGCCTCTTCCTGCTGCCCTGCCTGCAACGGGGCCAGGGACACCCAGCATCCCGTCTGACCCCAGGAGCAGGGCTGGCTGGTGACACAGCTGTGCGTCCCTTGGGAGCAGGGCTGGCTCCCGAGGCGGGAGGGCTGGGGAGGAGTGCAGAGCTGAGAGCAGCGTGTACCCCCAGTGGGGGCTGAGCACGACCCCCGTGCCCCAGCTCACCACTTTTGCAGGTAAATACTCGGATGGAGTAATTTACACTTACGCATCCATCACCTTTCAGGGACGTGGGATCCTTCTCCCCCTGCTGAGTAACATCCCTGCATGTTGCTAAACAGCTATTACACCCTGTTGCAGGGTGACTGAGTTTTGGAGGCGGGAGAAGGAAAATGATCCCTGTACTTACGTGGTCTCAATTCTGTAACACGCTCAAAAGCTTGAAAAAGATATTGAGTAAGGAATATGTAATGTCAGCCTAAGTGTGACAGTCTCACCATCCCTCCACCACAGCGCCCACCATAATCCCAGTGACAACGGGAACAGCGAGGGACAGGACAGGGGGATGTCGTGGGAAGCCTGTGGGCACCTCAGTGCTGCACTGGGACTGTCTGTCCAGGCCAGAGCTTCTACCACAGAGCCCCAAGCTGGGAAGGGGTTGTTGGTGACATGCCAGGGGACCTGGGAAGGGTTGGGGACAGCAGGGACAGCAAGACCAGGAGAGATGCAAGGCGAGAGTGTTTGATGTGATTCACTAATTAACAGGGACACCGGGCCTTGAAAGTGCAAAGCATTAAAGAGGTGCAAAGGATTTCATGTTTTAAATTATTTATCCATTTTTTTCCTCCCTTTTTCTGACTAGACACTGTGAGGAGCAGCCTATGCATGGCTGACTGGGAGCAGTATGGCCGTGCCCAGGGCTGGTGGGAGAGAAACTAATGCAGCACTAGGCTTCATCTGCTGCTGCCCAGCCCTGGGATTAGCACCAGGAGCCAGATCCACGGGGCAGGGGCCACGTGTGAGGCAGCATAGGCAGCATTCCCCAGCCAGGAATCACTGGGGACCCTTTGGGGCTACTGCCACCAAAGGGCAGCTCTGGAGACCTTTGGGCATCATGATGGGACTCCCATAAACCACCCCTGTCCTCCCATCTCTGCCTCCTGAGCAGGCAGAGTGCAGCTGCTTAACCCTTTCTTGGGGACCATCAGGACACTGAGCCAGAGGCATAATTGAGCAGGGGAGCTATTATCATGTTAAAAATCTGGACACAACCCCTGTAACAAGATTTGCAATTTGTACCAAGCAGGCAGGCAGGCTACAGGGTACTTTCCCTATTAGGGGCCACATGCTGTTAGCAATCACATTAGTGGGGCTGGGATTTAGCATCAGGAAATCAAAGTGGTCCCTGAAGACCCCAGCCTATTGCCAAACCAGCCGGGCAGCCAAGGGGCAGGGAGGGGCTGCTGGTCCCCACAGCTGCCTGATCGCAGCTGGGCCAAGCTATGCTGGGCTCCTGCCAGCACTGAACGCCACGGGGTCCTCCCACTTGGTGACCTGGTGGCTGATCCCCCTTGGATGTCAGAACACAGTTTGCTCTTCTCCCAGCTGTGCTGAAGCCCCAGCGGAGTCCCAGCCCTTGCAGCCACTCTGCTCTCATTTACTATTTTATTCTTCAGATCTATTGGTTAAACAGATTTTAATCCACACAGTCTGGAGCTATTGATACCATGCCGTGCTAATTTGTTAGCTGGCTGTCAAGTAAATGAAGTGAAATGCCAAATATTAAATGAAATGTATTGTGTGAAACAGGCCAGTGCTGAGCTCCCCATTTCCCATGTGGCATTCTGCTCCCACGCAGGACTCAGGGAGATTTATAGGTCTCATGGGCCTGGACTTTAGGCAATGGGTGCTCTTGGGGTGTACATTGGCATGTGGGATACCTGCAGGGCTCCCCTGGCCCCACGGCTTTGGAGGGTCCAGGAGCTATGGTGATCT